>NC_139242.1:31715617-32290567 GCF_977018435.1 Lepisma saccharinum
TAATAATAGAGAGAGAGAGAGGTGAGGGAAAGAAAAGAGAGAGAGAGAGAGGTGAGGGAAAGAAAAGAGAGAGAGAGAGAGGTGAGGGAAAGAAGAGAGAGAGAGAGAGAGAGAGAGAGAGAGAGAGAGAGAGAGGTGAGGGAAAGAAGAGAGAGAGACAGGTGGGGGAAAGAGAGTGGAGGGGAAGAAGAGAGAGAGGTGAGAGGGAAAGAGCTTTCAGTTTTGGTTTTAAGTTCACTTATGCACAGTAAGGCTAAACGGAACTGGACATATAGTTTAAAGTGTGATCCAAACCACTTGTGAGAGGCACAACTGAGAGGTAGAGAGGCGAGGAGAAGAGAGAGAGAGAGGAGGGAGAGATGGAGGGTTAGAGGGAGAGAGAGAGATCCCAAACATGTAGACACGCATATTGGAGTACTTTCTCAAATCGGTGAACAAAGTATCACAAGAAAATAAAAAAAATATCTCTACCAATGGTAACAGGAACTTTGAAAATAAGGAAAACTTTTAACGGCAGAAATTTATAACCCGTAATGAATTATGCAGATGCAGAAAACAAATATTGGTTTCTCCTCTTACATCTCAGAACCAGTAGCTTACTATTTTTCATAAGCGATACATATTCCCTTGAGCTTTCTTCTGTAAAAGAAGTTCTCTATTATCTCCGAGACATAAATATTAACAAGGGAACATTACCGCGTATAAATACTCTGTTTATTTATTCTGTTTCGTAAATGTAAAATAAAAAGTGGTTCACGAAGAACGAATGCTAATTTTAAGCAACTTTGATTTCAAAGTAAGGTTCTCGCGAAACTCACTCCGCTCAAAAGATGGCAGCATCGTCGACATTTTATGCGGAGGAGTTACGGGAAGTCCTACCTTTTGATGGTCTATAGAAAGACTGTTTATCTGGCATTAATATAAATTATTTAAAAGTTGATTTTCCAGTGTTTATAGACACAGTAAAACAGGAGAAGTCACTATTATATGTCTCACACACTCATTGCTTGTTTTTTATTACTTGCTTATATATAAAGTTTAAGTGTAATTTATGTTATACAAATGCCTAGTTAGAAAAAAAAATAGAATATGCTTGCTCTGTATGGGCGCCAACCTGCAACTCCCAGAAAAATATTATTGAACGTATACAGGAAAAATTCTCAGATTTTTATATTATAAAAAAACATCAATATCGTCAATGATACTTAAAATACCATACAATGATTTCATAGGCGTGCGCACGGGGAGGAAAGGGGGGAAATTGCCCCCCTAATCATGGACGTCTTTTATTTCTTTTCCACGGAGGGACAAGTAAGGTACTTTTCCATGGGGTATATTACCCCGATAATAGTGTTTCGCCCCCCAAAAAAACACTTAGATTTGAAATTATTGCATTAATGTAAATTACTATGACTGAAATAAAATTAGACGTGTGAAATTTATACTTTTAGGTTGACATTCATTTTCTAAGGGGGAGTGGCCATGCAGACGCTCATTTCCCTACATTATTATACTTTCACCTAGAAATTTAGTGTAGAGGAATTTTATCGCCGTATTATACGATATTATACTCTCAAAGAAAATATTTTCAAGCCGATTAAAGTTCAGAGCAACTACGGGGGAAGGGGGTGCAGTGGCGCAACCACAGGGGGCAATGGTAATGCCCCTCCCCAACCTTGGAGGACGGAAATCAATTCTAGGGGGCAAACATTGAGGTAAAAGAAAGCAAGACTAGAATCTAAGAGTAGCAGGACAAAATGATACTCAAGATGGAATTAGTTTTCACTTCTTTCTTGCATTATTTCTTCCAGACGGTCAAGAGCACCTGCAGGGGGCACAAATGGGGAATTGCTCCCCTCGATATCAAATTTTATTAAAAAAAAATACAATTCGTAAAATTTTCTTGCTCGCTTCGCTCGCAATGTCTGCTTTTCTTACAGTGCTGTCAAGTTCAGAACCGTAGTTAGGGGGTGGCGGGAGTTGGCCCTGGGCGACGAACGATCTAAATGAATAAAATTGTAAAAGAGAATGCCATGGCGCCCCATGAAAATTTTTGTGCCATATTAAATCAATATTGTTTCCAGTTTGCAAAAATTTGGATCTGCGCTCGTGTGCAGGCACGCATACCCATCAAAGCAGTAAATCTAAAACAGTGAGATAAAATGAGCTTTTTCTTTCCCGCCTGAACTTTCATCTAGATTTTTGCCCCCCTTAATCAGATATGAATGATTTGTTAAATGAATTTGATTTTGTAAAATTGAAATTTCTCAACAAATATTTCTATATAAAATAATAAATTTATATACTGATAGTAGTACTATACTAGAAATAATATGGTTTAATGTGAGAGGGGGTCATTTATTTAATAGACGTTTACTTACATACATAATCCCGAGAACAGAAATGCATAAAATTTCCCCACTACAAAAAATGACCCTTGAATATAACAATATCTCATATCATTTGGTGGACCTGGATTTCGGTGTGACACAGCCCAAATTTATGAATATGTTAAAGGGGTATTATTCCTAAATAATGGATCTATTATGAGGATTGGATTTATTCCATTGAAGGTTGTTGTAATGATATAGTATGGACCAGTGTTTGCGATACTGTTTTGTGAGATTCAGGTGAAATGGGTAAATATCTGAAAATGTTTGTTGTTAAACTTAAGTGGTAAACCTGTTTTTCCACCAAGATGTACGCGTGTGTGTGTAAAGGAGGCAGAAGGAAGAGATGTTGAGGGAGGGTGTGCACGTTGTAAATGTAACATTCATTATGCTACTACATTCTGTAATTGGAAAATTGTCTCTGTTGAAGGGAAATAAATAAATAAATAAACTAGGGATGTATCGCAGGTGAAACAGTATATTTGGAGACGAAGAGAAAAATATGTGTTGTCACAAAGTGTTATTTATGGGGAAATTTGTAAACATAAGAAACGAGGAACAGAACAGTAAAGAGCTGAAATCCAGTAAGTCCTTAGGTGACAGTTAGATAAAATACATGTGAAATGCGGCTTACGTACAGGGTGCAACAAAATAACTGGAAGGGTTCAACCTTTGATGACGATTATCCAAATTTACTAAGTTCTAGCTGTGGGAAAATACTCTACGATAGAACTAAAGCGAAGAACTGAAAGGAAGAAGCATCCTACCACAATCACGCAACAATACTAATAAAGGCTAATACTAATAACACACTGTACTTAGGGACTAAACATTCAGAAATTCACACTGCCGTGAAATGTTTGTAATGACTAGGTTGAGAATCAATAGGCACCAAAAATACAAATTAGGCACTCAAAATAGGAACAGGCGCCTTTGTGGAGATCAAAAGTATTAGAAAAAGAAATAAACCATCACTCAATTGCTACCATTTGGATATCTCCATTGATATAATGGCACAATGTTTACTGTGCACCCTGTACAATGAATGACGTCACTGATACAAATGACGCGATGGAGAAATTTCACCGCACGTCGGAAAAAAAGATCTTATAATGAGACGTCTGCAGCATCCTTCTCGAGCAGGCGGCAAATTATCCTTTGAAAGAGCTCAATTCTCGAAGCAAGCAGTTGGCGAGGATCCCTACCAAATCTTGTTTTTCATCAGACAAGCGAAAGACAGACGCCTAATGAGAGATACGGAGGGAGATTTATAGAAAAGCAAAAGACCAGGGAGACGGGTGATTAGAGGAGGCGATTAGAAGCGTGCATTAGGAGAATGGGGAGTGAATTTGTATGATTTGGCGGTTTCGGAAAGAAATAGCAATTGTACAGGGTGGGCGGAGGGGGGAGAGAAACTGTAACATTTTGATGGACGGGAAAAATACAAGAAAACCACCGGGGGGGGGGGTTCGAAAACTGAGTGCCACTGAATAGGATAAGGTAATTTCTCCACAAATTGCATGAAAGAGGTACGAGTTGAAAGTCTAATTGAGTTTTCATCGGTGCTTAGAAAAGTAACATTGAATGAACTGGCTAATTTGCTCGTCTCTGAAAGATTCAGGAATAAATTACGGAAGAGGCACGCTCTGATTTAGTAAGTGTGAAAGAGATGAAAGGAAATTGCCGACGCGTGAAGAAATGAACAATATGAAAATATGGTAAACAATTTGCAAGCAGAGGATTATTGAATGTATAAAGAGGATGGATTCTAGATCCTGATCTATTTATAGCCCCCTTTTGAGAGGCGCTGTGTGAAGGTCTAAAGCAGGAAAATCAAGAGAAAGGTCTGATCTACCTGTTGAATATTTACAGCATACTCGAGAACTACGTTCTGCCATTTCTGGCAGCGTTTCCCCTCCATGCACTCACTTCTACTCTAACACGTTCATTCGTCGAGCCCTCTCGAGTCACTACTTGCGCAGAGACTTGTGTCCGTTCTCTTGCTCCAGGAATTCTTAGGACAGTATCTGCTGGTAGACCCGTTGCCAGGTCCTGCTGGTGGACCCGTCCTGCTGGTGGACCCGTTGCTAGGTCCTGCTGGTGGACCCGTTGCTAGGTCCTGCTGGTGGACCCGTTGCCAGGTCCTGCTGATGGACCCGTTGCCAGGTCCTGCTGATGGACCCGTTGCCAGGTCCTGCTGGTGGACCCGTCCTGCTGGTGGACCCGTTGCCAGGTCCTGCTGGTGGACCCGTCCTGCTGGTAGACCCGTTGCTAGGTCCTGCTGGTGGACCCGTTGCCAGGTCCTGCTGGTGGACCCGTCCTGCTGGTGGACCCGTTGCTAGGTCCTGCTGGTGGACCCGTTGCCAGGTCCTGCTGGTGGACCCGTTGCCAGGTCCTGCTGGTGGACCCGTCCTGCTGGTGGACCCGTTGCCAGGTCCTGCTGATGGACCCGTTGCCAGGTCCTGCTGGTGGACCCGTTGCCAGGTCCTGCTGGTGGACCCGTTGCCAGGTCCTGCTGGTGGACCCGTTGCCAGGTCCTGCTGGTGGACCCGTTGCCAGGTCCTGCTGGTGGACCCGTTGCCAGGTCCTGCTGGTGGACCCGTTGCCAGGTCCTGCTGGTGGACCCGTTGCCAGGTCCTGCTGGTGGACCCGTTGCCAGGTCCTGCTGGTGGACCCGTTGCCAGGTCCTGCTGGTGGACCCGTTGCCAGGTCCTGCTGGTGGACTCGTTGCTAGGTCCTGCTGGTGGACTCGTTGCTAGGTCCTGCTGGTGGACTCGTTGCTAGGTCCTGCTGGTGGACTCGTTGCTAGGTCCTGCTGGTGGACTCGTTGCTAGGTCCTGCTGGTGGACTCGTTGCTAGGTCCTGCTGGTGGACCCGTTGCCAGGTCCTGCTGGTGGACTCGTTGCTAGGTCCTGCTGGTGGACTCGTTGCTAGGTCCTGCTGGTGGACTCGTTGCTAGGTCCTGTTCATGGATTCGTTGCTAGCTCCGTAGTTAGTCCTGTTCATGAGTCCGTTGCTAAATCTTGTCGTCTTGATCATAATCTTGTTCATTTAAATGTATACTTGCATACTGGCATATACACAACCATCGAGCGTGCTTTCCTCTCCCTATCATCATTTCCAATAGTCCAAACTAGACAAATTAGGACGTCTTCAAAGAAATTGACACGTGAATCTAATTTTCTGTAAAATGAACAAATAGGTTATGTGTCTATTCTCTGTCCCAAGAATCTGTGGAGCAAGCGAAGAAAGTCCTTTGGCAAGAAATGAATGCGTGACAAGGAGAGAGAATGCATGGATGGAGTAAAGCGACAGCAGCTACCAGCCGTTTGCAGCAGCGCGCACTACTGTGTTTTACCACTCGCTTTCTCTCTTTTGTACCGTGATGCACTGCCCTTGCTCTACAGACTCCTGGGATAGACTCTACGCGAATATAGAAGTGTTAATGCACCATAATAAACAAAAAGAACTTGGGTGATAATCCCTCATTTATCCTTATGTCTTCTACAGTACAGGGTACCATAAAAGTAGTGCTACATTTCCAACTTCAATATTCTGCTTTCTTTGTCTTCAATTTCTGTCTCTTTCTGAGCTAATTGCTTGACCTAAAAGCAAGAAGCGTCATATCTCAGGAATATGACTGCAAGTTTCGTTGCTCTATGGGTTGAAGTATGATATAACATTTCTCAGTGAAACATAGAAAGCGAGGAAAGAAACTTCTCCAAGCACTCCGAGATCACTGGCTCCTTCTCCCATTCAGACAGTTCCTCATCCTCAGGGAAGAGCAAGGACATTTCTTCTCGGAGCTGGAGTGAAGTGAACAATAGGGCAAACGGTGGTCCCACCCGAAAGAACCCGGGCCTGAGTGGAACACTAGGGTAGTTAACAGCGGCGGTAAAACGGCAAGAACCGACAGTTAACGCCTCACACAAGAAGATGCCCAGAGGCGCACCAAAAGCTCGTAATTGCAAAGCCACCGCCGTGAGGGACTTACTTTATTTTATTATCTGTTATAAAGCAGGAGAGGGAGAGAGAGAGGGTGACTTTTCCAACCGGCGTAAGGGGAAAAGCCAACATACTGTACACAAAACCGCAGCAGCTCCTTCAGTGTTTCCAAATGCAGTCTTCTCGAGACCTCTCTCTCTCCCCGTGCTGGTAATCATCTCCAGGGACGACTTTGGCGGCTTTGTTTTAGGGCCCACTTATTCACAGACGCCATTAGAGACTGGACCTACAGTTTACGTGGCTTCCGAACCTCTCAAATGTGGTCCGCCGAGATTCCAACCGGGTGACTCTTAATTAAAAGTATATGAACCTAAACCACTAAGCCATCAAGAACAGTAACGTAAATGGAAGGCCAGAGCATGACTGAGAAGCACTGGCTCGTTCTCAACTCGAATTTTACAAGCTGACTCCCCTTTTAGACATGCCATTAGTATCTAACATATGGAAGACAGAACGTTATTATTGCTCTGAAAACCATGGTGAAGGAATGTATCTTCTTTCTTATACTCTTTCCATGGAATTTGTGGAAAAGGCGAACGAAAACAAGTCTCTGCGCACGTACACTGTCCCGAGAATTTGTGGAACAGGAGTACGAAATCAAGTCTCTGCGCAAGTACACTCTGTTCCGAGAATTGGTGGAATGGGCGAACTAAAACAAGCCTCTACGCAAGTACTCTCTGTCCCGGGAATTTGTGGAACAGGTGTTCGAAATCAAGTCTTTCCGCAAGTACACTCTGTGCCGGGAATTTGTGGAACAATAGTACGAAATCAGTCTCTGGGCATGTACACACTGTCCCGAGAATTTGTGGAATGGGCGAACTAAAACAAGTCTTTGCGCAAGTACACTCTGTCCCGGGAATTTGTGGAACAATAGTACGAAATCAGTCTCTGGGCATGTACACACTGTCCCGAGAATTTATGGAATGGGCGAACTAAAACAAGTATTTGCGCAAGTACACTTTGTCCCGGGAATTTGTGGAACAATAGTACGAAATCAGTCTCTGGGCATGTACACACTGTCCCGAGAATTTGTGGAATGGGCGAACTAAAACAAGTATTTGCGCAAGTACACTCTGTCCAGGGAATTTGTGGAACAATAGTACGAAATCAGTCTCTGCGCAAGTACACTCTGTCCCGGGAATTTGCGGAATGGGCGAACTAAAACAAGTCTTTGCGCAAGTACACTCTGTCCCGGGAATTTGTGGAATGGGCGAACTAAAACAAGCCTCTGCGCAAGTACACTCTGTCCCGGGAATTTGTGGAACAGGAGTACGAAATCAAGTCTCTGCACATGTACACTCTGTCCCGAGAATTTGTGGAATGGGCGAAATAAAACAAGCCTCTGCGCAAGTACACTCTGTCCCGGGAATTTGTGGAATGGGCGAACTAAAACAAGCCTCTGCGCAAGTACACTCTGTCCCGGGAATTTGTGGAACAGGAGTACAAAATCAAGTCTCTGCGCATGTACACTCTGTCCCGAGAATTTGTGGAATGGGCGAAATAAAACAAGCCTCTGCGCAAGTACAGTCTGTCCCGGGAATTTGTGGAATGGGCGAACTAAAACAAGTCTCTGCGCAAGTACACTCTGTCCCGGGAATTTGTGGAATGGGCGAAATAAAACAAGCCTCTGCGCAAGTACACTCTGTCCCGGGGATTTGTGGAATGGGCGAACTAAAACATGCCTCTGTGCAAGTACACTCTGTCCCGGGAATTTGTGGAACAATAGTACGAAATCAGTCTCTGCGCAAGTACACTCTGTCCCGGGAATTTGCGGAATGGGCGAACTAAAACAAGTCTTTGCGCAAGTACACTCTGTCCCGGGAATTTGTGGAATGGGCGAACTAAAACAAGCCTCTGCGCAAGTACACTCTGTCCCGGGAATTTGTGGAACAGGAGTACGAAATCAAGTCTCTGCACATGTACACTCTGTCCCGAGAATTTGTGGAATGGGCGAAATAAAACAAGCCTCTGCAAAAGTACACTCTGTCCCGGGAATTTGTGGAATGGGCGAACTAAAACAAGCCTCTGCGCAAGTACACTCTGTCCCGGGAATTTGTGGAACAGGAGTACAAAATCAAGTCTCTGCGCATGTACACTCTGTCCCGAGAATTTGTGGAATGGGCGAAATAAAACAACCCTCTGCGCAAGTACAGTCTGTCCCGGGAATTTGTGGAATGGGCGAACTAAAACAAGTCTCTGCGCAAGTACACTCTGTCCCGGGAATTTGTGGAACAGGAGTACGAAACAAGTATCTGCGCAAGTACACTCTGTCCCGGGAATTTGTGGAACAGGAGTACGAAAACAAGTCTCTACGCAAATATGGACTCGAGAGGGCTCTAGCCGGTCATATTTTTTTATGCATGTAGTCAATATGGATGTTTTGAATGATTATATGTCCGTCAAACTGACAAGAATTGTTTTTCTGGGCAAACGCATAATAATCTAAGATATACCATTTCAATTATGTATTTGCCGTTAAGCTGTACGTTTACTTGCAAATACATTGCTGAAATGGCATTATCTCTTCGTGTACTACGTCCTTGCCCCTTAAGAGAATTGTTTGTTCATTTGACGAATATACAATCATGCCATATGGATTACATGCATTGAAAAATATGACCAATTTTATGACTGATACCGGTTCAAAAAGAACAGTTCTTATCTCCCACAAATTTATATACGAAGCTCGAAGAGGCTTTTGAAATTCGGTAGCCTCAGAGGTTTATTCAGAACACGTGTTCTACCTACTACAAAATGTATTATTCCTAGACGTAGAAGATAAATATGGAAATAGGTCTTCTTTCAAACGAAAGACTACAGATGGCACTGCTGTGCAAATCATTCTAGTGAACTTGATTTGTATACAAAATTACTACCATCCAGCCACTCTTGGCTACGTATTTTGGTCTAAGATTTTTCTCTAATACAACGAATGGAAAAGTTATTTACATTTGTACTGCAGTAACCTAACTAAACCATATTCTTAGAACTGAGAACAAATAATCAAAACAATATAACAAAGGTGTTAATGTGGGGTATAAAGTTGGAGATTTAACTTGCATTGTTTCAACTCTATGCACAGACGGGCTTTGCGGGACTGGACCTACAATTTAAAGTGGAATGAGATCCACTATGTGCTTACACCGGGTATCGAAGCCGAGAACCGCTTGATTACAAGGCGGTGACGTTACTACTATGCCATGGGGGGCTCTCTGGAAACTTGGTTATTTCCTTAAACTATCCAACCTACCAAATGCTTAATTTTTGGTGGGGAGCAGGAAAGTATAAAGTTACTTCGATCTCTCAACCTTAGCCAAGGAGTTTCCAGGTGCCAGGGCTTGCGAGTTCGAAAAGGAATAACGTAAGTTACAGAATACAGGAGAAAAATTAAAACATTTACATAATATGGTTATTGTAGACCAAGCACACCACAGTGTACCTATTATCTTCATTTATCTTTTCTGTGACAGCTGAAGAGAAGAGACCGTTATATACATTAGCATAAGCACAATATTCATTACCCTAGAACTGTACAGAACCCAAAGTTTAGGAAATATTAAACTGATAATTCTCATTAGCGACACCATCATTAACTGTCTAGAAGTATGAAGTACAGTAACAGACAATAATGGGTGCACTAAATTCCAAAAAGTTGAATATCAGTGATAAACTCTAGCATCAACAGTTACGTACACATAATTAAAATAACAGTGAAAAATTCATACGGGTGGATACACTGCGAAACATAAAAAAGCGGATAATAACAAACTTGAACGAGTTGAATTTATTTCTATTTCCCCCCTCGGTATCATAGTGGCCAGGAACAACCTGGGAAGGAGGGAATGGCCGCTAAAGGAAAGACGAGAGAGAGAGAGAGAGGAGGGGGGAATCTTCTGTTAGTGGAAGATGCCATATTTGGGCAATTCAGGAGCATAATAATCCACAAAATGGACACAATATGCTGCAATCAACGTCTCAGTGATATCTCCCCTTGTATTTTTCCCCTTGTAATTCTTCTCAGTTTTATCATATATATATCTAAAAGAAGTGTTAATGCTTGATGGTTGGGTTTTACGATCTATCCCTTCGAGTGTTTTTAATTCTTCCTCTCATCTCGGATAACGGAGCCAGATAACGGCCTGCATTAACGGGTAACGGCTGAAGAGGCTATTCTTGGGGCCAGTGTAATCACTATCTCGTGTGGCGAAAGAGAAGCGAAACAAGAGAGGTTTAAAAAAAAGAAGAAAAGAGGTCGTTAGAGAAAATGCTGTGTGAAACGAGGTGGTTACTGCAAGATGAATGCAGAGCTCATACGTCTCCCCGGGTTCTTGTTCTAGGCAAAGGATACCGGCGCCCCTGTTCTCAATTATTTCTCTTAAGTGGTCGTCAACATGTTAGGGCATGTGAAGCAAGTAACATTATACAGGGTGTTCAGCAAAAGTTGAGAGGAATTAGTAGAAACATACTGGGATAGATGTCACCTAATTTTCCCTATGTGCGGATTATGTCTTCTGCTTTCGGTATCAATAACGGTAACCTTTATTCCGATAAGTCACGTGCACGTTATTACAATTTGTCAAAATTAGCTTGAATACTGAAAAAAAGACCCAGCATGTGCATTTCTCCCCATGTGGAAGTAGCCATCAGCGCTACATGTCCATTATTAAACAAGATAAAATAAACCAGCGCTGTTTGGCCCGGCGTACCTACCGACTGCTGGCCTCCCTCCAACGCGGGCCACCAGGGGGGCGTGGAGATCTGCAGCCAGACTAGGGGGACGGGTGGTCGGCCCGACCAACCCCCAGCCGTTGTAGGACTTCGCGACCGGATTACGCTCACTCACTCGGAGCTCCCCAATTTCCTCACGATGGTGGGTTGCCACCGGCCCTATACACAGGCGGAAAATTCCCGCAGCCGCCGTCCAAAGCAACTGCCTTAGACCGCACGGCTACGGAGGAGGACAAGCAAGATAATAGCTATTGGAAATTACGTCAGAAATTGAAGGCACACCTTTAAGTTAGTGTGTTTATTAACCACAACAATGTTCTTAGATATTGTTCATATTACCTCATTCACCCGTATTCACGAACACTAACGCTGATCTAATAAGTATGTTTGTGGCACACGTGGAGTCGCGTCTCAAGGTCACTGGTACAGTCCACTTCATTGGGGTGTGTGATTGTTCTGCTTCGATAGACGTAGGATTCGTCCAAGTTAGTTTTCAAAGGAAACCATACAAGGAACTTTGAGTACAGGAAATAACCCTGTATTAGTGTCCTAGCCTCCCTGCTACACTAGTACGTAATAGTACACTCCCTTTCAGTCAGTCGTTCCCGCTTTGTGGGGGAACCTGTACTCCTTGTCGTTATCTGCTACCTGTAATTTGAAAACGGTTATGAATATGTTTGTCAGTAGTACTTACGCATGACCTGACTTCCACGGGACACACTGTACATGAGATGTCGCCTTGTACAGGACGCAGAAGATTACACTCGTTAAGACGCTTGCTTTCAACGTTTCAAAAGCTAGAAAAATGTTCTCTCACCCTGTTCGGTGCATGTACTTTTAAAGATAAACTAAAAGTAGAGGTTAACATATCGTATCTCATTTCAAAGTACGCCATGTAAATCTGTGAAGGTACTTATTCTGCCTTATACTCAAATTAAATTATAGAAAATTTCCCCATCCTCTTAAAAATTGCCATGAAGGACATCAATAAGTCGATTGTTTTTGTTTTAAGTTAGCTTTATTCACAGATAGACTAATCGAGACTGAACACACTGATTAAAGTGGGTTCCGAACCACTATGTGCTTCTACCGAATATCGAACCCCTTGATTAATGTTGCCATCTCCAATGTTGTGATAATAGCAGGTGATTGAAAAGCCTCTTGACATTTTAATCAAAAAGCATTTTATTGACAAAATTGACGGTTCTGCTGAAAAGTATACTCGAGAATCAAAGACAAACTCAGTACATTTCAATGTGGTCGCCCTGTAAGTCTAGGCATAGCACCCACCCCTCTTGCGTAGACCGGAACACATGCTCCAACATATAGCTGGCGTGATCTCCCCTGTTGCTGCAGCTGTTCGCTGTGTCAGTTGCTCTATGGTGTTGATCTTTTCTTGGCATACCCTAGACTTAACGAAACCCCAGACAAGAAGGTCCACGGGAGTCGGGTCTGGAGAGCAAGCCGCCTAAAGTCGTGCTGAGCCACGGCCGATCCACCTATCGGGGAAGATGTTGGCGAGGAGGTCCCGAACAAATCTGGCGAAATGGGTTTGTGCACCATCTTGCTGGAAAACAACAGTGCCTTTTATCCCATCCTGAAATCCATTCATTAGGGATACAAGGAAAATGTCAAGATACTTTTTAATCATCCTGTACATAGAGTACATGTAAAGATAGACAATTACTATTATAGAGTAATAATATATGCCACTAATATTCATATGCCACATTATACCACAGCACTAGAATCTCTTATTTCTGTCAGGCCTTGCCAAAGAACGCACGCACTTCACATATTAATAGGAGACAATACCGTGTAAACACGACGTACACATAAGGTTCATTTTCAGCCTTCCGTTCACACGAAACACATTTTCATTACCAGGCATTGATACGGAAACATTCGATTGCCAATTTTGCAACCGGATACCAATTTTGCAAAAGGGTAAATCATCACTTGTCGACATCCCCCGTAGGCGGATATGACGTTATCTTCCACGGCGATGTTGACAGTTGAACGTGTTGCAACTCTTAAGCAAATATAGAACACGCCCTCTCTTGTACACCACGTTTCGCGCAGCCGAACCAGTTTGCAGGAACAATCGATCATGCCTCGCATGTATCGAAAAGGCGATGCGATTCCCTGATTATTGAACGGGCGCAGTTCAAACAGAGGCGACGTGGAACACATCGTTCAAAATTAGTTTCGGCTGATGGGCAAACACTGCATCGCTGCTTGCGAGCCATATAAATAACTAAAGCACACAGGATAATAGGAGGGAAAAAAAGGGGCGTTATGGCGGAACAGTTTACAGCCTACGCGGTAATAAAAATGTAGGCTACGTGAGCGTTTCCGTGACGAAGACAATTTGTGATGATCGAAATAAATTAATGGAATAAAACGCGTTTGAGGTAACGTCTGGATCTGTAGAATTTACGGGTAGCTCTAACTTTTATACGAGGGTATATATTTTTCGGTGTTCTCGTGAGAACAATTGAGGAACTGTATCTGTTTTATTTCTGCCAATTTTTAAATAATCGCGACGCTGAGAATGACATGGGAATTATAAAGGGTGTCCCACAACAAAGCCGGATTTGAATTGCGCCATTGTCTTGTTGATGTTGGTTTGGCGACACTGCCTCTTCGTACAAATCAGTAGATAATTTGAGGTTAAAATAATATTTTTTACGTTATTAAATCCGGCGATCTTGTTGGGACACCCTTTATGAAATTCATGACGGGAGGCTCGCGAATGAACGCCCGTGTACAGGAATTGAACCTTCAATACTAAGATCGTACCGCTCCTTTCCCTTGCTGCAATGAAACGTACCGCTCCTTTCGCTTGCTGCAATGAATCGTACCGCTCCATTCCCTTGCTGCAATGAATCGTACCGCTCCATTCCCTTGCTGCAATGAATCGTACCGCTCCATTCCCTTTCTGCAATGAAAGGTACCGCTCCTTTCCCTTTCTGCAATGAAAGGTACCGCTCCTTTCCCTTGCTGCAATGAACCGTACCGTTCCTTTCCCTTGCTGCAATGAATCGTACCGCTCCTTTCCCTTGCTGCAATGAATCGTACCGCTCCTTTCCCTTGCTGCAATGAATCGTACCGCTCCTTTCCCTTGCTGCAATGAATCGTACCACTCCTTTCCCTTGCTGCAATGAATCGTACCGCTCCTTTCCCTTGCAGCAATAAAAGGTACCGCTCCTTTCCCTTGCTGCAATGAATCGTACCGCTCCTTTCCCTTGCAGCAATGAATCGTACCGCTCCTTTCCCTTGCAGCAATGAATCGTACCGCTCCTTTCCCTTGCAGCAATGAATCGTACCGCTCCTTTCACTTGCTGCAATGAAAGGTACCGCTCCTTTCCCTTTCTGCAATGAAAGGTACCGCTCCTTTCCCTTTCTGCAATGAAAGGTACCGCTCCTTTCCCTTGCTGCAATGAATCGTACCGCTCCTTTCCCTTGCTGCAATGAATCGTACCGCTCCTTTCCCTTGCTGCAATGAATCGTACCGCTCCTTTCACTTGCTGCAATGAATCGTACCACTCCTTTCCCTTGCAGCAATGAATCGTACCGCTCCTTTCCCTTGCAGCAATGAAAGGTACCGCTCCTTTCCCTTGCTGCAATGAATCGTACCGCTCCTTTCCCTTGCTGCAATGAATCGTACCACTCCTTTCCCTTGCTGCAATGAAACGTACCGCTCCTTTCCCTTGCTGCAATGAATCGTACCGCTCCTTTCCCTTGCTGCAATGATACGTACCGCCCCTTTCCCTTGCTGCAATGAATCGTACCACTCCTTTCCCTTGCTGCAATGAGTCGTACCGCTCCTTTCCCTTGCAGCAATGAAAGGTACCGCTCCTTTCCCTTGCTGCAATGAATCGTACCGCTCCTTTCCCTTGCTGCAATGAATCGTACCGCTCCTTTCCCTTGCTTCAATGAATCGTACCGCTCCTTTCCCTTGATGCAATGAATCGTACCGCTCCTTTCCCTTGCTGCAAAGAATACTTACCGCCTCTTTCCCTTGATTTAATGAAACGTATCGCCCTTTTTCCTTGCTTTAATAAAACGTACCGCCTCTTTTCCTTGCTGCAATTAACGTACCGCCTCTTTTCCTTTCTGCAATGATACGTACCGCCCCTTTTCCTTTCTGCAATGAAACGTACCGCCCCTTTTCCTTGCTGCAATGAATCGTGAAGCCCCTTTTCCTTGCTGCAATGAAACGTGAAGCCCCTTTTCCTTGCTGCAATGAATACGTACCACTCCTTTCCCTTGCTGCAATGAAACGTACCGCCCCTTTTCCTTTCTGCAATGAAACGTACCGCCCCTTTTCCTTTCTGCAATGAAACGTGCCGCCCCTTTTCCTTGCTGAAATGAAACGTACCGCCACTTCGACCAGTGGTGTTAGCGTGGCGGCACTCCCTCTTCCCAGATAAACTGCATCGGGTACGAAGCTGCTTGGTCTCACAGTGAGGCGAAAAATCCAAGGCCTCACAATTTGGAGATGTCTATTTTTAGAATGCACCGCGTTGCATATTGCACAAGCGTCGTGAAGCACGATAACGTCCCGAGATGTTAATGCTTTAGGCGGCAAAATTTCCGCTTTCCAAACGAGGATAAATATTGCGCGTCGACGTTGTTGACCCAGATTTGCAACCAAGCAAGCCGGGATACAATTGTTGGTGTAGGTTTGTCAGAAACGTAGCATTTGTCCGACCCGTTTAGAAATTTTCTTTGACGCCAATGTTATGGTGGCAACCGTGACAACTGAATTAAATAATCAACTTTTGATACGATCCTGATCTTCACAATGGTCCTCTTGTCGCACATTATTCCGGAATTCAATGTCGTTGTAAACTTTACCTAGTATCGACGAACAGGTGCCAAAACTTGGGGGAAGGGGAGGGGGACAGTTTACTTTTCTTAGTAGCATTAAGAAGCCATAATGTGGGGGCAAAAGTGAAAAAGTGGGGGAAACTGACCCCCTCCCATGCATCCTAATTTCAGCTTTCCACCACGCCATGAAAGAATATAGGGGGTATGGAGTTAGGGCCTCACACTTTCTTGATCGTGGCCGAAATTGGAGATGATGTGATCAGCACCACGTCCCTGCCCGCCTTCTTTACCCCCCAGAGTTTCCTCCAGTTACCCCACTGTTTGCGCTGGGTATACCATAAAAATCATTAAAGCAACCAATCAACTTTTATATTGTGCGAGTTGGATACAAGGATGTCCACAGATATGTTTCAATTCAGACAACTACGTAATATTCTAAGATTCTAGCAACAGTCTCCCCGATCAATGTTTCTATTCTGAGTCCCACGTAACAGGATCCATATATGTAATGTTTAGAACTTGTGACTCATTACTTGCATCCACAGGCGTAACGTTTCTTTCATAAGAACATCACAACAACATCCTTCATGCTTCAATAGCGAGACCCACGTATCAAGTTCTGTAACAGAGTAAATATTCATATATATTGTCAGATGTAATACTTCTGCTGTAAGGAATCTTTCGGCTTGAGTTTTGTTTTCCACTTTATGTACAGATAGGCTAATCTGTACTGGGCCTAGCGTTTAAAGTGAGATCCGAATCAGTATTCGCCTCCACCGGGTATAGAATCTGGAACCCCTTGATTACAAGGGGAGCTGACTACAAACTGCATACACAGCACCTTCCATTCGCTCTACAAAGAAATCACTGCGCATGCGCGACCAACAGAATGAGGCTACAGGATGCATGTATGCTATTTAGAAGATGGTCCGCTTCGAGTAACACCCAAGCGACATGTGCAGCTTGTGTCACTCCGGTACGAAAGATTGCATTTATTTCTGAAGGTTCCTTTCCCAAAAAGGCACGTGTCGCTTGAGGGTCGTGATTTGTAGCTTGTCACTTCGGTTTGAATGTACCCCTTGGGTATAAATGTTGTGTGTGGAAAACAGTTGGTCTCAGAATATAACAATTACGGTTAGAATCATATTACGAATATCTTATGACACAAACGTTACGTTTGTGGTTCCAGGTGTTTGAGTCTCCTACAAAGTACAAGGACGTGGCGATACAATTCACAAAAGCCAAACTGTTATTACTTTTAACTTCTCGGAAAATATAACAAAGGAATTCATGACTGTAATATGATACACATTGAATCCGTAGAAGATCATATAAGAGTTTCCATAACACGTTCTGCATATTCATTCATATGTCTTCAGACAAAAATAGTCTAATGTGGGTGTGAAGGACGAAGAAAAATGCCAATAAGATCCCATGGTGCATTCAAATTCGGCAAGGACTTTGCACCCTGTTTTGGTAATCTGTGGAGCAAGGTAGCGCATAACGGTAGAGTGATTGCGGAAGAAAGGAGTGCGCGCTGCTGCAAACAGCTGGTAGCTGCAGCAGCGTTTCTCCTTCTCACGATTTCATTGGTCGAGTTTTCTAGAGTCGCTGAGACTTGCTTTCGTTCGCTTGCTCCACAGATTCCCAAGACAGACTGCCTTTTAGAATGCTCCTTGGAAGCTTTTCGAAAACCGCTCCTGGCTACACTGCATCTCGGGTCAAAAAGAGAGCTTGTCGAACCACATCGGATTGGGAAGTCCCACAGGTTATCTCGAGTGGCGAATCTCTCCCGTTCCGATCTGATGGCCTCGTTGGGTTAGGGCGGGATGCGCAGGTAACTGAGACACATGTGCGAAACACAATATCCGCCTGACGTCACGAGGTCAGAGGAGGTCAGCCGGAGGAAGGCGAGAGAAAGAACAAAGTGCTGAAAGACAAGAGGCACTTGGAGTTATCTTCACTTTCACGCCCTCCGAGTCTGAGGTTGTGGATGTATAAATCTTTCCACGTGCGGGTCCCGCTCGCACAGCACGTAGGAGACCTGGTCCATAAGGCAGATACAGATTGCTCGATAAGATGCCTCACTATTCTTATTCTTCTGGCGGGAGTTTCCTCTTAGTCTACTAAAGTCGTATGTAAAGAAGGGTTACTCGTGGTAAATGAGGCAGTTTATCACTGGTAGTACCCAGTTCACTGACGACTCTAGGTTCTAGGTGAACATGATTAAGAATTGCATAATATATATTCATGTCCAGATATTAGAATAATTAAATCAAGAAGACTTAGGTGGGCAGGTCATGTGACACGAATGGGAGAGGAAAGATAGACTTTACAGGATTCCTGTTGGGAAACCTGATGGTAAGAAGGCAAGACGAAGATGGAGGTATAACAGTGATATAGACATAAAGGAAATCGGTATGGATGGAAAAGATTGGATTGATCTTGCCCAGGATAATGACAGATGGAAGGTTTGTGTTGCTGCAGACATAACCCTTCGGGTTTAAGAAGGCTAGAGAGTGAGTTAGTTGAGTTACAGGTGAACACTTTTTTCATTATAGTCCTAAAGTTGAACACGTAAAGACGTAAGAAAATATTCCATAAAATGAAAACTTCAAAAAATGAATTATAAAATTACTTAAGATATTAATATATAAGTTTCAATTTTTCAAAAAATGTCAAACGAATCACACAAATATACGGGGTAGATTGGTCCTGCTTTATTTCAGTTTCCCCACTTGAGAAAGTGAAAGATAAATTTTCCGTTGGAGAATTTGAGAGAAGGAACAAAAATACAAATGCTCTCGGACTATCAAGCAGATGAGTTCTGGAAAGGTTTCCGATATTTCTAGAGCTAACGTTACAAATACTTTGACTGAACAAAGAAACTACAAAAACAATTTTGAAAAAAACAACAATAATACAAAAAAATGATAATGTAAAATAAACGCAATGATTTATTGTTCTATCTGAAGGAAAAGAGCTACGTCATACTTGGGTTTTTTGCCATGTTGACCATGGAAACGGAAGTTTTTAGGAAACTTACAGAATTGTTATTAAAGGAACTTAGAGGACTATTATTATATTTAGCATCGTCTTCAAGGTCACAGGAAAAAGAGGACTCTTCATCGACTTCTGAGCCTTGGTCGCAAAGATCGCCTAACGATCTCACACAGAAGATTACGGGTTTGAATCCTGGTCAGGATAAAAAATATTATATTACGCTAGTGTCATCATCAATTTAGTTAACCAGTAACCGAAAAATTATTTGTTTCATTTTACTTCGCTTTCTGTGCCACTTTTGGCTAATTGGCAAAAATGGGGATGAGTGATGACAGGATGAAATTGATGAATAGACACTCACAAAGAACCATGACCAAGCCGGGATTCGAACCCAAGACCCCTTGCGTCGTAGCGCACTCCGCCACGGTGGGCGGCCCAGTAACCAAAAAGAAGGAGAAAACGGACATAACTTTAAAAAAAAAGAACAGAAAAGAATTGCCGGCTTAAGAAAATAACATTAAAGGTATGCAACCAAGCGACTCACTAGTAGTACAGATTGCATAATAGTCAAGGACAACTGCTCAAGAAATCGACTTTACAGTAAACCGAACTTGCTGATCTATTTTCTGGCTGGCAATCTGCAATACTCCTCCAGTATTGTTGACAGGGGAGGGAACTTAGCGCATTGTTGAGAGATAAGGAGGACTTTTATACCAGCAACACAAACACCTACAAAAGATTCCTGCATCAGCGGGACGGTTTATAATAGCAGGAGCGGAATCGGAGCCAAAGAAGATAAATCGCGCAGGAAATGAGATTCTCTCCTTCCGTTATTACCTCATATCCTTGCCAAAGAAGGACTCCACCAAACTACGAATCAGTTTCTTCTGAATGTTTTTGATGATCCATTGTTCTCGGAGCGTAAACAGCGCAGTAGGAATCTCTCAGCGTTGAGGTTGCTTATGGAGACAATAATGCCCTTGGTTATAAAGAACAAAAGGGTTTGGAGAATTCTGTATTTAACTGCCTATACACGCGGGAGGAAGGGAGCAATCTTCGCTTCATTGTGCTTCTGTTTTTACTCGTTCCACCCTCCCAAACGTAGTGGGTTGAATGTTAACTTTATGCTCCTCCTAGATGATGCAGTGATAATTCCTTTCGCCTTGTAATCAAAGAGTCCTTGCGTACTGGTAATGTCTTCGGCTTGTTATTACGGGTTTCCGGGTTCGATACCCGATAGTGGCACTGGTTTGAATCCCACTTTAAACTGTAGGGCCAGTTCCGGTTAGCTCATCTGTGCACAAAGTGGTCAATAAATTCAATTTCAAAGCGCACAAAGCAGTGATGTAACGTCGTTGCCTTTTAATCAAGGGCTCTCCGGTTCAATATCCAGTGGTTCTGATCGCAATTAGCTTATTTGTGCGTAAAGTTGATTCAAAACACAAACTTAATGGGTCCATGGTTTGACATCCAGCGCAAGAGATATTGTGCAGTTCAAATCCCACTTTAAATTGTAATTTCAGTCCCTAATAGTCTGTCTGAACATAATTTGGACTTAACTCTCGCGTTTGGACGTTACTAGGGATATAATGTCCACCAAGTTTTCACATATATCGCAGACTGTACACTCGTTGATTAACGAACTCTGGTAACTGGACCCACATCCACTATATTCCTGTGTGGGATTCATGCCATACATGTCTTAGAAACTTTCATTCTTATCTTCGACATTAGTCAAAAATGGTAGAAGAGCGAAAGAGAACAAATGAATCAATTAATGTATTCTCTATAGCAGCAACTTACATGATAAATATCGCGACTCAAAATGGAATTTGGTTATCTATAATAACGGCGATTTCACGACTAACCCCTCTTGTCCAAAATGTCCATAGTATTTTCGATACTCTATTGTATACACATTAATGGGTTTACACCACACATCAAGTTGTAGAGAAAAAGTGTCGCTCGAATATTGAAGAAAGAATACTGACTGCAATATCTCTTGATTCCATAAACATATTTCAGACACGGTTCTACTGCACAGCAACGGGACTTAGTACACTATGAGAATTTGCCGTCAAATTTACAATATTCTATTTTTAACATTTAACAGTTTATTAATTTAAAATAACGGACAGAACAGTTTCTTCTTTAAATTTTAATATTTTATCATGCGAAAGTATAGATCAAAGTCGTAATTACCCACAGATTTTTAAACACTGAATCATTAATATTAATTGATTAGTGTAATTTTGTAGTGGTTGGTAATACTTTAAAAACGGCCTTAAACCATCATGTCTCCAGTCAATACTTTACAGTGTACTTTCATGCAAACTTGAATTTAAAGCTTATTTTCTGGCATGTCTCTCTTATATATGTAACATGCATGAGTGTGTGTCACTGTTTAATATTGCAAGCGATTACCACCGCCATCTATACTTATCATTCTAGCCACAGTACAGAGTAGAGTGCGATGATCGTTCTTCGGTCGAGCGGGAAATAGTTCGCACGGGCAACGCTAAATGGCACACAGAATTGATAGTTCGAGCGAAAAACGACCGAACGAGCGAAATACACTCGAACTTTCGAACCCTATTAGTAGACGTATTTCCGTAAATTGTCTATGGTAGTAGGCCCTTAAATATGGACCGTGAAGTAAAAGACGAAGTAAAATTGAAAAATAAGTGAACATAGTCATCTCCTCCCTGTTCAAATGCAGTTTTGTGTATCTTACAGAGATATGTGAAAATGAAATAGATGATTATGGGCTGAAACTACCTAGACCGATATGTTTCTACGATTATTTTTACATTGAAATGATGTTCGATTGAATGTTACAACTGGATTTTATTATTTCGCAGAATATGATTATCCTTTTCGGTAAGTGAACAATGATGCACACGTACTTGTTGCACTGTGATACGATATTTGTAATTGCTTAGGCAGGTCTGTCAGCATGTGTATCCAATTTACGTTTCGGTCTGTAGATATTGCATACCTTCATATGTGTTGTATTTGAGTCTTACATAATATACGAAATTATTATTTAGAATTGTAATTGCATGGACTGGTTTCCTTCAATGTATAGGTTTTAGGTTGATAGCTCTGAAATACAGGACGTTGTGAATCATTCCACTACGAGTGCTGTACGGCCGAGCGTAGCACGCTCGGGCGTGGGAGATTCGAACGAGTTTGAGCGAGTGAAAATGGTCCAATGCAGTACTCTAGTACAGAGAATTGACGTCATGAATGCGAAAGACCTCACGAAAAAACGTATGCGTCCCGTTTTTGTAAATTAACAGGCATACTTTTAAATTTTAACAATGAAATATTGTAAATATTGCGTTAAATTCTATCAGTGTGGACAGAACCGAAAGATGCTTGCTCCCTGAGCATGCAGAAAAATGAAGAACGTGAAATTTCCTCAATAGATTCAAGATTGGAGATCTAAGACAAATTGAGAAATGGAAGTTTCCATCGCAGTGTTTGTGTGTGTCAGCTGTCACCTAGATCAGTGAACCTTGTACTGATCTTTATGCACGAGAATGAATTTACAGTAGCTCCTCCAAATGTCAACGACGTTGCCAGTTTTGAAGTTTAAAAAAATTGACAATCTCTCTTACATTTGATGAAATTCACAATGTGATAATTTATATGTGATTGAAATTTTCAATGCTACTGATGTTCCAATAGGATTGATCTATAACATAGAATACCTGCTTACGTTTTCTAAATTCGCGCAGTTTTTTCATGGCGCACTCTGTATGCGTTCTT
This sequence comes from Lepisma saccharinum, assembly GCF_977018435.1. NCBI lineage: Eukaryota > Metazoa > Arthropoda > Insecta > Zygentoma > Lepismatidae > Lepisma > Lepisma saccharinum. The sequence goes on from NC_139242.1 coordinate 31,738,354, forward strand.
CGGAGATAATCATGTGTTTCTTTTCATTGCGTTTGTTATTCGCGGCGGGCAAGGCAACCAAACACAGGTCCTTTAATCCAGGAAGTCAGAAACAGTATCCGGGAAATCGGATTGTATCCGATCTGATCCCCTTCCCCGGCCCGCACCACTTCCCGCAAAGCCTTAACGCGAAAATTTAATTATCGGACGGGGAGGGGAGGGGAAGGGGGGGGGAAAGGATGGCTGCAACAGAATGGAGACAACTATTTTTTTTTTAAGTGGAGTGGGGGAAAAGGCTATTGAAGCGGTCTTCCTGGATGCTCCGAGATCGAAATTGCTTCTGCCAGCCCATTCCAGCGCGAATTCAACTGTCGTAATGGAGTTATAATGCCCGCTCGCTGATCGAAGAGCACCTATGTCTTAATTCATTTACGGGCCTTGATGACCGGACGGGTAGCACGTTGGGTCGAGTGCCCCTTCGGAACACTGAAGGCGCCTATTTTGTTCCCTGCGCCAACCACTCTTTCTACCGTCGTCCGCTAGTGGCGCCACGGTCCGAACCGCCATGTAAGTAGTGGGTTTTGTGGTAGGGACAGCGCCGGAAAGGAAGAGCTCCTCTCCAGCAGCTTTGCTACACTTAAAACTTGCTCAACATGAGCATATGAGCTTTTTGCTCTAGTGTAGCATTTTGTCTAATCCAAGGATTTTGGAAAAATCCCCCTCGGGAATTTTTCGGAAAGGAAGAGCTGCTCTTATGCAGATTTGCTATACTTAAAACTTGCTCAACATGTTCATATGAGTTTTTTGCTCTAGTGTAGCACCTGCTTAACCTAAGATTTTTGTAAAAATGCTCTTCAGAAAGGAAGAGCTCCCTCAGATTGATTTGTGCATACTTACAAAAGTTGCATCAGCCAGATTTTTGTCCATAAACTTGTCAATTTTTGGCCACACCAGAAATTAAGCAAAAACCCATACATACACACACATATTTACCTCAGGTTTAAGTTTAATTGGATACCAAGTTCAATTTGTTTATCTAATATTAAAACAATGCAATATGCAGAAACCCTCTAGAATTGCTCCGTGTTTGCATGTTTCCCCTCTGTGTCAGTGTGTGGAATTCCCGAGACGGTAGTATTGATTTTTGGTTTGCATGTTCTCCTCAGCGCCAGTATTTACAGAAATTCCCGAGTATTGCATCAGCCAGTATTGTGAGACTGACTGAGGAGAACAGATGTGTTGATACAGTGCTTCTCATACTTACTGGTTTAAATTCATATTGAACAATATTTGTTGTAAATCACTCATATTTAGAGTCAAGCTGTCCCATGTTTTGCATGTTTGTGCAGGTATTTGCGCTGGGTCAGTGTGAATGAATATTTATTCTCTTTTTCCACTTGTGGGCTATTGGCTTTACAACCTGTCATAAGATTAATATTAATAATATTAATCCATAGAGATTAGATTTAAAACCCAGGAAATTTTATATAAATACCAAAGCCAAAAATATTAAGTGTATACACACATACACACATACACACACATACAAATCACACAGCTGAACCCAACTGATATTTTTTATTCAGTATAAAGTTTTGAATTGAAACCCAGGAAATTGTATATAATAAACAACAGCAAAAATGCCGAATCAAAAATATTGTAATCAATGCAATAAAAATATATCTAGCTCTAATTGGGCCAGACACCAAAAAATTTGTAACCCAGATAAATACAGAACTCCCACAAAAAATTGCCCCAAATGCCATAGAGAATATAGTATGCAATACTTCACATATACACATAAAGATACTTGCTCTGTACAGTCATCAACATCTGGTCTGAAAAGAAGGCACGAAGCACCTCTTAATGCCAGAGCAGCAAAACAGCCACGCTATGCACCACCTATCCATAGCAGTTTTAAAGGCCAATTAAGGGATTATCGGTTTGTATCAGAGCCAAGATGTGGCATTGAGAATTTCTTGAACAGTGTAAATCCTGATGTGCAGGCAATTCTAAATGCACAAAATGGCTCTTATAAGTTGTCCCTTAAATTGTTTGTACAATATAAGAAGCCAAATGGCACAAAATTTACACAGCCCCACATAACAGAAACTGTACCGGTTTATTCAAATGCAAATTCAGACACAATAATAAGCAGGTTGATAGATCAACTGAATATTAAACACTCTGAATTTGCGGCAAAAGAGTCCGGATGGAGCCTATGCGGTTCATCACACAAGTTATATATTAATATTTCTGAATTCAGCCCATTACAAGGTTCCACTTATGTGCCATTACCTGCCAATATCAAAAACAAAAGAGCCGTGGTCAATATAAAAAATAATGACGCGAAATGCTTTTTGTGGTGTATATTAGCTGCTTTGTATCCAGTTTCAAGGGATCCTCAGAGAATAACTTATTATAAACAGCATGAACATTTTTTTGACAATGCAATGGAGGGTTTAGAATATCCAATGGCTATTCAGAATATTGATAAATTTGAAAAAAGGGCCAGGCACATCAATGGCAAACAATTATCTATTAATGTATTTATTTGTTCCACTGGCAATTGCTTGATAGCACCTCTCAGAATCAGTACACTTGATGATGAATCTGCTATTCCGATTGATCTGCTCTTAATTGAAGGGAATAATACATACCATTATACTCTGATACACAGTCTTGAAGCTTTAGTCAGAAAACAACAAGGCAAATCCAATACAATATTCAAGTTGTGTAGAAGATGTTTAACTGAATTTGATGGTAGAAAAATGGTGAATGGTGTTCGGGAAGAGAGTGCAGAAATTGCAAAAAATAAGTTAATTGAGCATCTGAAATACTGTGGGAACCATAAACCTGTTCATATGGTGATGCCCAATCCAAGTGAAAATTGCAAATTCAAAAAGTATGAAGCCTCGTTGGAACACCCAGCATATATTGTCTGTGATTTCGAATCGAACGTCAAACCTATTGCATTCTGCAATCCAGATCCTGAAGAATCTTCAAGTACATCATACCAGCTACATGAACCTTCCAGTTTTTGTTATATGGTTGTACAGGATGGTGTTGTTACTAAAAAAGATTCATACATGGGACCAGATGCCATCAAAGAATTTGCACATAGAATAGAAAATGAGTGCCGTGACATAGCATCTAATATCTTATTAAAATCAAAGCCTATGTTGCCTTTAACAGAGGAACAGATTGAAGATTTCAACAATGCAGAAAAATGCCCGGTATGTGATTCTGAATTTTCAGATACAAATATCAAGGTTCATCACCATTCTCATACAGATGGTAAATTCTTAATGGCCCTGTGTAATAGCTGTAATATTAAGATCAAGAGACCAAGATTTGTCCCCATATTTTGCCATGGAGCATCCAATTATGATTTCCATCATCTGATCAGGTACAAGGGGTTTGACAAGCAGAATTTAAATATTTTAGCTGAAAATGATGAGAAATATATATCTATTAGCAAGATAATTAAAGTTGATGGTGTTCCTATTCACATAAGATTTCTTGATTCTTACAGATTTTTATCTGCTAGCCTGGCTACACTGGCAAATCAATTATCTGATGATCAATTCAAAATCACACGTGCTTCGTTTCCAAATCAGGACCTGAAATTAATTAGGCGGAAGGGTGTATATCCATATGACTATGTTACAGATTTTTCTAAATTTGATGAGTGTTCCCTGCCACCACAAGAAGAGTTTTACAGCAAAATCAGAGGATCTGGAATCACTGATGATGATTATCACCATGCCCAGTTGATGTGGAACAATTTAAATTGCAAGACATTTGGTGATTACCACATGGCATATTTGAAACTTGATGTGACCCTCTTAGCTGATATATTGCAGGCATTCAGAAAATCTTCTATGCAAAATTATAAACTGGACCCAGTGTATTTTTACAGTGCCCCGGGCCTAGCATGGGCCGCAACGTTTTTGAATACCAAAAAGCAATTGGATCTGATCCACGATCAAGATATGTATCTGTTTATGGAGCAATATATAAGAGGAGGGATGGTGCAATGTTCCCAGAGATATGCCAGAGCAAATAACAAGCATATTATGCTGCCTGATTATGATCCAGCACGGCCATCAAATTTTATACTGTATGTAGATGCAAACAGCCTCTATGGTCACGCCATGATGCAAAAACTGCCATATGCAGGGCTTGAATGGGTTGAAAATTGCAATATTGAAGATATTCAGGACTTTGATGACAGTAACTATGGCCTGTTCTTAGAGGTTGATCTGACAATTCCAGATAATTTGCACAAGAAATTTTCTGATCTGCCCCCAATTCCCGAGGTTCAGTGCTCACCTGGCTCTAAACAGAAGAAGCTCATGATGACCCTGGAGCCAAAACAGGATTATGTCATATATTACAAAAACCTCCAGTTCCTGATGAAACATGGTGTTCAAGTGACCAAAGTTGGCAAAGTTTTGAGGTTCAGGCACTCAGAATGGTTGAAACCATACATTGATACAAACACAGAGCTTCGAACATCTGCAAAGAGCCAATTTGATAAGGCCTTGTTTAAATTGATGGTGAATTCTGTCTATGGCAAAACAATTGAAAATGTCAGAAAACATACCGATGTTAAAATAATTACTGACCCCAGCCGGAGCAAAAAATTGGTTGCAAAGCCTAATTTCAATTATAGAAGAATTTATGATGAGCACATGGCACTTTTCAACATGAAGAAAACAAAGATCAAGTTTGATAAACCTATTTATGTAGGGGCTGTGATATTGGAATTGGCCAAATTACATATGTTAACATTGTATTATGATGTGCTGAAACCTTTTTATGGTGATCGTGTAAAATTATTGTACATGGACACGGATAGTTTTATTCTTGATATTCAAACAGAAGATGTTTATCAAGATATGTCACAGCCTGCATTGCTTGAATATTTTGATACCAGTGAACATACAAGGATTCAACACCACAACAAAAAGGTGCCTGGCAAGTTAAAAGATGAGACACTTGGTGATGTTATTGTGAAATTTGCTGGGTTAAGTGCCAAGATGTACACTTTTGAGACATGTAGTGGTACTGTTGCCAAAAAGGCCAAGGGTATTGGCAAAGTAACTGTTGAAAAAGATCTTCAATTTGAAGATTATGAAAATTGCCTCAAATCCCAGAATTCAATCAAAACATCAGAATCCAGAATCCAGAGTGTGGATCACTTGCTGAGTTCAAATATTGTAACAAAAGTGGCCCTGGACCCACATGATGATAAGAGATGTATTTTATCATGTGGCATACATACTTTGCCAAGGGGGCATTGTGATTTGATAAGTGGCAAACAATGCCCAATTACAGAGCATGATTTGAAATAAATAAACATGCCTATGAACTTATTTGGGTTCAAAAAACAGGCTATTATGGAGCTGCCGACACCACAACCCTCTCCTGATATGCTGTCTAAACTAAGTGGCTTGTTAATTATTCATCTGAACAGCATACTTACAGATGTTGATGATGAAACAGGTAAAACATTGTACATATTTAACAATAATTTAAATCATTACCAATTACCTGTAGGTGGGCAATTGCAATTTATTACAACCCCTGAGGGTGATGTCAAGATTTCAGTAGGGAGAAATATTTATAGAATTAAGCACTCAAACATGATTTCTGGCACTGTATATACTGTTTCTGCTGGTGACTGCTTATATATTGAGGTCCCTGGATCATATGACAAGCTTATACCCTTTTTTATAGAATTAAGAATCAGATACTCTATAATAAATAACCACTAAAACAAAAATGCCTAATGATATATTTGGCCATACAAGACATGAAGATCACAGTGATGAGATTTTGATGCTTGATGTCAGAGTCAAGAAATTAAGAAGTGATTTACAAGCTTTACAAACCACACTCAATGCCAGTCTTCAATTAGAAATTACAAATTTACAATCACAATGCATGGACCCTCTTCTTAAAATTGATTCTGAACTCAAAGTGCTGCTTCAGAAATATACTGATCTGGCCACATTAGATAATTTTCAAAGTTTGGAAGAGGCTGTAGCAGCTCTTCAAGCCAAATTTAAGACCCAGGCCACCAATTCCGAGCAATTGAAACAACAATTGGAAGAGCAGATAAATAATGTCCAGACACAGCTCCAAACAATTGTCAAAAGCATAAAATCACAAGAAGATTTTGATCTAGTCATTTCCACTCTAAAAGAACAGATTCAATCACTCCAGATACCTAATCTGGATCCTCTGCACAATGCCATAGCCGAGGTTAAAGAAAAAATTGAGACGCTTGAAAATTTTATGAACAATTTGCCATCTTCTGATGCTTTGAATGCAATAACTCGGAGTGTAGCAAACATTAAGCTGCAACTTGAAACATATGAAGATTTTGGAAAAATTCAAAGTACCATAACCCATCTTGAAGGTACAATAGCAGCAGTGCAAAGTGATTTGGCAAATGTACAAGAATCCCGCCTGCCTGGTATTGTAGATACTCTTGTCAGTGTCCAGCAACAGATCACAAAGCTTGAAAACCTCAACACTGAATCTGAACTATCTCATTTTCATCACTTGATCGATGATATCCAAACAAAACTTGAAATTTTACAACAATCCACACCCACTCAGGCAGATATAGCCCTGCTCCAAAATGCTATGCAAAATGTGGCTGATGCTTCTGAATTAAACAATGTGAAATTGGCACTTGAATTTTTACAAAATACAGTATCAAATTTGCCCACATCACAGGAACTTAAAAATATTAAGAGGGCAGTGAATAGGATATTGAAATCAGAAGATATCAAGAATATCCAAGCAGAGATCAAACATCTCACTCAGACAGTGGCCACTCTACCAACCAATCAACATATTAATGAATTGCATGCCCTGTTTGAGGATATCAGAAGACAGGTCCATGATCTTACTGCTCAAAATTCAAAATTGGCAGTTGTTGAAAATTTACAGCAAATTGTAGCCAATATCAAGCAACAGCTAGGGACCATGGAATCCAATCAAGCAAATGCCCTGTCTGTTTTTGCCACCCAGCTTCAAGAGATTGTGCAACAATACAAGAAACTTGTTGTGGACATAAAAATTAAGCCAGGCCATGATGATGTTGTTAGGACCATCAATGAGCACCTTGAATCTGTAACAAGCAGATTGCTCACAGCAGAAAAGGAAATAACAGGCATAATCGAGAATCCAAAACATTCAGTAATTCTTGAATTGTACAGCATCCCCAACAAAGAATATGATTCACCATTTACACCAGGTGGCAAAATATATATGCTGTCCCCTGCACAATTTTATTACCAGTTTTTTGTTGGGGGCACATTGAGACCAATCAAGATCAAATATTGGCATCAGCCACAGGCACACCACTACCCCACCTTATCAATAACAAATGCTGATAACAAAGTAAAAATCACCAATGTAGAGTTAGAGGATTTTACAGACCCCAATACATTAGAAACAGCCTATACTGAAGATGATGGCTCTCTGGAATTTAAAATACAAATAGGGGACAAATTATATTTAGAAAATCCTGCAGTATCAGCTGCTGAACACCCCATAGTTGCAATATTCTTGTTTTCATATTATGTCTAGACAAATTATTGTTGATGAATTACACAGACAAGCCAGGCATAATTTTAAGAGACTCCCAGTAGTCACAAAGGGCATAGATGATTTATGGCAGAGCGACTTGATTGAGTTGTCAACTGGGCAGTTGAAAAACTTAGACAAAATCAACAAGGGCTACAAGTATCTACTCACTGTGATAGACACATTTTCAAAATTTGCCTGGGCTGTGCCACTCAAATCCAAGACTGGGGCATGTGTTACAGAAGCCATCAGGACAATCATCAATCATTCAGGAAGATCACCGCGCTATTTGCAAACAGATAATGGCAAAGAATTTTATAATTCAGTGTTTCAACAATTTATTAAAAGCCAGTCAATAAAACATTACTCGAGTTACAGTGATCTCAAAGCCTCAATTGTAGAGAGATTCAACAGAACCCTAAAAAATCTTATGTATAAACAATTTACACTTCAAGGTAATTATAAATGGATTAATATTCTTCCAGAACTTCTACATAAATATAACAACTCGGTCCATTCCACAATCAACATGAAACCCTCTGAAGTAACTTCATCTGATGAGCAAAAATTGATCAGCACTGTTTATTATCCTAAATACCAGCCAACAACAAGAAGGGCTAAATACAGGGTGGGTGATCAAGTAAGAATCAGCAAATATAAGCACTTATTCAAAAGAGGCTTTACAAGAAACTGGAGTACTGAATTATTTACAGTAGTTCAAGTTAAACCCGGGACCCTTAACACATATATAATAAAAGATCACCGAGGGGAAATTCTCAAAGGCAGATTCTATGAACAAGAGCTCAGCAAAACTAAACAGCCTGACACATATCTCATAGAAAAAATCATCCGCAGAAAAGGCAACAAGTTACTTGTCAAATGGCTGGGTCATCCGGAAAACAGCTGGATCGATGCAGACAAAGTGATAATATGAACACCTGGGATGTTATAAAAAGGCTGCCAGAACCTGAACAACAGAATAAGAGAAATGGCAACTTGCTGCCTGATAATATTAGGTGTCTTATTGTTGGGCCATCAGCTTGTGGTAAAACTACACTAATGGTTGATAATTTTTTATTGGCACCCAACTGGTTAGACTGGAAAAACAGGCACTTGTATGTTTTCTCTAAGAACTTGGAACAATTAAAATATCAGCAGCTGATGAAGCTATATGATGGATTGGATATTGCCACTTTTGAATCAGATGTTAAGCCACTTCACGATTGTCTCGATAATTCTGTTGTTGTGTTTGATGACATTATACTGGATAATCAAAACAAGGTTAGAAATTTCTTCACACAGGGCCGGCACAAAAACATTGATTGTTTCTACCTGGCACAGACTTTTTCAAAAATACCGAAGCAGCTGATCCGAGACAACAGCAATTTTATATGTGTGTTTTATCAAGATCATACCAACCTCAAACACATACATGATGAATATGTAGGTGGGGACTTGAGCTACAATGATTTTTCCAAGTTTTGCAGCAGGTGCTGGAACCAGGACAGTTATGGGTTTGTCACAATTGATATGACAAGAACACCCAGTAGCGGCAAATACAGAAGTAAAATCAACGATTTTCTAGACGTTGAGACGTATATAAATAACCATGAAAAGGCCAATCATTGATGATCTTAAGTTAAGAGATTATCTTGTAAAAAGATTCAAGGGATGGAAATCAGAGAACCGGGGAATTTATGAAAAACACAAACAAACAGAACAGCCTGTAATTGATGCTATTAATAATTTAGGTAAGAATATCAAAACTGTTACAGAGCAAAATCAAGATTTCATCACAGAGCTTGTACCTGTAGCTGCAAGGAACATATTAGATTATCCATTCACCCCACTTTCCAGTATTCATACACCTAGTCCTCTTGCTCCTAGAAGAATTGAAGCTACACAGGATCCTATTGAATTGGGTCTTACTTACTTACTCTCTAGCCTTCTTAAACCCGAAGGTTCATGGCTGCAGCAACACAGGCCTTCCATCTTTCCCTATCTTGAGCAAGATCTATATACTCTTTTCCATCCCTACCGATTTCCTTTAGGTCCATCTCGACGTTGTCCCTCCATCTTCGTCTTGGCCTTCCTACAGGTCTCTTACCATCTGGTTTCCCAACAAGAATCCTGTAAACTCCTCTTTCCTCTCCCATTCGTGCCACATGGCCTGCCCACCTAAGTCTTCTTGATTTAATTATTCTAATAATATCTGGACATGAGTACAAATTATGTAGTTCTAAATTATGTAACCTTCTCCACTCACCTGTCTCCTCATCCCTTTTAGGTCCAAAGATTTTCCTAAGGATTTTATTTTCAAATACTCTCAATTTATGTTCCTCTTTCAATGTAAGGGACCAAGTTTCACACCCATATAATACTACAGGCAAAATTACTGTTTTGTATATTTTAACTTTTAGTTTCTTAGATATTAAACGAGAAGACAAAAGTTTATGAAGAGAGAAGTAACATGCATTTCCTGAATTAAGCCTACTTTTTATTTCCTCTTTAATATAATTTTCATTTGTTAATATTACTCCTAAGTATTTGAATTTGGAAACTGGTTCAAACGAGTCGTTATCAATAATTAGATTTTGATTATTACCTAACACTTGGTTTCGGCCTGTAAGCATATATTTAGTTTTCTCTTTGTTAACTTCCAAACCTATCTCTTTAGCAGTTTTGAAAAATATTTTAGCATTATTCTTAATTGTATTCACATCATCCCCCAGTAAGTCTACATCATCTGCATATGCTAACAACTGAGTCACACCATTTAATTTTAATCCTTCTTTAGTTTCTTTTACCTTCCTTACAGCATATTCTAAGGCAAAATTAAAGAGCAATGGAGATAATGCATCTCCTTGTTTTAACCCATCATGAATTGTAAATTTGTCAGACATATTATTACCCACACGAATTTTACTTTCTGTTTCACTGGTGCATATTTTTATCATACTAACAAGCTTCTTAGGTATTCCAAACTCTACTAATATATTATATAATTTATCTCTTTTGACCGAATCATATGCTTTTTTGAAATCAATGAATAGCTGATGGACATTTTGATTATATTCCCACTTTTTTTCAAGTGTCTGTCTGATGTGAAAAATTTGATCTGTAGTTGATCTGTTACGTTTAAATCCACATTGATAATCACCTATAATTTCATTAGCATATGGGGTTAGTCTTGTTAAAATAATGTTAGACAATATTTTGTATGTTGTTGAGAGTAGAGAAATTCCACGGTAATTATTGCAGTTCATTTTATCACCTTTTTTAAACACAGGAACAATTATGGATTCTTTCCACTGTTGAGGGATTTCTTCTTTATTCCATATTAAACAAATTAATTTATGAATTTGACATATTAATGAATTTCCACCATATTTAATTAACTCAGCTGGTATTAAATCAATGCCAGGTGCTTTGTTATTCTTTAGCCTTTTAATAGCATCTTTAACTTCCGTCAAGTTAGGTTCTGGGACTAAAGGTTCTGCTGTGTGGACTTCATTTACTTCTGATTTATCTCCTACATGGACATTTAAAAGGTCATTAAAGTAGTTCTTCCATCTATTTAGAATATCGCTTGGGTCAGCTAGAAAATCACCGTCTTTATCTTTTATCAAGTTTACTTTAGGTTGCCACCCCTTTCTAAACTCATTTACACCTTTATATAAATCTCTGATATTTTTATTTTTGCTGTTTGTTTCAATTTCGTCAATTTTGCTTTTCAAGTAATCTCTTTTTTTACTTCTAAACGTGCGGTTAACTTCTCGCTTTATTCTATTATAATTGCTTAGATTTGTATCATCCGAGTTATTTAACCATCTAAGTCTAGCCTGATTTCTTATTTCTATTAGATTATGACATTCATTATCAAACCACGGCTTACTTTTTCTTGGTTTATGGTATCCTATACTTTCTTTAGCTGCTGATTCTATTGCATTACGTATGTGCTCCCAATTCTTATTTACGTCTGTTTCATTTATATTTTCATCATCATTTAAATCCTGCAAAACATCAAATCTATTTGACAGTTTAATTTGGTAATCTTTCTTAATTCTTTCATCAACAAACTTTCCTGTATCAAATTTTATAACTTTTAGATTTTGTTGCTTATGATTTATCACTGAGAGTCTTTCTCTTAATTTAGCAATTACTAAATAATGGTCACTGGCACAGTCAGCACCTCTATGTGTACGAACGTCAATTATACTAGTATGCCTTCTCTTATCAATGAGAATATGATCTATCTGATTATGAGTTTTACCATCTGGAGAAGACCAGGTATATTTATGGATATTTTTATGTTTAAAAGTGGTACTTTTCACAATTAAATTCTTTGAGGTTGCAAAAGTAATCAATCTTATACCATTATCATTACTTAATTCATGAAGACTTTCTTTACCAATCGTGGGTTTAAATGTCTCTTCTTTGCCAATCTGTGCATTACAGTCACCTAACAGAATTTTCATATCATACTGAGAAAATTTATCAAAGACCTGTTCTAACTCTGTATAAAAATCATCTTTATTATTATCATCTTTATCTTCCGTTGGTGCATGTATGTTTATTAAAATAATTTTACACCACCTACCCTGTAAAACTGCATATGATATCCTATCATTAATAAATTCTACTGTTTTAAGAGCCGAGATAATTCTATTATTTATGAAAAAGCCTGTTCCAAAATTATGATTTTCAGTACCACCATAGAAAAAAGTATAATTTTTAGTTTTACAATTCCCTTCTCCTGGCCACCTAACTTCCTGGACAGCTACTACATCTAATTTATACTTCACTATCTCATTAACTGTACACTGAAATGCCCCAGGCCGGTAAAGGCTCAGAACATTCCAGGTGCCTAATTTAATATCCTTATTCCTAATGAAGATCTTATCCTTAGTCCAGGGACCTCCCAAAGTAGTCCCCACCCGGAGATCCGAACGGGGGACTATTTTACCTCCGGAATATTTTACCTTGGGAACATCCATGGCCTTATATTTCTGTTTCTTGACATGTCTTTTTACAGTGCAGAGTTGTCAGCTCTACGCCTAACCCCCAATATGAATGGAGGAACTACTACACAAGAAAAACACAAACATATTAGACAGCACAATTACTACACAAGACGAACACAAACACATCAGACAGCATAACTACTACACAAGACACACACAAACACATCACAACTATAACACAATATAAACATACACACACCACAACTACTACGCAATATAAACAAACAAACAAACAAACAGACAAACACACACACACACACACACAAATTATTATTAACAGGAATGAGATGGAAAAAATAATTCTGCCCGACAAAAGCAGTAGGTAAGCAGAAAAAATTAAACATCACACTCTAAGTAATTCACTGGTGTACATAGGGCATAAATTTTTACAATAGGAAGAACAATGAAGAAGGTGGTAAATTGAAGAAACGAGGAAGAATGAATATTTTTGTGGAAATTCCATTCAAAACAGCATTTCAACTTATCCAATCAGGTAAGAACATAAAGAATGAAATAATACAGTTAGATACCTTGGAAGTGCGAGAAATATACCGGTATAATTTTCTGTGAAACATGTGATAAGGAGTACACAAGGATGCAAGAGTGTACAATTCAGAAAAATTTGGAGCAACGAAGGAATGCAAGGGATCTGTATGAGCAAAAAGTAAGAAAAATACCGTGTCCAGACATGTAATAAATATAAGAAATCAAAAAATAATAATAAATAAATAAAGAATAATCTTATGGATTAATACGTTATTACAAGTGCATTGAATGTTCGATATATATATTGAATTGAATGAATCCTGTGAATCTCGTGTATATACATACCAGAGTTCGTTAAAAAGCTTGTTCACTACACATTGATTGCCGCATTGAATTGGGTCTTCTTGCTCAAAAATATTTAACCACACCTAAAGACAACAAAGATGAGGTTTTTGGCTTATATGCTGCCACAGAGCTTGACGGTAGCATCATTCATAGAATTGGCAATTTCAGAGTAACATTTATGGGAGATGATATAATTGTATATTCAGAATCTCGTCTCGGAGAAAAAGGTGGTTTTGTTAAGTATCCCGGCACACCTGGATTGTGGGAACTGATGACTAGGAAAAGGCCTGGCAGCTATACAGATCAAGATTATGAGTATTACAAAGAAATATTAATAAAATCAGATGCTCTATACCAGAACAATGATCCCACACAAAAAAGAGTCAAGTCTAGCAGTGGGGCAAAATACAATAATTTAATCAAGCCCATATGGTCACAGATCAAGACTGGCAGTGGAATCAAACAATACAACACCCTGCCTAAAGAATTTGTGTGGGTTGATGATGTCAGGAAACTTGTAGATAGGTTGCTGGTGATAGCTGGGGAGGAAAATGCTGGGAACCACAATTTTTACAATGAAAAAGTTGGAATTATGGACATGATAAGCACAAAATTGTCTAATTTTATAGTGAATGACCCTAAAGGGATTGGATATCTCATAAAAATTATTAATACTCTACCCCCTAAATTTTGGAATATTTCTGAGGGTCGGGGGTTGGTTAATGACATTATAAACAAGCTGCCATTTGAACTACACATTCCAGGCTATCAGTATTGTGGTCCAGGCACAAAATTGGATCATAGATTAAACAGAGGGGATCCTGGTGTAAATCCCCTAGATGCTGCTTGTAGAGACCATGACATAGCATACAACACACATTCTGATCTTGACAAGAGACATGTTGCAGACAAGAAATTGGAAGAGGCTGCATTCGGTAGATTTGTAAGCAAAGATGCTTCTTTGAGTGAAAAAATAGCAGCATTGGGGACCACCATAGCTATGAGCACCAAACAAAAACTGGGGTGGGGGTTGTGAATATATATATAATAAACCTACGATGAAGGCCAAGGGTGTTATGTATCAAATACCTTATGCAGGTCTCAAATCTCTTAAAACTATTGACAGTCTTTTGACCAAAAAGCAGCGCAAGAAAAAAAGCTCTTGTATTGCAAAGGGCCATGGTATGAAATTGTTACTTAGTACCCCCAATTAAAAAAATTACAGCAATCAAGAAAAAAATCACATGTGGGTGGGTTTATATTTACCATCCCGGCCATCTTAGCAGCTCTCGGGGCTGTTGGGAGCTTGGCTGGGGGATCAGCTGCCATAGCAAAAACAGTAATAGATGCCAAGAAAAATAGGGCAGAATTAGATGAGCAGAAGCGCCATAACCTGGCCATGGAGAAAAAAGGCAAAGGTGTTAAGAGAGCCATGAATAAGTTTAAAAAAAACAAGAGCCGCTTACAAACCAAGATATTGAAGCTTTAATCAAGCCACTGGGCATCAAAAATTTTAGAGGTGTGTACATGTCTGATTCTTTACCGGAACAACCACTCAACAAAGAGTGTGGCATTGTTAATTTGGATGAGTACAAAAATCAGGGCACTCACTGGATCTGTTATCTTAAATATTTAAACAATGAGGCATTTGTGTTTGATTCATTTGGAGGTGTTCCACCTGAAAATTTAATAAAATATCTAAATTCACCTAATCTTTATTACAATAATGCCCGTGTTCAAAACTTCAAAGATGTTAATTGCGGACATTTGTGTTTATCTGTTCTCAGATATATGTCTCAAATAAATAAACCATCAATTGAAAATTTTCAAAAAGCCTTGTGGTATCTGAAACATCATGGGGGTATTCCATCTCACCAGCCAAAATTCAATATTGAAACTCAAATTACATGATGATATAGTGTATCCCAAAACAATAGCTCTCAGAGCATTTTACGGCATGTACCTAATCCCTAATATTACACACCACAACAACACAATTGCAGTAGGGGATCAAAAAATTGTCATCACTCCAGGGCAATATAATCTGTCCACTCTAAATGCTCAATTACCCAGAGGTGTAGTGTTAAGTCAAAATTCTGTCACTCACAGAGTAGAGATTGTATCTGCTACAGAAACAGTGGATCTGGGTACTATAGGAGAGCTGTTAGGCTTTGAGAACAACACAAAACTCGAAGCAGCCATCAAACACACTGCTATTAATATACCTAAATTCTTAGCCATAGAGACTCTGAATATTCACTGTAATGTGGCTGAGGGTATGATCACCAAATCAAATGGCATAGGCACTCACAAACAAACCGGCATCATTGCAACATTCAAACCTAATTCTGAATTCATGGAGCCAATCATCTACAATCCATCCCCAACATTATATTTTCCTGTGTGCCATAATAGAATAGATAATATTGAATTGATGGTCACTAATGAAAAAGAAGAATTAGTTGATTTTGCTGGAGCCACAACAACTGCTATCATAGAGATTAACATTTAAATAAAAATACATACAATGGAAAATATTGAGAGTTATGAGCTACAATCATTCCCTCCAAACAGGAGGACATTTGCAAATTTAAATCAACCCAATACAGAAATTGAGGTTGATCTTGATGTAGGGGATGGATTTATACACCCTCAAAGAGCAGATCTATACATCAAATTTGATGTTGTAAAGCTCGATGGAACAGATTATCCGGCAAATTCAAATATAAGATTGGTAGATAATTTTGTACCACATCTGTTCTCTGAAATTGAGATCAGAAAGCATGGCGTTGTTATAAACAGAATAGATTATCCCGGCATTACCTCCACAGCTTTGGCCACACTAAAATTATCCAAAACCGAGGCTTCATACTACAAAATCGGTGGATTTGAGGCTGGTGATAAGATATTATCTAAAAATCATACAGTGCTGTTCCCGATGCGCCTGTTGCCAGGATTCTTCTCAGATTACAAAGATATCATGTGGAAGGGTGGTTTAAGAATTACATTTAGAAGAGCTGCAAATGATAATAATGCTTTGATGAGGTACAGCACATTAAACCCTACAGGAGAAGCTCTGCCTAATACCTTACCAGATGCAGGCAAATGCATTATTCAGACTATGGAGCTAAGAATTCCTGTTGTTGAATATGAGGCCAGTTATGCTCTTAAACACAAAGCAGATATAGTAAAAAATCCACAGATTCCTCTGCAATTTTACACATATCAATGCGTACAGAAGCCCGCATCTGGCACATATTATGAGTTTGATGCTACAAACTCATTCTCCAGCATTCAATTTGACATGCCTGATTTTGTGGTGGTATTGTTTCAGACTGGAAGACACAATAATCAGGAAAAAAATTCAAGTAAATTTGATAACTGCAACATCAAGAATATATATCTTAAAAATGGCAGAAATGAGGTATTCCCTAGAGAAAATTATAATTTAGACATGTCCAAGGATGATTTTCTTAAATTATATGAGGCTTTTTCGGCTTTCAAGCGTGTCACTACTGGCAGTACTGATATGTATTACTCACCAGATGAATTCAAAACACAGAGACCCATGTTTGTAATCAACACTTCAAAAAGGAAACAAGTTGTGGTGAATGACAGGACAAACATTAAAATTATCTGTGAATTCCACGAGGCTTTACCAGATGACACCATATGTAGCGTCATTCTCATAGGTGAAAAATCATATGTTTATGATGTAAGAAATGAGAGAGTCACGGAGCAATTCTAGAGGCCCGATTCAAACACAGAAACCCCTTGATTACAAAGCAATAATACCAACACTTTGCTGTCAGAGAGGCCCCAGACACTCTACCAGCTTTGAAACCTCAACTGTATTATCAGCTAGCAGTGAATATCTTATGTGTGGGCAGTTGTATATATTTCAATCTTTTATCAGGACTCGAACCCAAAGCCCCTGATTACAATGCAACAATATTAATACTTCTCAATATGTAATATGCCCACATTTTACTGGGTTCTGAGACCCTTATACAGACAAAATTGGATTTTGAACTGCCATAATATTTTCTAAGTCTTTGCCTAGGCTCATATTATCAGAATAGAATTGCTTTCAGCATGAAGGGGGTGCAGTTCATTGCCACTGTGTGAAAATATGTATTTTTATCTCAATAATCTTTGTTACACTTTTACATGTCTGCAACATGTTACACTTTTTCCCCTGTCGCACAGAAAGATTAATGGCCACTTCAGTGAATCGTACAGAAAAATCATTAATGTTCCCTTCTAGCGTGTAGATTTTATCTCTTGCGTGCCGGCAAGGCATGGAGGCAATTAATTATGCTTACCCGCTCTTCTCATATTGTATTGAGCAAGTGGTTATAAAACATGAGAAAATAAGAAAACTGAGAAATTCAGTTTTTGTACAATATATTGTTGTAAAACACTTTTTACCAGGTTTTCAGATCTGGGAGTTGTATATCAACTAGGAATAATTATTCTCAAAATCTCACGTGTGGAGATATTATTTTGCAACATGTATTTCAATCTATCAGGACTCGAACCCAGAGCCCCTTGTTTATCAATTAAACTTAAACTGGAAGTAAATATGTGTGTATATGGGTGGTAGTGTGTATGTATGTGTGTATGTATGGGTTTTTGCTTAATTTCTGGTGTGGCCAAAAATTGACAAGTTTATGGACAAAAATCTGGCTGATGCAACTTTTGTAAGTATGCACAAATCAATCTGAGGGAGCTCTTCCTTTCTGAAGAGCATTTTTACAAAAATCTTAGGTTAAGCAGGTGCTACACTAGAGCAAAAAACTCATATGAACATGTTGAGCAAGTTTTAAGTATAGCAAATCTGCATAAGAGCAGCTCTTCCTTTCCGAAAAATTCCCGAGGGGGATTTTTCCAAAATCCTTGGATTAGACAAAATGCTACACTAGAGCAAAAAGCTCATATGCTCATGTTGAGCAAGTTTTAAGTGTAGCAAAGCTGCTGGAGAGGAGCTCTTCCTTTCCGGCGCTGTCCCTACCACAAAACCCACTACTCATGTACGTTGGGGAAATTATAGCTTTTACCTTTTGCTGATCTCTACAAGGAGTGGCGGAACTGCACGAAGACAGCCGTAATGACACGATAGTGCATTTGGAGGAACTCAGTCGTCCCGAACCGCCGTGCGTTGGGCAAATTAAGCATTTGCCTTTTGTTGATCTCTACAAGGGATGCCGGAACTACACGAAGACAGCCGAAAAGACACGAAAGCGCATTCGGAGGAGATATGTCGCTCAGAACCGCCATGCATTAGCTTTTAATTTTTGTTGATCTCTACAAGGAATGCCGGAACTGCACGAAGACAGCCGAAATGGCACGAGAGTGCGTTCGGAGATGCTGGGCCGCTCCGAACAGCATTGCGTTGGGGAAACAATAGCATTTATCTTTTCTGATCTCTACAAGAAGTGTCGGAACTACACGAGGACAGCCGAAATCACACGAGAGCGAATTTGTAGGAAATGTGTTGCCCCGAACCACCATGCGTTGGGAAAATTATTGTATTTGGCTTTTGTTGATCTCTACAAGGAATGTCGAAACTACACGAAAATAGCCAAAATGACACGAGAGCGAATTCAGAAGATTGTTTGATTGATTGATTGAGTTGGTGTTTTAAGTCCACTTTATGCACAGTAAGGCTAATCGGGACTGGACCTACAGTTTAAAGTGTGATCCGAACCACTATGTGCCTCCAACGGGTATCGAACCCGGGATCCCTTGATTACAAGGCTACGATGCTACCACTGCGCCATCGCGGAGGGCCCGAATTCAGAATAGATGCACCGCTCCGAAGCGCCGTGCGTTGGGAAAATTACAGCATTTGGCTTTTGTTGGTCTCTACAAGGAATGTCTTGCTTACACGAAGACAGTCGAAATGACACGAGAGTTCATTCGGAGGCGGAGGAAGATGCTGGAAACATGACAGGCTAGGATACGAAGTGTGTAATATATGTTATGCTAGTTAAGCAATAATTACCACTCTATAAAATGTCCCCAAGCGTGGAAAGCTATGATTGAAACACATTCATTCCCACTTTTCTGTAGTAGCTGTTAATCGCGTAACCGTTGCCAGTCTAGTTTAAGTCAAGTGCATTAAGTACAGTTTCAATGTTGGAGAAGTTATCTTTCAAGTCAAATTTATGCACGGGTAGGCTAATCGGACTGGACCTATAGTTAAAGTTGGATCCGAACAACTGAGGATCGAACCCTGGACCCTCTCTATACCAGGAGACAGCATTACCACTATGCAACAAAGCAGGTCCAATCATTAGAGTTCTCACTGAGTCACCCTGTAGCTATTACGTGGACAACCACTCCTCGTGCATGTAAAACACTCACGGGCTAATCCATGCCATTCGCAATCTGGCAACACCATCCACGCCAATGCAAGCCGAACACATCACGGAGAAATTTGTCAAATACATTTACCCCACTCGTTTCACCGACATGACGGATTTCTTGTCAATAGTACCAGCTGCAACATTCCAGGTTATCTAGTTGCGTGACAAATGATTTGGATAGCAAAGTGACTGGAAAGGATTAACGTAATTTGCACGCCAGTAATTAATTTGCAAGACGTGGAAAATTTGCACGCTAGCATGGTACAGGAGGTTTGGGTTGAGAGAATGCACAGTTCACAAAAATAGTCCTGATTAGAGAATCCAATGAAACCATAATCCAAGCCGTGCATACTTCATATGATTAATTTATTTTTCTCTCGCTTTTCGGCCACTTTTGGCTAATCCCGAAGATGAGGATGAATTATTATATGATGAAATTGATGAAGGGACACTCACAAAGGACGCCCATGCCTAGGCCAGGATTCGGACCCAGGACCACTGGCGTCGGAGCGCTCAGCGATAACCATTCCGCCACGGTGGTCGTCGTCCATATTTGAGTTTATTTCTACGTCATTTGGCGAGTGTAATCCTCGCGCACAAAAAACATCACTTCCTTTCAGGCCACGTCTATTGGACAGAATTTGCTTCCACGCTTTAAAGTTATTAAATTTCACAATAATGGGACTGCAGCCACGTACTTTGTAGGGAAGTCGGTGGGCATGTTCTATAGCCAGACGGTCAACGTTGATGTCCATCTTCTCCCTTGCCAGTTGCCGAATCTTGTCCTCTGCCTTAGCCCACGTCTCCTATCTGTCCTCTTTCACCCCGTCGATCTAAATCTCAATCTACAAGGTAACCAAAAAAGTTCTTGAGGTTTTTGACGCCCCATTAATCATGCGCTCACAGAGAGGAAACGAAATGACGCACGTGCCTGCCAAGCGATCAACTGTCAGTAATACAGGCACGTTGCGCACACACACCAGTCATAGCTCGTCCAGTGTCGAAGAGAAATGGAGGTATCGAAGCAGCTTGTTCGCGTGTGTTTGTTGTATGGCTTTAAAGTGCGCCTGTCAGCTGCCGCATCAAGTCGCCGCATTTGCCAGGCATTTGGGGAGAATGCCGTGAACGAACGCACTGCCAGGTAGTGGTTCCAGAAATTCCGTTCGGTAGATGTGAGCCTTTCGGATGAGCCTCGCAGAGGACGACCGGCAAAGAGGACCCGGGAGACC
The DNA here is from genome assembly GCF_977018435.1 of Lepisma saccharinum. Classification (NCBI taxonomy): domain Eukaryota; kingdom Metazoa; phylum Arthropoda; class Insecta; order Zygentoma; family Lepismatidae; genus Lepisma; species Lepisma saccharinum. The sequence goes on from NC_139242.1 coordinate 31,759,396, forward strand.
CTTCAGGAACTTCGGTGGGAGACACTGTGACATCCACCATATTCACCGGACCTTGCACCAACAGATTACCACCTGTTTAATTCCCTCGACAACCACCTCCGTGGGAGATCCTTCGCAAATGAGGGAGACCTGCGGAACGCACTCACGGACTTCTTTGCATCCAAGCCCGCAGAGTTTTATCACCAGGGTATTGAGCAGCTGCAGGAACGTTGGCAAAAGGTGTTGGATGCTGATAGAGATTACTTCGACACCTAACGATACGTACCGTCCACTGTATTGCTCTTTGTTTATCACTGTTCTAGAACGGCAAGAACTTTTATTGGTTACCTTGTATTTCTAAGTCCACTTTTGTGTAGAGAGGCTAATCGGGACTGGACCTACAGTTTAAAGAGGGATCGAACCTCAACCGAGTATCGAACCCGGGTCCCCTTGATTAGAAGGCGACGATTTTACCACTACGTCATCGAGGAGGTGCAACACGTCCATATTCGTTTCGAGATACCAAATAATTGAGTCAGAACCACCAAATATAGTGCCCGATTAGCCTATATGTGCATAAAGTGGACTTAAAATAACAACCAAATGTAGAGAAGGAACCAATTTTATTGTTTATGCTTACCAAGAGACTTAATCAAACGAAGTTTGTCAATTCAAACAAATGAGCTCCTTCTGTGTGAAATAACAGTAAAATTGACACACCGCCGAAAAGACAACTCCTGTAATTCACAATGTTTCTTTTTCTCTTTCTGGTGCTTTCGGCTGAACGGGAAGACCGCTGTATTCTCTCATCCACAGGTCGCCCCGTTCAGCCATCCTTCCGCATAAATATTCAACGTGACTGAGCGTTTTCCCTCCAGTCTCGAGATGTCGCAATCGCCATCACGAGATTGAGAGAGGCTCGGGAGTGTGAAGCTGCGTGCGTTGATACGGGAGTGAATGAGATGGGGAAGAAATTGCGTGTAAAACCAGGGCAGATGGCCGTCTCCTTCCACCCTAGTTACACCGGGACATTATTGATATAATTTATTCATCGGACGTTGAATATTTCACGGCGAGGAACCTCGCGTACCTCTTTCCGTGCTGGGTTTCCTGCGTTGAAGGGGCTTAGCAGAAATTACCGTTGGCTTTTCTCTCTTTCAGACGGGGGTGGAAAGGGGTGGGTGAAGAATACAGGGGAGGAGAGATGGGGAGAATCGTCCGTGCCGAACCTGTTCGTAGAGAACATTTCCTTAGCTAACCGGTTCTTCGTTAGCCCTTTTGTGGCGAACCGGTTCGTTGGGAACTTTTTTGTGGCGAATCAGATCGTCTGGATACCTTTCGTGGCGAAGCGGTTCGTCTAGACCCCTATCGTGGCGAAGCGGTTCGTCTAGATCCCTTTCGTGGAGAATCGGTTCGTCTAGATCTCTTTCGTGGAGAACCGGTTCGCCTAGATCTGTTTCGTGGAGAACCGGTTCGTCTAGATCTCTTTCGTGGATAACCGGTTCGTCTAGATCCCTTTCCTGGAGAACCCGTTCGTCTAGATCCCTTTCCTGGAGAACCGGTTCGTCTAGATTCCTTTCGTAGATAACCGGTTCGTCTAGATTCCTTTCGTAGATAACCGGTTCGTCTAGATCCCTTTCGTAGATAACCGGTTCGTCCAGATCCCTTTTGTGGAGAACCGGTTCGTTGATAACCATTCCTTGCCGAACCGGTCAGTTGATAACCATTCCTTGCCGAACGGTTCGTTGAGAACCCTTTCGTGGGGAACCCTTTTGTAGCGAACCCGTTCGTCGGAAACTTTTTCGAGGCGAACCGGTTCGTCGAGAAGTCTTCCTTGTGCAAACCAGTTCGGCGACAAGCCTTCCGTGGCGAACCGGTTCGTTGCGATCTCTTCAGTGGCGAATCGGTTCGTCGGGATCTCTTTCGTAGCGAAATCGTCCGTCAGGAAAGCTTTCTTATAGATGTAATTCGCAGAGAACTGCCCACGGTGAACCGATTCGCCGAGAACCTCCTGTAGCATTCAATTTGAAACAATTGTAGTACACCGAATGTCCTTGGAACCGATTGTGAGCTGGTTCATTGAGAGTCGATTCAAAAAACTGTTTGAATAGTTCATTCAAAAATTATGTATTTCAGGGTATATACATACCTATACCAATTAATTACGCAAAAACTGCTAATAAAGAGACAAAATCCCAGTAAAAAATAGCCATCAAAAACGATATTTTTAAAATCTATATTGCCAGCAGTGAATTGTGTGCGAATCGCAAGACGTGCCGCAAAGTTTGGCGAACTATCACGAGAGTCCTGGTAAATATCTGAAGCAAATTTAAGCCTGACACCTCACCATCCACCAAGATGACGTTGTCACCATTAATTATTCTTGTTTCAATCTCTGACGAAGATTCTAAGCCTCTCCCGCCCTCCTCAGTGTTGTAGAAGAAGCAATAAGATGTCTGCCTCCAGACAGCTTGTCCTGGTTGACTACCAAAGGCGTTATGAAATTGGACGAGATATTGGGTGAAAACTTGGAGGGTAGCCGAAGTGATAAGAGGTGATGTACCCATTCGTACTGAATTACTGACAATATGTAATATTTAAGAAGATAGATGTGTGGAACCCGACACTAACAGCAACGGTCTAACCAAGTGTCAAATCATACAGGGTGGTCATAATTGAAATTGCCATACTCACAGCCCTCTGCATCCCGTTCGAAACATCGGATTGCGGTGAAACTTGGTATAGAGGCTATGGAGACCACGAGGAATCTAATGCAGACAAAAAACAAATAATTAATTAAAATTCTCTTACTCAGAATCACCTGGAGCCCGTTTGAAGCACCGGATTGTGGTGGAACTTGGTATAGAGGCCATGGAGACAACGGGGAAGCGAATGCTGATGAAAAAATAGTTAAAATTTTCAACAGCGAAAGTGGATTTAATGTTAGACGTAACATAATACTGAAAGGTGAATTTTGGTTTTCAATGAAGGAATGCGAAAAACGCTTAAAACCAAGATAATACCTGAGTAGGTAAATCTAGACGAGTTTTTTTGTGCCTCCACCGCGTGTCGAACTTGGGACCCCTTGATTACAAGGCGAAGACTTTACCACTAGACCAGGTAGTAGTAACGTCTACTACCTGGCGGAGTGGTAGGCCCAGGACACTAGTTTTCCATAGCAATTGAGATTCCTTGATTGGTACGCAATGTGCCAGACAGTTGTGTGCTTCGGGCTGACTGACTGCAGGGGTTAGGTCATTCTAAAGGGAAATTCCAAGTTCAACTTGGCACGAGCTTCCACTGGTCTTCTAGGACCTGTGACTGGTCACAGCTGTGTTACTACACATCTGACTTCTCAGTTTGGCTAACAGGGTAACAGATGACCAGACCCTGACTAGTCACTGTTGTCGGATTTATACATTCTTTTTATTTGAAATTAAAGTTGTGAAAATTTCTATCTTCGTATTTATTGTCCTTCTCACAAAACACAAAAACTTAATTGCTGGCAATCCTGAATTGAGTTGATTGATACAGATCTGTTTGCAAATCTGTAAGGGGCAACCAACCCTTCCAAGATTAATCAACGTTTGTAGAAACCATCATCTGAAGGCGTAGGTTTACGAGGAACAGTCCCATTGGCTAATGCCAATTCCGCCTGAAGGTACAGTCAACGGCATAGATAGTGGTAAGAAAATTGTCCACCGCTATTTTCATTACTTTTTGATCCTACATCCTGTGTTGTTTTAAAGAATGAAACCATGTTGGTTCGAATCAGGCATTGTTTTCTGCTTATTGACGTCTTTATTTCAATGCATTGTCAAGAGACCGAATTAAAATGATGGTGTACAATTCGCCTGCTGTTTCTTTTGCCGTTGGCTGTACCTACAGGGTTAACCTATGAGACCAGCCTTACGGCAACCAGATATAGTAAACCGAAGGTTTGCAATTTGGTCTCTTTTTAAACAGAAAATCTGTTGACAAAATGCCAAGACAAGTAAACCGATATATATCTATAGTTTTTCATAATTACATCACGTAATTTAGGCTTTTACAACATCTACATGGAATTATTAATCTTTGAGAAACATAACTTTTAAAAATATTTTTCAAATGTCGAAACGACAGCAAATTTCTTCCGGATTGTTCGAATTTTGTGCACGACACAGATTAATGTATGTGCAGATGCTGCAATGCTTGTTTAAAATATGAGCATTGCCAGATTCGACTAGGGCGACACAACCTTCCACATTTCCGCTCGTAACCTTACAATAAAAAAATAATTATCTTTGAATTCCTTGAAGTGGTGCCTTATTCCTACCACTCTAGAACGAAGGGAAGACTACGACTACGAAGCCAGAGAGAGAGAGAGAGAGAGAGAGAGAGAGAGAGAGAGAGAGAGAGAGAGAGAGTATAAGCCGAGAAGTGCAAACACAAAAAGCCCCTCGCAACGTAACCGAGAGTGGAGAATCTGAAGGAGTTTCGGGAGATATTGTGAAATACGTGTCGGAACACTACCTGCGTTGAAAATTTGATGGGCCGCGTAAAGTACCCGCCCTGGTCAGGTCGAGGTCGGACTAACAAAAAAGGATGTTGACTCTTCCCTCCCGTTCTGAAGTCGTTACCCAGAGTTCCCCGCGAGGATTTTTCTTCTGTAAAGAGGGAATCTTGGTCCCTGAAGCCGGGGAACATCCGGTAAAATAAAGCTTATTCCAGCGGCTGTATAAGCGATAAAGTGGAAGTGAATGTCTAGAAGCTTCTTCTCGAAGCCAGAAAATATCATGGTAGCATTTATCCTTCTCAAGTTCTGTTATGAAGCTTTGGAATCTAGAACCCCCTTTAGATTTGTTTTCCAGTGTCTTCTAAGAGGGGTTAAGGTAGGAAACATATTCAAGAAAGAATTCCGATATACCTCAAATGAGAGGGAGGCTTTCTATCCATCGCTTTCATTGATTGCTTGATTTTGATTTGATTTTTCTGCCACACTTGCTAGTCGCGAAGATGATAAATGGTGATAAGGTGAATTGATGAAAAGGGTTTTTGTTTCTAAGCTCACTTTACGTACAGATAGGCTAATCGAAACGGGACATACAGTTTAAAGTGGAATCCGAACCTCCACCGGGTATCGAAGGCGGGATCACTCAATTATAAGGCAACGACGTTACCACTACGCCACCGAGGCGGCCAAATTGATGAAAAGACGATCACAAAAAAACATGGTCTAACTCGAGACCTACTGAGGGTTATGCTGGGTGTGATTCCTGGCGCCAGAGCCTCGTTAGTCTCCAAAATGCAGTCCAGGATGTTACGTAGAAGAGACGTTGACATTTGGGTTTCTTCAGAGGGAGGTCACCTCTTGAACCCCTCTGAAAAGGCACATGCAAAAGAAATCAACGTTCGTGATCGGCACAACGTAACGGATTGAATTATGAAAGTTCGTTGAAAGAGCGTTGTTTGTTTACTGCCTTTAAATATAGCAAAAACTCCAATCACACCAGGCGTATGCATTTTAAACATAATTCTGTTTCTATACATATCGTAACGAACCTTAAAGTTCGTGGGATCTTAAGAGTACCTAGAAGGTTAACCAGTTAATTGATGGGGTGATGTAAACTACTCATCATTCATCCTCTTGATGAGACCACTCGTCATTGACATGACGAGTTATCGCTTGGCAATGCGAAAGGTACACTATTACACTAGGAATTAGACTACAGAAAAGACAATGGTCACTCGTTGGGTTTTGTGAACCGTTGAACCTGTATCATGGCTGGGTGTAGGATAATTACCTGTCTATCTGAAGTCTTTAGCTGAATCAAAATAATCGAAGTCCTCTGTAAGCTTCTCTCTTATGCTGACCAAAGCGTGCTTCCACTACTGACCTCCTGCCTTGCTGACCACCTTCTCTCGCTCATCTCAATCCCAAAAGTCCATCTACCCTCAGCTTGCCCCACCTCTATATTCCCTGGCTATCGAGCTCTTCCTCAATGCCGAATCGTGTTTATTATAATTGCTACCATGCAAACCGCTGACTCTGTAACCAGAAGTATTACCTGTTCCTGAATGCTCAGGAGGTTTGCATGGCACAACACAATGAATTGTAAACATGCCTAAGAGGCTTGAGACAGCTGAGAAAAACAAGTGAATGCCCTGGTCAACATGAAGCGTTCAGAGAGACTTAATAAAATAAACATACAATCTTAGGGATTGATACGTTCGCCCACGCGGAGAAAAATTTTCCCTTTTGAAAATTTAAAATTTAAATCGCAAAGCTTGACATGACTCAGGTTCGCCAATTCCATGTATTTTCTTAGAAAAACCAAATATACAAAATAAGAAACCAACAAACATAACTGTCACTAGCTGTCCTAATCGCTAAAAAAAAATTTTCATTCCCTAAACATTATAATGAATAATACCATTAATACTAACAAATTCGTATGTTTATACGATGTAAAAACAATAATATGTAATATTATAAGACTAGAAATCACAAGAGTTCGTGTCGTTAAGCGATATAACTCTTAATGTACCACATTTGTGTGTACGTAAAATTTTATTATGTAGAATTGCTCATCCGCGAGCGCTTAGTCAATAGTCTGTGATGCCTCGCCAAGCGATTTCTACTCTGTGTCGCCAAGCGAAGCAAATGTCCGTTGTGTTGTCTTACAAAACAAAACATAGCTCCCACTGTTTCTTAAAATTGGAGCCCGTAAATACGCTACAAACCCTGACAAGGGTACACACGTAAGTCTATAAAATGTGAATAGTCACATTCGTCCTAAATAGGCATGTAAAATATATATATCTCACTGTTTTGTCTGTGTTAAAGCCTGGTAATACCAAAGTGGAATATGCTTTATTAAGTGCGTAGCCACTTCACTCCTCACGTCGTCGAATATATGAATTTTTCACTGGTTATGTAGCACATTCCGCTGTATATAATGAGTTATACTGAAAACTGTCGCTGGTAAAAAACGTAAATATATCGTTCAGTTTTCTCACTTATGTTAATATATATACTGTAGTATAGCCTTGCATTTATATAGCCTTGAAACATATTGATATATAACTGCACAAAAACACAAAAAAAAATCTTGCAAGTATCCAAAACTGTTTTCTCGAATTATACATATCAGAAAATGTTCTGCGAACAAATGTGTTGCTTTCGATATTCCATGTTGGTGAGAAGAGAAAAAAAAAAAACAATAATAACTGCATGCGACAAACATATGCATAAAATATTGGCACTAAAGCATGCTTTCTAAAATGTTCGAAAGTGCTTTATTGCTTGCATGTCTGTTTGTTTATCCAAAATGCAAATTTCTTCTTAAAAAAAATTATGCACTAGTTGATGCTAGCACTGGTCAATTGACACCACTGGCGCTTGTCGCTTCCTTGTAGTATAATGTAAACTTGAATGCATATAAAACTGGTTATCATGCATGGCACGAAACTGAAGACGTGTATAAAGGCTATGGAAAGGTATTGTTTCCCATAATGCATGTGTATATGTTAAAGAACCACTGTAGTTGTTGTTATAACAAAACTGCTGCGTGTGGGATATATCTTCTTGCTGCTTCTCTTCTTATATTAGTGTAGGGCAATGTAAAAAATGTAGAAAATTACCCGTAGAACTTGGGAGATGGGGAAAAGTTGTTGTTCGAACTGCAAACAGTGTGGATGGAAATTTTATCTAGCTCCATCACCAGGTGTCGTTGATAATGTATAGTCCGCTATACTGGGAAATGTACGGTTGATTACATCCTTCCTGTAAAAGGTAGTCTCCGTGTAGTAATAATTAGAAATGTCTGCATGTCTCCCTCAAATTGGTGGTAACAAGTCTCTCCTTGAAATAGTACTTAAAAATGTCTGCATGTCTCCCTCAAATTGGTGGTGACGAGCCTCTCCGCATGGTAATTAACTTCATACAAATGCCAAGAATTGGTGTAGGCATTGCTTTGTCCATGGTGCTCCGTATAGACAGGTTAGGTTAAAAGGAAAATTATGACAAAGAAAGGAAATAGCGAAGGATAGGAAATATATAATTCACGTTCATGCATGCACACAATACCAACTTATTTCCATTGCCTTTTCTTGAAAATTAAATTAAATTGTCTCATCAAAAAATAAAATATGATTAAAATAAATTAATTAAATAATTGCCATAATTCTTTGAAAATAAATAAGGAAAATTTAAATAAAGTAAACAACCGTAATTAAAATATTAATATCCATGATTGATGTGTTGCCTTAAACTATTAATTATTACTGTGCTGCTCTGAATAAACCTGTTTAGAAAGCTGAAGATGTTTATACACATAATATCCTAGGGTTGCGGTTAATAAAACATTCCAAATAACAAAAACTAATATAGACATGGGCAAAGGGTTTAAAACTAATTCCTGAAATGAGATGCCCTTACTAATCGATTGATTAAGTTGCTTTAAGGCAAGTTCAAGCGGAGTCCATTGGGGAATAGTGAAATCAGATAAATTCTTGGGGATATTAAGTAATAATTCAATTTCTTTCATTTTTACCTGTTCAAAAGCTAAAATTCTTGTATGTAAAATTTGTTGGTCTACAATAATTTGCGAAAAATCCTGATAATTAAAAATATAGATTGCCCTTCGTTAATCTGAATTGATCTGTGGGTGTTCAAATTATTATTTAAATTCTGAATAACAATAAATTGACCTGAACCTGATATTAAAATACCATTACGTGTCCTAATAAACTGGAATAATTTATTGTCAGTAATAGACTTCACTTCAAAATTACAAAATGTAGAATTAATAAACAAAGATAAGTGTTGCAAGCATGTTCTAAATTCTGTTGAAAATTATAAAATAAATTATTATGTTGTGAACCCTTAAAATAAATATATAAAATTTGTGTTGCGCAAAGCAAGCTATTAGTATCTAAAAGGTTGCTTTGGCAAGCCTCTAATGGCCTCCTAATGACTGATAGGCCGGTGCAATTTGCCGTGGTTCAATATAATGCAATATAAAACAAAATTTCAGTAAATGCTACTTCTGAGTTTCGTTGAAACTCCAGGTGGTAACAAAATATAGCATCAGGGAATTAAAAGAGTGATATTCAAATTTGAAACACAATAAAAAATAATAAAAACTTTCTCAATTTCAAATTTTCTTTAAACAAAAGAAATTTAAACACTCAAAACTTCTCGAGTCCGCCGTATACTTCAAATCACTTGATCGTGTAGACAGACCCGCCGCGGAAAAAATATACTTGACTCATATAAGAATGGTGTGTCAATTCCTTAGGAATGTCCAAAAAAAAATAGATCGAGAATAGTTATGCAATATATTAAAATATAAATACAAATTACTAGTATTACCTACTGTACTAAAATTAACACTAAGTTAATCAGTAAGAAGTAATGAATTTCATTTCTGCATTGTCAACTAAGATGCAACTTGGGTAAGTGAGCTAAATATCCTAATAATAAATGTTAATAATAATAATAAATTCCCAAATTATAACATTTGTGGTAAACCACACTGTTTAAATTTGGAAAGGCTAACGATGCCGTGGCGACTTTTGCTGCACATGCCTGTGCCAATCACCGAGGCTTAGCCTTGACATTTTGCTAACAATTTCGATTACTCTATGTGCATAAAGTGCTAAAAATTGCCCTTTTGTAAAATTTCTCTGATTTTATCAAAATTTCGTTTGACTTTATCCTGATTTTAATGAAAACTGCATCAATTTCCCAAAAAATTTACTTACTATAAATATCTCTATGAAAAACGGGAAAATTTTGCGAGAAAAACGCAAAAAAAATTCGTCTTGTTGTTCCTTTGTAAAATTATTGGTCGTGATTAACCTGAAGTATATAAATGCGACGTTTTTACGGCTAGATTTATCTATGTAACAAAAATTATCCCTAACATTGTTGACATGAAGTTCTATCGTGAAAATCAAATTCTAATGGCTATATGCTTAGCTAAACTGATCCCATAAAATTTTAATGAACGAACGCCACTGGTTCGAGAAAATCTATGCTAAGTGTTTTCTGAGCTTCCAGCGTGTTCAAAGTACTCGGGAGAGCTTCCGCTCGGAAAAAGGAATTCGCTAACACCAGACATTCTGAGTTGTGCAAAGTTTGCATTTTCGTAGTCACTTGGAAGGACTGAACTAATTTCTCTACAGCGAAGAAAATCGTAGGCTCGCTTGTCGGCGTGTTCGGTCGACATCTTCGGGTACGTTCGGGATGCCGTCGGAGAAGTGGAGGGGAAAAATGAAGGGCGATGATTCGCTGACGCGCTAAGAGACGCGTGAATGTTTATAAAACTTTAAATTACTATGAACAAGGTTTAGTAAGAGCTGCGAGAATTCGAAATGAAGTCAAGGACTTTTAAAATTACATCATAGATGGGATGGAAAGAGAGAAAACTTCGTTGCGCTTGCGACAGCGTGTTTACTTGAACACTTCCGTGCTCGTACAATAACAAAACTTGGGAAGCTGCTAGCAAAATAAATGACTAATAAACCTTGCATAAAGTATACTTAAACCTAAAAAATGAATTATACTTAAAATTTGAATCGTAATGAATATAAAAATTCTAGGCGAACGTGAAGTCGTAAAAAATATGATCTGTGAAAGATACAACAGGTTCGGGAACCTGAGAATTTGGCTTACTTTCTGCTTTTAAAGTGACATTTGAAACTTTCTCGACTTTTACTGGTGACTGATTCGCAAATAAATCTTTAACGTTTACAGCTGGCTGAACACAGGGTGAAATAGGCAAATCACTTTCCATTTTGCGGCTGTTTTGAACAAAATTAGGACCCTTGCTTACGGCAAATTTCTGAACTCTATCTTTAACGGATACAATATTCTTCGGCAAATCTATACTGTCGTCTTTAGTGACTAAAATATTTCTGGATACATCTTGAACTCCTTTTTGTACATTAGATTGAATAAGAATGGACGGAGGAAGGGGTGGGGGAATTGGTAGGTGACTCGTTGTCAATGGTACCACTTCAACCATCGGTGCAACATCGTCGTAAATCTGATCAATGGACGGTGAATCATTATTAAGTTTGCTTAACGGTAATTCGTTGGTACACTCATGGTCATAAATAATAGCTTTCTTGCGTTGACATTGAAAATAACAGATTATGAAAATTATAAAAATACTAATAATAAATGTTGTTAATAATAAAATTGTAATTATATTATAAGGATAGTCAAAGGACTTATTCAACAGATAAATAAAATTAGAAGCTTTTACGAATGGAAGAAATCCCTTTAAAATAGCTAAAATCGCAATGATTTTCATGTTGCTTAGGCAATCAAAACAAACAGTTCTTCAAAGCTAACACGTACTTTAAGCCTGCCTAGTCTAATTAGTAGATATTTTAACTCAACTTTTAATTATTTCTGACTCTAGGCTCAAATTTATCTGCGTAATTTATTTATTTAATATAATTTATTTATTCTCTAAATTTATTAGCACTATTTAACTTATCTTATTTTAAATTTTACTGCAACTTCTCTTATTTAAGTTCAGGTGTTAACTTTATGTTTAAATACGTACAAGGTAAAGGAAAAAATTGAGACTGATTTACTCCTGACTACCTGAAATAAAATAATAATTATAATTTATGCAATCTTTAAATGCATTAAAATACTAACATCACTAAAACTTGAAGAATCTTTTAATTCTCTCTACTCATTCTAAAATATGCTTAGCATATTATTGTGGCAAAGTTAGAAACTAAAACCGTTGTGGTTTAATCATTATCATTCTGCGATGGCAGAATGGATTTCCAGGATTATCGGTAGCTATCCAATATCCGAAGGAAAATACTTGTTATTGGAGCGCAAAAAAATCTTGACGTCGACGTCTACATATTCATATAATATAAATATTCTCATAACTGGCGCTTAAAATAAACTTTGCTAATATAATCATATACCTTCTTCTGAAGAGTAACTATAAAATTCTAGTGATATATTCGCTGAGCTCGTATTGTTACATACTGCAAAAAACTTTTGTGACTAAAGCACATTATTAAATAATAAGTCTGCTTTTAATTGTTAATATTATTAGTGCCATTTTATTATAAATTATTATTATGTCACGCGAGTGGATTTAAAATATTAGACCTGTTTCACTTTAATAAATGCCGTAACTTGGAGCAAACTTTCAATATTTATATTTAAGATTGTAAAACAATCTGCATTTTAAAGTTTTTAACATTCGAAGCTACAACGTGCTAAGGATAAATATTCAACTGTCAAACGAAACAATGTTTCGGACAGGAAAAAAATATATATATATATACTAACAAAAAAAATCTCGTTAATATGTGAGAAACGTCCACGCCGTGTGATGCTCTCCTAATTCTCTTCTAGTTATTCAAAATAAGTTGGCTGTGCCTAACTTTGCTTAAAGCATATAAGTATATGTATATCTGTGTACGGATTCATTCTCGTCACAACTGCTTACCTGTGTACGGACATCTCTCGTCACTGCAGCCTATTTATACATCTATTACTTCTCAACTAGAACTTTTAATTAATCGGGCGGTTTATACCCTAAATCACGGTACGCCACTCTAACTATATACGCTTGGCGTAATAGCGGACATAATTGTACAGCGTGTCGAGGAATATAATTAGCGTTTCGTTTCTTTACATATTAACATGAATTAAAATTTTCAGGCAATGTATGCGTAAGTTAAGGTAACGTAAGGCAAGTGACTATCTCGTATAAACTTGACTATCTCCTTAATCTACGCTCCCTTCAAGAGGTGCTAGGAGACTTCAGTCATTAAGAATATAAATGAGTGGTCCTCGGGGCCTTATTCGTTCCCAAAACTATATATGTATAAAAATATAATATCCTCGTTGCAAAAATCTTAGCAGTCATAGTTCAAGCATTCTAAATCCTTTACAAGTTACGGTCAGTTTTAAACAAAATTTAAATTAAACTTTTAAGGAATCTCAATTAATAATAACAACAATAACAAAATATTGACTCAAACAAGCATACTCTGTGCCATGACTCGTTAAAATGCACCATAGTGCTGATTGACTCTGACTCGGTGGCACAAATTATTTTCCTCATTCATAAATAAATTTAAAATCCACTTATAATCCACGTTATTAATTAATTAAAATATTAAGGGTAAAATCGTTTACTGTTCACTGTAGCTTACTGCATCCTCATAACCAACGTTGTAATAATTTTCGTATTCAAGATTATGTAAAAAAAATTCTAAAATCACTGTCAATGCAAGAAATCTTCAAATCTAAATGCCTTTCCCTTCTTCCTTATTTAAAATTCTGGATGGTAAAAATTTCCCAGGTGGGAATTTGTCGTAGCCATGGTACCGGGTTCGTGAGTGAACCACAGAGCTACCAGGAGCAGATTAATAGGGAATCGTCCACGGACGTCCCAGGGCCGGCCACATTTTTGATGAAATGGGCCTCCCTAAAATCCGACATCGAACTTTCCGCCACGCGGAATGCCGGACGCTCCTGATACCAAAGCGCCAGCCCGACGTGGGTAACCGCGACGGAGCTAGGGCGCAGGTTCCTCCGCATTCTACATTTCGCTGATTACCGACCCAACCTTGAAGTCGATAAATTTAATCGAATTCATCCTCATGTTAGACTAAACATCTATCATGGCATATATAAATTCTTCTCCCCCCATTAATGCACAAAAGCTTTACGCCCTATGTATTTTCAAAATTAATTTTGGCAAGGACATACCAAAAAACTAAACAAGTGAACAAAATTTTGGGGTGGGGTTACGAAGTAGCACTATATTAATTACACGCAGACTCCTCTCCCACTGATCACAGGAGAACATATCGCCCAGAAGCCAAGAAATTCTGAAACAACTTAAAAACACATCTCAATCCTGACGTCAGGGTGACTAACACGCAGATACTCGAATTTGACAGCTCCAAGACTCCACGTCTCTGGTAACATCCTCCAGAAAATGAGCCAACAGGCCCTTGAAAAGACCTCGAAGTTGAACACAAGATGGACTCCAAGAGATAGGCACAGCTATCGAAAGATCTCGTCAACAAAATTTTTAAGTTCAGTTTCGTACCTGGGCATTCATTGCGCTTGGATAGAAAAGCGAGGCCAAATTAAGAACAATGAACAAATCAACACCAATGGAAGTAAGGGAACGACACTTCACAACACCAGCTGCCAATGTCAAATGACGTTAGACAGTCTCTTCTAGAAGACGGGAGTAGGATAGAAATAATGGAGCAAGGGAAGTGATATCTTTGTATATTTCTTATTGGGCTCCTGTCAAGATATTATTATAATAATTAAATTAAGAAGACTTAGGTGGGCAGGCGATGTGGTACGAATGGGAGAGGAAAGAAAAGTTTACAGGATTCTTGTTGGGAAACCTTATGGTAAGTTACCTGTAGGAAGGTCAAGACGAAGATTGAGGGATAACGTTGACTCATTGGTGTTTTAAGTCCACTTTATGCACAGTAAGGCTAATCGGGCCTGGAGCTACAGTTTAAAGTGGAATCCGAACCACTATGTGCCTCCACGGGAATCGAACCCGGCACCCCTTGATTACAAGGCGACGACGCTACTACTGCGCCATCGGGGAGGCCTTGGATAACGTTCAGATGGACCCTAAGGAAATCGTTAACCGTGGAAAAGATGGGATTGATATTTCCCATGATAGGGACACATGGAAGGCTTGTGTTGCTGCAGCCATAAACTTTCGGGTTTAAGAAGGCTAGAGAGTTTGTTAGTTTCTTATTGGGCTTCGCTACTCTGGTGAAGGGGTAACGCCAATGCCCAGGTATTGAGATGCACCCAGAACTTTCAGTGAAGAGACCGTACCGGAAAAAGCGCCTATGAAGAAAATAACATTAAAGTCCCAAAGCAGTCGTTCTTCCGCGTTACGTGAAGTCGCAAGGATTTCCAAACCCAGATACAAAAACATCCCAGAATCCTTATAATCGATTTGAGTGACATTGGCCGTTTAATGCTGCGAGGCAATGAGATTAAAATCTTTCCTTTTGGGAAAACAGAGATTTCTGGTTACTCGCGTCTGTTTTAATTAATCCTTAATACGACAGGAATCCCCTAGGCCCGTGTAAACTGATTTCGTGGAATACGAACTGGGAGACTCAGCTTTACTTGTTGCATTGCTAGACCTACACATCGACGCTTTGCAAGAGAAAGCGACGAACTAAACAGCGAGACCATATACACACAACTATCTCCACACTCGGTAAATTCGAGAAAAAAATATTTTTTTTTAACATTTTTAAAATTTCTACCTGTTTCCCCTTGTGAATATTGTCGCTGAAAGAAATATCCACAAATTTGTCTTTTCGTTAAATTTACCGTTCATACACGGGAAAAACTTGTATTTCAAGCCAGTTGAATTAAAAAATTTATTGTCAAAGGGAGCTTTCAGACCGAGGCGACAAACGATCCGTGTAAGCGAACACTTAGTAATCAAGGCAACCTTTCGAAGCGAAGTTACAAGACAAGCTGCGAGTGTGCCTCGGACTCGGTACTTTTCTCGATGGCGTGCATCGTGTCGCCTCCGTCTGTTCTTCGCGCATGCGCGGTGAATGTCTCTTTAAAGTGAAGAGTTGTGCCGTTTGTCGCTTGTCACTTCGTTACGAAATCTCCCTAAAATTAACTTCCACACAGGTGGGAGCGAGATTTTCAGAAATAAAAATAGATAAAAACGTAAAGATCAGAGAGAGAGATAGGGAGAGTAGAGGAAGAGAACAGGGATAGGGCGAGAGGAAGAGGAACAGAAAGAATGAGAAAATAGGAGAGGGAGAGATATTAAGAGGGAGCGTCGCAATCAGCGAGAAACAGTTTCGTTTTTCAGCTTGAATACTTTTTCATGTATTCTGCTATTTTTGCTTCACAGGAGAAAAATCATCGTCATCTTCTTCTTCTTCCATTTTGTGTTAGGCGTCGGGGTTCTTCAGCCATCTTCTAAACATCTTCCTATCATGAGCCATTCTCTTATTTTCCAATACGGTATTCTCTGTTTCAGTAACCATCTCTGACAGATATTGTTCTCATTGTATTCTATGTCGTCTTCTTCTGTCAACTGGTTTTGCTTCCAGAATTTGCTTTGGTTTTTTCCTCCTCTTCCATTCTAGTAACATGACCATAGGTTTTTATTGATTTTGTTTGTTCCCTACGTTTACTATTTCTGACTATGTCGTCTAGTTTTTTTCTACCATCAATCTGTAATGTTTACATTGGAGTGTTAATCTTTATAATCCATAAAGCAATGTCGGTGTAATTACTGTTTTATAAATTCTTAATTTGGTATTTTCCCGTATCTCCTTTCTATTGTGTTGCTTATTTGGTATGATTTGCTTTTAAAACTCTGTTATTAATTTTTTCTACCACTTTTCTGTTATTTGTTATTGTTTACAGATATTCAAATCAGTTCTAACTTTTTCACTTGCCATTTTTACTTCTAACCTTCATTAATTTCATTGTTATGAGTAGGGGGCAGATTTATATGCACTAAAAAAACCAAAATATGTACTAAAAAGGCCAAAATATGCACTTAAAATACGCAATAAAATTTTTCAGAATAACCTATTTCCAGGTTCTGTATGCCTTACATGCAAAGTAAATGTATCAGTATCTCACTGAACACAATTTTAGAAATGAAAGTGTGATAAATACTGCTGTTTAGGATCACCAAAAATACTAATTTACAAATGTATATAGTTTCATATAACAAAATTAGTATATTACACGCATTTCTTTGTGTGGAGGCTCACTCTAGAAACTGCATTATTGCAATAATAATATACGTATCTTGTTGGAAACGCTATGCTCTTTTCGTTGCATTAATCATTATCTTATTATTTTATATTAGCATTTCAACATACTAGACATTATATATCGTTGTTTTCTTGTAGACGGCATTAGATATATGAATAAGTACACAATCCCACGGACGCTATCACAGTTTCTATAGGACATTCTCCTTCCAATTACTTTAATAATAAAATTAGCACTTCTCAAATCACTACGACTTTCGTGAAGAAAATCACTCAAAATCATGTTTAATCCTCACAAGTATGATGTTTCAATATTTAGTTGCAATCCATTGACAGACATAATCCCAAGAAGTTATTGTATTTTTATTATGTATAATTTAAGAATAAAATACGCTCACAGTGCATATCTTCATCATCTGACCATCATTCCCTTAGTTTCTATTTTCTTCTTATTTTGAACTCGAATAACAGAATGATCCTTCACTAGATCATACAGCAGTATTGTCCGAAAAAATTAGAAGTTTCTAAAAATCCAGGCGTACGCAAACAATAAATGCCTTCTGTTACCAAAAATGCTACGAGATGAGTTTTGGAATGTCCTTGACCTAACTAGTGCCTAAGACCAGACGAAGTAGACAATTTTTTTAATGCTGACACGAAGAATGGGGAGGATGAAGCAGACAAACTTGAAACAAACAATTACATGAAAATTGCTCCCAAATTCCCAATATATGCAAATGATATGCACTTTAACCTAAAATATGCACTAACGTCCCAAATATGCATTTTTATGCACTATAAAACTTTACCTAAGTAATCCACATCAAGTGAAATGGATAAATCCGTTGAGAGCATATGAATTTTTCTTAAGGTAAAAAAAACATGCAAATATGCAAAAAACCGCCCCCTAGTTATGAGATACACATTGCTTTACTTTTCTTCGGGTTCATTATCATGTCTCAGTCTTATATTGAGCTGGCCAATTCTACTACTGCATGTTAGTTGATCTCATTAAGGCTGTATCATCTGCATACAGGAGTGACTACATAAACTAGTTTCATTTTCTTAATCCCAAATTTACATTTTCGTGTTCTTCTTTTGCACTGTTCTTGTATTTGATCCATTAGTATGCGTTTGACTGCAAATCTTCTCACTTCAATCTATTACCGTCCACTCCGTGCTCTGATCTTTAGTATAGAGCA
This sequence comes from Lepisma saccharinum, assembly GCF_977018435.1. NCBI lineage: Eukaryota > Metazoa > Arthropoda > Insecta > Zygentoma > Lepismatidae > Lepisma > Lepisma saccharinum. The sequence goes on from NC_139242.1 coordinate 31,777,371, forward strand.
TAGTGGCAAGATGAAATTAACACGCAGAGGCCAACACCAATTTTCTCCTGCATTAACGCCTACTTGCCCGCAACCCAACGTACAGTTCCGAGCTCCGGGTTGCATAACCTCCAGGATGGATTCCGGAGTGACAACACGTCGAGGCACCGAACCGAGGCGAGTACGTTCCCGCAAACGTTGTCCGTCAGCGAAAAAAAAAAAAACACTCCTCGCGCGGGAACCAGGGCGGAAAGTTCCTCGCAACGGACACAAAAGCGTGGAAATGAAATGTTCGAGGGAAGGACCCATTAACATGGTCCTACGCGGAAGGATACCTCTCATTTAGCACTCCGGGGAAAGTTAAAGGCACCGTGGAGACTCATGTAGGATTTCAACATCTTCCTATCGCGAGATGAAAAGGTATCCACGCTTTTCTCAACAGGTTAACTCCGCTAGTGTAACGTGGGCTCACCTTTTCGTTCAAGACCCACCCTTCGTCTTATGACGTAAGCGCGGAATGCCTTCGTTCTTACGTTTAGATCTCTCAGCATAAATACACAGCAATTTTTCAGGCCTTGACCAAAAATGTATTATACACCGTGTCCCAAAATGATTTTTGATTGAAGGATTTGGTGTTTTTAAGTCCACTTTATGCACAGTATTGCTAATCGGGACGGGACCTACAGTTTAAAGTGGGGTCCAAACCACTAGGTGACTCCACCGGGAATCGAACCCGGGACCACTCGATTGCAAGGCGATGACGCTGCCACTGCGCCATCAAGGAACCAAAATAATTATCGGGGTTTTAAGTAGTTGGTATATTGTAAAAGACGAAGTTGAATGTTTATATAGTACGTGTACGGTAAGAACGGCTGTGGAAGTTTCCTACCCTGAGCGCTTATCATTTGTTTCCCATCAGTCACAGCGGCGGAGGTGTATTACAAGATGGCGACTCCGGTGCAGAAATCCTTCTTTGTCATCGAATTTGCAAGATGTGGTTCTTTGCTCTTGGGTTGAGTTGGTGTTTTGAGTCCACTTTATGCACAGTAAGGCTAATCGGGACTGGACCTACAGTTTAAAGTGGGATCCGAACCACTTGTGCCTCCACCGGGTATCGAACCCGGGACCCCTTGATTACAAGGCGGCGACGCTACCACTGCGCCATCGGGGAGGCGGTTCTTTGCTCTTATTTGGGGTTATACGAAAGATAGAGTGTACATACATACCACCCATTACCTGCCGACTTGCCAGACTTGAGAAACAGGATTGTCGCAGCTGTTCAATCTATGACTCCAGACATGCTGACCCGCGTTTGGAAAGAATTGGACTACCAGGTTGATGTGCGCCGTGTCACGAAAGATGCTTACATTGAAAATTTATAAGGCACACTATGCAAACGTCTTGATTGTTGTTTACTCACACATAAGCTTTGTCCTTGAACCCCACATATAAAGGAAATTGAACGACTATGAAACCCCGATAATCATTCTGAGACACGCTGTACATGCTAAGACAACTAAACCTCACAAGCCTAATCAAACAACGAAGGCATTTCGTTTTACTGTGTCAGTGTGTAGAGATTGGAATGCACTTTCACATGAAATAAAATAAAATAATTAGGTATCTTTCAGAGAAGATTAAGAGGAAGTTCCATGGAATGATGGTACATACTTTCAATCTTGGTTTCGGTTTATTGTTGAATAATTAATATATATACTAAAAAAAGTAAAGTTTGTTATGGCCTGCTATGAATTAGAAGAGTGAAATGAAAACCCATAAAGTCAAATAAAAAGTTTAGAGAAGACTGTATACAGCTCAAATATACATGAGGTGTCAACTGTTATTTACAAAACGGCCTAAACGCTGCAACACTAAAGTGAGCTTCAAGACGCAATTTTAAAGATAGCGCCTTATCTACACATATGCACCAGTGAAGAGGAGTGGTTTCTTGGCCTCTGTCAGCCTAAACCTTAACAGAAATTTCTCGGCAAATTATAATACAATATCTCTGTGCATGCTTACTACACCAGCAAGTTTACTAATGGAGGAGAAGGTTCGACAATGGCCTCAGTTCGCAGGCAGATGGGTGGAAAGGCTTTCGCAGTGGCTCGTAAGCGAGCTGTGCTAAAATGAAGCAAACCTGTCCCACCCTACATACAGAAATCTACTAGATAAAAAACGAAAACAAATTAAGGTTTTCAGTTGACTCTCCCTTGTGCATAGGCCTATACAGTATGTTTTGTGTATGTCTATGAATTGCCATTTCTCACTGTAGTTTGACTGATATGAAAGGTTTATGTAGGTTAATTATTGTCTATGTAAAGTAAAGTAAAGTAAAAAGTAAAGTGTTCCCCTGTGCATAGCACCACGCCATGAAGGCGTATAGGGGGTGTGGGGTTGTCTATGTTTATAATGTAAATTACATTATGAATGTATGTTATGAAACATGTGTTTGAGCGGAAGGCAAGGCATGGACCTTAATCTCCACCATTAAAATAAGAGATAAATAAATAAATACATTTCGGCTGATGTCAGAAGGCGAAGGGTGGGCTTGACCAAAAAGATGTTTCAGAAGTGTGCGATGAGACCCTTTCCGGAAAAGATACAAATTTTCTGCAGTGCTGCCCCCTGTCGCGGCCGAGATTAAGACGTAATTAACTGGCTACAAGTCAATCTTGGTCGGGACGTTAAGTACGCCGGGAAAAAATGGAAACTTCCCCGTCTATCGAAGGGAAAAATAATTTACTTTATTTTCCTCCCAGTGAAAAACTTTAATATTTATGGAAGCGATGTTTCCTCGAACCAGACATGGTGGTGGAAAGAAGTGATACATTAATGCAAATCGATAGTTTGATTCCTCCTGCTTGATGTGCATTCAGATACTGCACAGACGTACAGTCACCGGCAATAAAAGTAGATACCTAGATCCTAAAATACTCGTTTCCCGCCAGGCGTCATGTGTGTTGCCTAACTCTACGACGGTGGCAGAAGTTGTCATTGAACATTTTCTATTAAAATGCACTTAACGCCGTAAAGTTAGGCAACACACATAATACCTTGCAGGGAAGCGAATATTTCAGATTACAGATTTCTCATTTTTATTGCCGGCGACTGTACATTAGAACATGGGACACCTACATTCTTTCCCGGGAATCTCTGGAGCAAGCAAACGAAAACAAGTCTCTGCGCAAGTTGTGACTCGAGAGGGCCAGACCAATGAACGCGTGACAGGCGAAGTGAGTTCATGGAGGGGAAAACGCAGCTACTACTACCAGCCGTATCTTCAGCTAAATCCCACTCGCTTTCTCTGCCCCCACGACCAAAGATCAAATCCAGACTTTTCCAGATGTCAGTGTTTCCAAATGCAAAAGGCAGTGTTGCCACAGAACTGTTTTTTGCTCAGTCGTAAATGACACCCTGTGCTGTTAACATGCGCCCTTCGCTTGGAGATCGGAGACCCATCCGTTTTCCATGGCTTTGTTTGGATTGCCTTTGTCACCTGTTTCGTTTTCAGACATAAGTTTGGTAACTGGAACAAGCCGATTGGTTCAAACGACAGAAAAGACCAAGATAGAATTTGAAGTTGGTTCTTTGACGATCGGACTTTAGTTATGCGTGGTCTCGCTTCACTGATTCCCGAGACAGACTGTATACAGGGTGGTTACAAAGTGGGCGTACTCCCTTTATTTTCGACACTACGACGGTTATGGTTGAATGCTTGTTATTAACCCATACCTGATGGTTTAAGTGTCCGGTACATAGTATGGAGACAGTCTTTTTCGTAGCACGACCGAACCCTGCGCCATAATGTGGAACACTTCGCTATGCAAGTGTGAATAAAACCTTTTTCCGGGCGGTGACGCTCCCCTCAATAATGTTCTGAAGGGCCTCCAAGAAGTCCCAGAGGTGGTTAATCAATGACACAGGTATGTGTTCATATCAAGTAAGCCAACTATTACCATCGGTAGTGTCGAAAGAGAGGGGTACGCCCACTTTGTGACCACCATGTAGATCCAAAACACAGCATTCTGCTATGTGTGTTGCCTAACTCTACGGCGATGGACGCATTTTGTATTGAAGACTGGCTACTGAAGCTCACTCATCTGAAGCGTGCTCAGAACTGCTGTGAGTAGCTGTTTCCTCTATATAAGCTTATTCTCCAACAAAAGCGAGATCAAAGTTACTGTAAACAACATCACGTGAGTTCCGAGAAATGTTCCTATGTAAAAACCCTGAATGGATCTTTGGCCGAGGCCAGCAAAGTGGTTTTCGAAATGTACTCTCCTTTAAAAAAAAAAAAACCGGTATGATATTTCAATATACATCTGCTTGGAATTAGTTGTAGAGCATTCAAGTGAATATTCGTGTGGTTTGCTTTCGCGGTTGTCTAGTACTCGTAATTCGCAATACTTTCGTGCTGCCTGAACCTATTAAACTATTTCAGAGAGCAAATCGTGTATAGATTCAAGTGTATGTTCTGGAAGGAACTTTTAAGCAGATTTAAGTTTTCATAATTTGGGATATCATAGGGTTATTTCGAAAGGAAAGAAAATTTCGAAAATGACTTTGCTTTTGCCGGTCCAACCAAACCTTAATTCTGGTGTTCTCTGCCCATTGGTATAATGTCCATATCTACAGAGTCCATAATGTGAGGCCACATAACTTCCATGGGTTTATCACAAGCACTATATTCCTACGCGCAAGTTTTTTGCACAGCTCCCAAAACAACCAATATGATTTCTCAGAAGTCACGTGTGTGTGTGTTTATACAGGGTTTGACTTTTTCTTGATCTTCCCTCCCTTTTTCTTTGTCATTTCCCCCCTTTTTCTTAACAATTATTTAATTGTCCCCTACTTAGGTATAGTTGGAAATTAAAAAAAAAAAAGGTAAAGTGTTCCCCTGTGCATTGGAAATTAAGAACATTGGTATTTTTATTCAATGAAAAATCCCTACCACAAGGTTGGTTAAGATGAAAACTGACGCTGTACTTCAACAAGAGATTTAGACTTGATTTAATTATTAATACATGTACAGAAGAAGATGCTCAGACTTCATCCTGGATGGGTAATGGCCACATAACTTACATAGTTTTACAAAACGTCAGGCATACAAAATGTAATTTTTAAGATTAACCACAACTAAATACAATTTTAGATTCCAAATATTCAATTTTATCAAATCCCAGTATAGGTACATAACAATGTAAATTCACTATACTGTAAAAAATAGCAAACATTCTTGACTACAAACATACTTTCTTTACTTTTTCTTGACTGGTAGACACCCTGTTATAATGAATCCGTTCTTACAGCAGACAGATAATAGTTGTCTGAGAAAACACACAAGAGATTTCTCATACGCAGAGAGCAAGGACAAGCCTAGTCATTGATTTGATACATTACGTAAAAACCTGAAGTTGCGTATCCTCGTCCTAAGTCAACAGTTTCCCGAAACAGCCTATAATGTATTCTCACCGAACCATTTAGCGCGTAACATACGCACGTATTAACGCCAGCAAATATATAGCTTCGTAGTTACGTTCTTCAACGCCGCAGCAGAAGTAATACGAACGGTCCATATTACACAATGCGGAGGCCATCAAAGTTATAGGAACAAGGTCCATTCTGCGCGGAGGACGCTAACAGGCGCTATTATAGCTGTCCAAAGCTGTGAATTGGCTCTATTTCAAACAATAACCGTAAACGTTACGTTAGGCTAATAGCATGCGAGAGCTCTTGTTCCCCCGGCATTGCGTTTATGGTTCGCACGCACATAGCCTTGCATCAATGGTTTTCGCTCTTGCATGCAAAACGGACGCCCATTATCAACATACAAATGGAACCAGGTGAAGGAATTCTCTGAATTTTGAGGATGCTGGATTGGTGCACTAAACACACACACACACACACAGAGGGCACGTTGGTACACAAAGGAACATTGATCTAAGCTGACGGTTTGGTGATGCAGATTTGATGGCAGATTCAGCACGGTTTAGAAAGGTTAGTATTTTTTCCAATGTGATTTGAAATCTCCATGTTTTCAGATACCTACAATTTAACGTATTATCTTCGGATGCTAAATTCAACTGCCGTCCTAAGTATATCTAGTGCATGACAGTAACGCTCTGCTTCGGGAATCCGTGGAGCAATGCCGCGCATAACGGTACAGAAGGGGAGAAAGCGAGTGGACGGAGCAAAGCATTGCACGTTGCAGCAAACAACCGGGTTCGATATCCGGTGGAGGAACATAGTGGTTCGGATCACACTTTAACTGTGTGCCCAGTCTCGATTACCCTATCTGTGCATAAAGTGGACTTAAAACTCAAACTCAAACTCGAGTACCTACTTCCGCAGAGGATATGTTTCATTCTGCTTGTTCCTGAGATTACCGCGACAGAATGTATGTACCAATCACCATGGTCTCCCCTCTTGCTGAAGGCCTTCCCGATGGTGCAGTCGAAACGTCATCGCCTTGTAGTTGAGGGTGTCTGTGTTCGATACCCACCGGACTCTTATATTAGTTTGGTTGGTTCATTGATTTTAAATGTATGTGCACTTCTTAGGATCCAAGACAAGATTCTAAGAAGAAAAATGTGTTAGAAACTTCCTAAATCATATGCTAAAACTAATATTTTCGTAGACTACTACTAACAGCAAAATTGGGTTGACCAATGAACGCGTGAGAGGGGAAGTGAGTGCATGGAGGGGAAAACGCGGCTGTAGCTATCAGCCGTTTGCAGAAGCACGCACTACTTTGCTCCGCCCTCTCGCTTTCCCATTTTGTACCGTTATGCACGGGCTTGCTCCACACTCGAGACAAGAGTATAGTCGCTCGGATCCTATTTTAAACTGTAGGTTCATCTCCGCATATAAAAACAAACTTTAAACACCCTGTAGCAGCTTTATCCTGTGATGCCAGGGGTCCCGGGTTCGAATTCTGGCCTGGGAATGTGAGTGTCCCTTGATCAATTTCATCATATGACTCATCTTCATCGTCGCGATTAGCCAAACGTGACAGAAAATGGAAAAAAATATACCAGATCTATCTATCCGGTTTTCTCGAGCTCCATAGTGGGCAGACGGTTAGAGTTTTAAGGTGCGAGAGGTCCAGGGTTCGATTCATGAGTGAGCTCCAATGATTTTGTTGCAGTCTCAGCATCATAAAGACAATTCAGTAGCCATTGTCAACCAATAGCAGCAAACTCCCGCCTAGAAAGCTAGAAAACATAAAAAAAAGCCGCCGCTTGGCCCTCAAAGGAGCTGATGTCACATCAAGTTTGTCTAGGTCTTGAGTTTTTACTTCAATGCTCTCTATATCTTCATCTTGCGAAATTGAAAGAATGATTGTAATTTGGGTTGATTGTACTGGTTACGTCAATTTGTCCAGGTGGAGAGAAGAAAGAGGGAAACAAACGTTTCATTGGTCGCTGCATGGGGTGGGGCGGGGTCCACGAAAAACCCTTTCTCCACCCTTAGAAAAACAAGCACGCGAGGCAAGCTATTAGACAAAACCCACTTCTTCTGTTTTCCGTTCGTCCGGCTTACGAAAGTTAATTGCACCAAGTTGAGCGTAGAATCCCATTTATGTAATTTCACCCAGCTTACAATTATGTAACGAGCTTTCGTGTCGGGCGAAAGCAAACAAAAAGGAAAGCAGGAAGTACAACTCGTAACAATGGCTTGGAAACCAGCAGAGAACCCTAGCGGAGAGAAACAGAAACAAGACGTAAAATCGCCACTGCTGTTTGCTCACGAAGAGAAGGTGTATGCTTGGCAGAAGGAACTGCAAATAATGTCGAGCGTAAATCATTTGTGTTTCCTGTATTTCTCCCCAAACCCCTACCAACCAACCTTCTCAACAAGTTGCTTTCGTACGCTGGTAGCATCTTTACCGGAAGTGACGTCATGGGTTAGTAGCTGATACAACGCACACATCCGAACGAAACTGTTATGGAGTTTCTTGTTTGTTTCCTACTAAAGCCAATAATATGCGACGGCCTGATATTTTGAATTATTCACGTAACGTGTTTGTTTATAGCTGTACATGAAGTTGAAACAGCTGGGAACTACAGTTATAAATATGAAATTAAGAACTTTAATATAATAGTTCTTAAGGGGGAGAGGGACAATTTCACCTAGGTCTTTCTCGCTGCGGCAGCTGCCGATCACTGTTGCCAACTTCGCTCTTTTGGAGTCAGATCTGGCTCTTTCGTGCACTCGTTTGGCTGTGAACTTTGGCACCCGCCCCCGGTCCCACTATGATGCCACCACTGGCTCCGGCCCACATAGACCAACTTTTGCCATGAGTGTACATTTTGCGCATAACTTGATATTGCTATATTGGCTGCGTCACCAACCCTCTCTTACATCCCCAGCTACTTTTATATAGCGCCGTGGCTAAGGTGAAGATGGCAATATTGTTATCTGGGAGTCCTTTATTTTCGATTTCATATGAGCATCAGTGGATTATTGAGATGGTCGATGCCGCTAGATCGGTGAAAATTAAGAATAAATTGCCATCACTTTAAAACTAACGGTAATACAAGTGACACCTAACATTACCCTAGGAGGCACTTTATGCAGCCTTCGTTAATCTAGTTGCTTGAAAGTCATCTTTAGCTCTATTAATGGTGAAATTTAGCTCTTTTATGCACATCAGGTTTGACGACACTGCCAGGATGGCCGTATGAGGCAAGGAGAAATGCATTAGGCTTATGGGACCATTATTTTATTCGTTCTATCGGGAATATCAAACATCCAATGACGTAGAAAAGTAAATGGACGGAAAAAGGACACGTTGAACTATGTCAAAGTAGTAGGAAAAGTCGAAATTTCCATTTGATTATCCGTAACTTGAAGTTGATTTCCCATAAGAAATACATGGGATTTTGTAAATACTTATTAATCATATTTTTCAAACATCGTGTCTAGCTTACTAATCAACTTGAAAAACAGTTTCCACTTGCAACATGGAGAGAAATTTATACTCTCTTGCATACTAATCCTTTTTCTAAATAGCAGTGCCCAATTCGACGATATTGAAATAAATGTACAACTGGTGCGTAATTGTCCCTCTTCGCCTTAAATATGTCGCCGAGTGGCGCTAGGCATGCTACACTTTTTGTACAGAAAATGACAGCATCTGTACGATCTGTGTTTGGCTAAGAAATCTTGTTAGGTTTTTAAATAATTCTTGAATGATGTGTTTATGTTAATGTTTGTTATTTAGCGTCGCTTTTCTTCCGCTTTTCGCCACGATGAGGATGAGTAATGATATGATGAAATTGATGAAGGGACACTTACAAAGAACACCCGTGCCCAGGCCGGGATTTGAACCGGGGACCTCTGTGCTCACCTTGTCGCTACGGAGGTTGATCTAAGATGTATGATTCTCAGCCTCACACACTTCCAGCATGCCTCAGAAGCATGACATTAAGTTGCACTAGAAATACACTCTATTTCAACACGATTGTAGCCTACAATTAAAGAATTAAAGGTTGGTTAACATCAGCTGATTCAATGCAAGGCGACTAACCAACAAACTGAACTCTAGAGGCGGAGTGGGGGGACGATGATTTGGTCTTTCTCCCGACACTAGCCGCTTCAAGTGTTGACTGTGACATCATGCTTGGACCTTCCGTTTATTTAGGATTTCTTCACTTCTAATTCTGTCTTGTAAGGTTACTCCACATAAAGATCGCAAAAAACTAATTTGTCAACAATTTATTCTAGTTTTATCATGTAGACAAAGAGCCCAACATTCGTTACCATATAGAAGAGCTGGTTTTGAAATTATGTTATGATATCTAATTCCAATTTCTTCTCTCATTTGTTTTCGAAAATTTCGTTTCAAAATTCTGTTTAATCTATTATATTTTATTAAATTTTTGTCGACATCTTTTTGGTGTTCGAACTTTGAAATATGGCTCGACCTTCTGTAGGTTGATAATAGGGGAATATTATTACTCCCTCTGTCCCATAATTATTGTCCGGTACACTTTTGTTTGTTGTCCCATAATAATTGTCCACTAGGCAAACTGTGACATTGGTGTATACAGAAGAAGAAATGAAACACGGGAATGAACCATACAACGTTATTACTCAAGGATCAGTACAAATTGGCCGATCAAGTATCCAAAAGAACATAAATAAAAAGTCACCATTTTGGCATACCGGACTATAATTATGGGACAGAGGGAGTATATATTATTAGGAAATTTAAGTATTCAGCCATGGGCTGAATCAGCTACAATTTCAAATCAAACATTTGGGTTCGTTCATTTCTATATTTTAAACTCCATAACATATTTATAAAATCAACAAGAAGTAGACATTAACAATGCATGTAACTCATAATTTAAAAATAGTAATTGTAGCGTTCCTGGCGACGTGATTCGAACAAGGGTTCTCAGGTTACCAGCCAGGTTAAATCGGCGTTAACGTCAAACGTTTCGAGTGCATACATTGCTCTCATCTTCAGGGAAGACAGGCTGAAGACAAAAAGACAACAAAAAACGGAAAAGGTTTATTTATCGAATGATGCTGGTCCCCCCTCCCCTTTATGGTTACATATTTTCGTTTCACCTTTGGTTTAGCCAAAGCACCTAGAAACTAGGTATCGGTGGTCAAGAAAGCTACTTTCCTGTACGTTGAGAGTTACACAATATGTTTCCTTGCACAAAAAGTATAAAAGTAGCCATTTTTTCATTCGATTGTTCTTTCTGCAGGTAGCAGGTTTTTTTTTCAATTTGTTTCGAAAGTTACAAAGGGCTCTCTTTGTCTCAAAGCAGTCGGAAATTTGACAATTGCGCCAAATTTGAAGCTGCAAGTGTTCAACAATGCTCGCTGCTTGTAGTAGGTGGAGTAGCTCAAACGTAAACAATACTCTAATATACCGGGTGTCCCAGAAGTCTTTCCCTGATTACAAACTTGATTCATATCCGCTATATGCAATGTAGAGATGTGAAAGTGGTGCCAAAATGTTGCAAAACTAACCAAGTTTTTTTTGTTTCAGGTTTCAGTAACGTGGCTCTAGTGTAGCAGTGTCAGTGCCCAGGAAACCGGAAATGTTCACAAATCAGGAAAAATCTCAGTGTGTCACGAGACCCGGTCACCAATAACAGAGCAGAGGAACTTTCAAACAACTTATGGAAAGATGCCGCCCGATGTCGAAAGCCGTGGTATGGCAAGTTCAAGACCACAAAATCTGTTGCTGACTTACCGAGAAGTGGCCGAACCATCAACCTCAGCGATTTAAAACAACGTAAAACATCAGCCAAAAAGTTATCTTTATGATATCTTACACAAACGTTTATTTTTCGTGCATACAAAGTGCAAATTGTACAGGCTTTGTTGCCTAATGATACCAGGGGACACACTGAGCTTTTTCCTGACTTGTGAACATTTCCGGTTTCCTGGGCACTGACACTGCTACACTAGAGCCACGTTACTGAAACGTGGAACAAAAAAACTTTATTAGTTTTCCAACATTTTGGCACCACTTTCACATCTCTACCTTACATATAGCGGATATGAATAAAGTTTATAATCAGGGAAAGACTTCTGGGACACCCGGTATAGCTAGCAGAACTCTTGAAATTGCTTGGATACTCTATTATTAATATTACATATTTGATGCTACATATGTAGCTACATATCCCTTTTGATAATACATATTAGCAACATATTTTATCAAATTGTTACATATTTATGTACATATTTTGTACTATGCTATTACAAAAAAATCTGGGGTCTAGTGATAACACAGGTGATCTACACGAGAAGAAATTAGTTTCTAATGCTACAGAGTGATCACAAACAAAATAACCTTCATTTAAAAGCCTACGCGCATCTTCCCCTCCATCCGTTGAAGTCTGGCCATGAGGAAGTGTTCTCTAGTCTACCCCTAGAGCAAGAACGATGCACATGACACGCGATTCTGCGAAGGTCCTTTTGCCTGTAGTCCCACTACACAAGTGTTACATCAAATGTAGTTCTTGTTTTAAAATTTTCAAAATTAACGTCTGCCACAATTTATCAGCTTAGTGCTCGAACTTGGATGCAGCGTAGGGATTCTGTATGTAGCTGAAGTGCGGAAATTGTGTGTGTGGAGATTTATTCATTCATATTCTCCATCACAGTCAGCCTAACATTATTAATAACACCTTCTGTTGTACAACCTGACAACCTTTGGGAGGTAAAGAGGTGTTTTTATTCCGTCACACAGTGCAGTGTTTGCAAGCGCAAAAGCCGTGCAAAACAGAAGAAAAAAAATCTAATTATAAACAATATTTTTTAATTCCTGTCTGTAGCATTCGTCCCTCATTCGTATTTTTCTGGATTTATTAAACGAGATTTATGCGTGGAAATACACGCTCTGTAACAACCCACTCCTGGGAGGATATAAATTTGCAGCTTTTGGAATTCGCGTTGACACTGAGTGATCAATATTTGGTTCATTCGGCGAACAAAAAAGGTAGGGAAGGGGGTACGGTCAGCAAAAATGACACTTTTCTCCGCATAGAATCCTGGAGCTAAAGTATGACAAGCATTTTCACGTTGGAGGGAAATAATGGTCGGGGGGCGCAAATGTAGCAATTTTGAGCCAGCCTACAGCGCCGCTGAATTGCTTGCCAGGAACAAAGGCCTATGTCATCCCGTGTACCCAATGGGTGGCTTGAAAGGAGCTACACACATACGTGCGGCGATAACCAGGTTCACTTCATGTCCATGCTTGTCGACGGCTATAAATTCAATACTATCTCGTCGCCGCTCAATTCTCCCTCCCCTCTCTCTCTGGCCGACCAGCCTCCCCTATTGAGCCGACAGCGTTCTCCTCTAAACCCGGTTGACAGGTGGTTCAATGTAATCGACCGACCGGGCCCCATTGATGTCCGCCCGAAAATGGACAAACACATGTTCCTGACATTGCCTATTGGGGTGGTCGATTTGAGAAACCACTTTAAATTCTGTCCCGTCCCCGCACCGTTCTACTCCTGACAGTTCCCTATTGCTGTATCATGTTTGCGGTTCCATACACGCTGCTTTGAGATCTCTCTTTTTTTGCTTCGGGATGCTGTGTCCTAGTATGATTTATCCCGCGTTTCTCCATATATTTTTTTCCTCCACCTATCTTCATTGGCATCCCTGTAAGAATGCTTCTCCATGACATCCTGCTGGACCGTTACCAATCATACAGAGCGATAATTTCCTTCGACCAATCAATACCCGTTCGGTCCTCTGGCTACTCCTCCTGCTTCCCCAATTGAACATAACATCCATGGCTCTTACTTGGAGGATGGGATACGTAAACAACGGTTATCAGACAATTTATTGTCAGCATACATTCAGCCGCGGTGTTCCGACCTTCGTGCCAGAGTGGTTACTACAGCGCACCACGACGCTAGGGATCCCGGGTAAGGCATGGATGATCATCCTGAGTGAGAAAATGGAGAATTGAGTATAACTGATAATCAAGAAAACAGAGGAAAGGAATAACAGGGAAACGATCGCTTATGGGTTTTCCTTCAGAAGGGCGTTTGTCTTCCACGCAGGAGACCCGGGTTGATTCTCGGAGTAGGTGATTTCAGTAGGGATTATCTCCGGCTCTGAGGTTCACCCAGCACCTAAAAAATTGGTACCTGGAGGAAACCCTACCGGATAAATGTAGCCGGAGCGTGGTGCTGATCACACCACTTGCAGAATTGCCGAGACTGAATGCGTAGTGTACAGGAGAATTGGCTTGCTACCCGACATTAATTATGATTAATAAATTTTAATTAATATGCAAACATGTGGGTTAAAATGCTAAACGTCAGAAGGAAGTCTCACAATAAACTTAAACTTCCTGGAAACTTGGCTCTAGCACTATGACATAAAAACCAGATGAGAATCGCTATTGGTTTACCTTGACCGACGACGGAGCTGGTAAGATTAATGCGTCGGACTTTCGTGATAATCAGTTACATCATCAGTGATTATACAGCAGGGCTTCACAATAATACCGATTGGCAAATACATCATCAAGTCAGCAGGACGAAACGGTTCAGAAAATCGGCAAGGCATATTCCGCTGGTGCAAGGTAACGTTCCTCTATCACAGAACCCGTCTCACAATGCGAAAGCTGTATGAGTTAGGTTATGGGTTCTTGATCACCCACCTAATTGGCCTGATCTAGCACCAGCAAACGACTCCATATTTCCTACATTAACTTGAAAATCACAATGATGGAAGAAATTCAAAAAATATCAGTTATAGTGGAACCAACATGTTCTGAGGATGCCAGATAGCAGTTTGCCTCGAAAAGTATTAAATTACAGGCCAAAAGGGAATGAAAATTAAGGAAGAAACTATCGCCGATGGAATGAACAAGTTTTGTTGTCGCAGAACGGACTCTGGTTACACAGACCTGCTAGATGAAAAATATCAGCCTACAGAAGTTGGTTTAACATTCGCTAATCCTTGAAAGAATTCTCCAGTTTAGTGTCGGTTCACATACGAGGGCTGGAGCATAAGTCATGGCATTTTTTTCTCAGAGTTAAACGGTGTACCACAATATGATCGTATGTCCCGTAGAATGTAAACAGGTCACTAGCAGTGTGATGAACGGTTATTGTACAGAGAGCAGTGATAATTCATTGTTGCGTTAACCACCGTACCAGGGTGTGAACAGCATTCGTGTATGAAAATAGCCGTTCTTCAGGGGAGAAACACCAGAGAATGCCACAGAGAGCTTGTAGAAACTGTAGTGTCGTACCGTAGTATGCGCCTCTTTTGTTCCTGTAATGCTAATGTGTGCTTTCTTACTTGTAAATACATGTGCCACGGTGCTATCTTTAAAGATATTTTGCTCGCTTCTCTATCATATACCTGGAACACATGATCTGCAATGTTCATACACTCCACAGTACAATACAGTGGCCCCTTCCGTTTGTATATTTAGGAGTTTCGCGCAGGTCAAGCAAAATTTTAAAAAAAATAGTTGCCATGACTTATGCCCCAGCCCTCGTATTATTAATCAAGGACGTTCATATCACAAAGTGGATTTGAAAGAGACGAACACTTACCATTCGGGCGAGAGTGCAGCTTTGGTCCTGGCATTCCATGTTCTTCTCCACCACCAGTGTTTGCCGTTCATGGAGCGCCCTTCGCCACAGGGTGCAGCGGAACCCTCGGGCGGACCCCTTGTCCAGAGCACCCCGCAACGTCACTTCCGCCCGGGCGGGCAGATTCCATAGTCCCGGCCGGATCGAGCAGCAAGCGGGGCAGTCGAGCGAAAACTCAAGCTCCGACCATTGTTGAGGATGGACGTGGTACTCCAGCGAAAGGGTTGACCGCTCGTACTGCAGCTCTGGAAAGACAAGAGGGAGAGAGGCTTTGTAGAAAACAACTTGGAGAGTATGAAGGACATTTTATTTCCTGCAATTTTGCGGTACTGATTGATTTTTATACAGCTTGTCGAGAAATAAATGCTCACCGTTTAGAGACGGAGGAAGATATGATTTTCATTCTAGAAGGTGCAGAAACTCTCCGACATTATACACCAATAGTGAATACACGTAGTTGCGCATGCGCACCAATGTGTAATGGGGGATCAAGCCTGGCACTATTCAGTAGAGCAACAGACACGCGACGGTAAGAATGTGGACCGTTTAGATGTCTTCAGGGCAACTCAGGGCGCACACATCTAGTTGCATTGATCATTTTCCTTAACCCTGAGAGTTTCTATATCAAGGTATGTAAAAAGATGTGTTAATAAACCATTATTTACTCTTCAAATTATCGATTATTTCTCGATTTCTGTAAGTGGATAACTCTGCATTATGAGAACATAGACTACTTTTGTCCGTCACGAAATATGCGGATAAGCCACTTAACTGAAACAAAATTTAGAACAAGGCCCCTAACAAGAAAATAAAACATGTCTGTTAGAAACTTCCTACGTCCTGCTTGTAAAATTGGTTAACCCGTTTATACAATTGGTTAACCCGTTGATCTTACAACAGGTAACAATAACTCTTTCTAGACCTACACTGAAGGCATACCAGGCTCATGGAAATACAAGACCTGCTTTATGATTTGAACAGTTTATTGCAGAGACAGAACACAGCCATTGTAGTGTAGAAGTTGGAAAGGATTAGTTCTGACGAAGTAGGAAGCGAACTTTATATACAAGGCAATTCCAAATGAATGGTACAAATGGAAACCTTACCTGTGGCTGCTGTAATGAATTTTATTCACAATTATCCATATAACGTGATAGTTTAGCTTTCCAGGTTTCATATGGCAACACTGCATCAAAACAAGCTCTTCGTCCAAAATGGCGGCATAAACCAAAGGGAAGGCTCCTTGTGTGCTAGAATACGCAAGAACTTCATCGGCAACCGTTGTTCACACATATTTCCGGACGAAATTTGCCAAAGAAGCACCTCACCGTCACAACATCGCAAAGTGGGTGCAACAGAACATTTGAAGATTTGCGGAAACGGGATGCTTACTGAAGGAAAAAGGAAGGAACGGCCATCTGACAAGAACGAAGTGGTTGAAAACATTCGCGTGACTTACCCACGAAGCTCCACCAATCAACGTATCGTGAGAAAAGAAAACTTACTACAACGTGTAGTTTGTGTTTCAAGTAACTTGATGAGTTGACATTTCATGTTATATCGATAAATTGTGAATTACATTCATTACAGCAGTCACATGTATGGTTTCTATTTGTACCATTCATTTTAAATTACTCTGTATGTTCAATTTTTCCTAGTCCACCCAAGATAATTTTCTTCCTAGTCCACCTAGGGATGTCAGTCTCCTAGTCCACCCAGAAGCAGATATTACCAAAAAAAAAGAACATATCTAATTATTCTGGATATTTATACTTGAGGTTTACTCTCCAACCCCTGCCGATTCCAAGATAATTGAATCATAATAAAGATAGATTAACTTAATATTTTTAGACGTATGTTCAACGAACGTTTCAAATTTTAAAAGTTGAGATGATATAGATTTCCTTCATTTTATAGAACAGAAATTAAATTTACAATTTGCAGCCATAAGTAAATCACATTCAGGTTAGTTACTTAATTACAGTTGAGCGTTGATTCGTGGAACACATGTACATTTCCAAATAACAAATACGTAATGTACTTTTCACCTTCGAACTTTTAAATGTTATACTTGTTATAGAGACGTAACAAACTTGCTTACTCAATTCAATCATTTATTACTTCACAAGAACTAAAACTATACGATCTCTGAGGACTGACATGTTCTTGCTTGGGTTAAAAGCTGAGGTTGTAAAGAGGCACTCGGTACACGAAAGGCCAAACACAGGATAACAGACAGCCCTACAGAGACTTATTCTGGTCGCGGGTCTAGGCGCCAGAGCCTCGTTGGTCTGCAAGAAGCAGATACGTGGAAGTGATGTTGACTTTTTTATGCTTTACCAGAAGGTCACCCCGCCTGCCGTACTGATAAGTGGTTAAAGGTAAAACTTCCCCCTACACTGAACATGAAGGTGCATCAAACAGAATCCACAATGTTATCTTCTGATTGGGTTAGGTCACTGTACACCTCTTTTTTGGCCACTTTTAGCTAATTGCGACGACGAGGATGAGTGATGATATGATGATGCCCAGGTCGGGATTCGAACCCGGCACCCTGGCGTCGTGCTAACCACTCCGCCAGGGCGTTCGGCACAGGGTGCTAGGATTTAAGCATGACCATGGCCGTTTTAAAGCACTAATGACTCTTACAATATTAATCTAATTTATGCAACTTTAAAGGATTCAGTTTCAAAAATATTTTTACGGTGCACAAACTGTAATTAATAATCATTATCTATCTTGATGAAGTATTAAAAGTTAAATTTAAAAAACGGTTGCGTACCGTTTTTGTAAATTTAACGGTACAATATTAAAATAAATTACGGTAATTTGTAAGAGTGCAGGAAACTGATGTTAAAGAATACAGACGCGTGTCAAATCAAGATTACATCATAATTAAATATGTTTTTCCAAGTTGAAGTAAGTCAATTTCATGGAAATGTAAAAGATGTTTCAAAGGAACCGAACAGCTGAAAGCAATATTTTAAAAAATTCCAACGGTCTACTGCTGTCGAGTTGAAGAGCTGAAGCTTAGAAGCTCCAAAGTGGTAATTTTTTTAAAGAAAATTCAAAATTCATTAAGGAAATTAGGAAAATGTCAAAATTTTCAGGTTAATTCGAATTGGATACCTAGTACTGGCTCCCTATTTTACCTCCCTCTGAGCCGTGTGATATAGATATTAGCCTGCATCCGCGAGCAGGAGATGGATACATTATGTGAGGTCGAAAATATGGTGCGTTCTCCCTCTATCCCCACCCCCTCCCCCGCTGTACAGGAAATTACAACGCTAATAAATCACGATAAATGGGACTTTGCGAATCGTTCTTGCCTTGCTGCCGAGATCTAACGAGGAATTAACTTAAAGCTTAGTGAACGAGGTGACTCTGGGGTAAAATTCGAAGAGGAGAAATGGAGTGGTAGAGGCGGGATGGGGCGAGGGGGAGATAGGGGGGCGTGGACGTGGCTGAAATCGATGCGTTGGCTGAAGGGCAGCGGTTTTAAAGATGAGGTCTCTTCCCCGGTCTCAGGGCGGGAATATTTCTCCAACGGTAGATGAAAATGTGTGGGGTCCTTTCAATATTCTTCTTCAGTGACTCTCTCTCTCTCCGCCTCTCCTTTCCTCCTCTCTCTTCCTCTCTCTCTCCGTCTCTCCTCTCTCTACCTCTCTCCTCTCTCTCTCCTTTCCTCCTCTCTCTCTCCCTCTTTCTCTGTCTGTCTCTTTCTGTTTCTATCTCTCTCCATATCTCCTTTCCTCCTTTCTCTCTTTCTCTTTCTTTCTGTCTCCCTCTTTCTCTCCGTCTATACTTTCCTCCTCTCTCTCTATCTCTCTCTCTCTATATATATATATTTATATTCATAGAGAATATGTCTGTCTCTTTCTGTCTCCCTCTCTCTTTCCATCTCTCCTTTCCTCCTCTCTCTCTCTCTCTCTGTCTCTTTCTCTCTCCGTCTCTCCTTTTCTCCTCTCTCACTCAGTCTTTTCTGTCCCCCTCTCTCTCCCTGTCTCTCTCTTTGTCTGCCTGTCTGTCTGTCTCTCTCCCCCTCTCTCTTTTTTTCCCTCTCTCTCTCTCTCTCACACAAACACTTGGGTTCTTGTTATTTAGCGACGATGAGGATGAGTGATGATATGATGAAATTCATGAAAGCAAGCTCACAATAACCCTCGTGCAGGCCTCCGTGGCAGAGTGGTTAGCACAGCGGACTACGGAACAAGGAATTCCGGGTTCGAATCCCGGCCTGAGCGTTGGTGTTTGCGAGTGTCCCTTTATAAATTTCATCATGTCTTCACTCATCCTCTCGTCTTCACGATTAGCCAAGTGTGGCAAAAAAAACGAAGTAAAATAAATCAAATCAACCAACCAAAAATAGTCCCGTCTACTTCGCTGCATTTTTTACACTATACTCTGTCCAGGGTACGTCTGGAGCGGGCGAACGAAAGCAAGTCTCTACGCAAGTAGATTTCTAGTAAAATTACAGCTCTGTTGTAGGTTCGATTCCCACCACTTGCAAAAGAAACTTGTTTACCTGAAGATGATGGAAGAGATACTCTCTCAAAACGTAGTGTTAAAGCACTGGGCAATGAATAATGTCCGATTAACATTGCATGCTAATGTAGAACCATTGCCAGTAACATTCAGAGTACTATCGGTACCTTGTAATCAAAGGGTCTCGG
Organism: Lepisma saccharinum; assembly: GCF_977018435.1. NCBI lineage: Eukaryota > Metazoa > Arthropoda > Insecta > Zygentoma > Lepismatidae > Lepisma > Lepisma saccharinum. The sequence goes on from NC_139242.1 coordinate 31,797,127, forward strand.
GAAGAGTGTGGATAGAAATCATCTATTGTTTAAAAAAAACATTTTTGATAATGTTTTGAATTGATATCGGATTTTTTTTTAAAAAAAAACACGCTTAAAATTGCTTACATGGTTTTTGACACCATACATATATATGTTGTTTATTAATTGAAAATATTTTTTTCTGGTAAACAAACCTGTATAATATTTGAACAGTTTGATTAAAGCAAATTAAAAATTACATGTAAATATACATTTTTCAGTTTCTGATACTGTAGGCCTATATATGTACATACTATGGAAATGTTTGGTGGGTGTGTTAATGAAACTATAATAATTTCAGTAACTTTTCTTCTAGTGAAAGTAAAACATTCTGGATGTACTCTATAGTTGTAACTTAAATATTTTTATAGACTTTGTAGCTGAATTTAGGCAATTTTTTTAATGACAATTTGCAAAAATCAGCTGCCATGTTTATTTACGGTTTAATGTAATGAGTATTTACGGTTTAACATGAAATTATTGTATTTTAAATCAAGAGATATTCAAGTGTGTTTGCAGCTTACATTTTCTTTCGTAATTCCTTACATAATTTACTTAGATTTAAATCGCGATTTGAATCAACCTGACTTAAATCACTCCATCTTGGTCTCGGGTTCCATACCAGTTGGAGGGGCACAGGTCCAGCCTCGATTACCCATTCTGTGCATAAAGTCGACTTACAGAAAATACTCAAACTTGTTACTTCTTTAGTAAGATGTGCAGATTGCTTTCATCTTTTTTTATGACTGTACACGTGTACTTTAATGCCTCATAGCTACGTTCCTCTATTGTGCCACGTGATTTCTTGGATGCTTAGAGGATCACGAAGTTCCGGGTTTCTTGTCCACGGGTGTGCATCGTACTTAACGCTTCAAGTTCGAGAGTGATGTTCGAGGCGAGGGAAAGGAGATAAAATGAAAAGAGCAGAGACAGGAAGGGAGGCTGTAAATCCCTTCCCGTCACACTCTGGAGGCTCTCCAGACTTCATCTCCTGCGAAAATCTTACCTGAGGAGGCTATCCTGTAACTGATGGAATTAGGGAAGCGCGCGGAGGAGAGACAAGGTTGCCAGCGGTAGTGAAGAATTTTTTTTCGTGTACGAAATAAAATTTGACTAAACAAAATGTGGATATTTTGATATCTACGGCTTCTATCTATTGTTAACTAATGGAAAAGAAACTGTTTGGGATGAAATTTGTTATCAGTTTTCAAATTAGAGTCCTGCATGGAACCACTTTTGCTCGCTAGTACTCGTTCGAGTCTGCCACGCTCGAGCGTTTACAATGTAATAATCTAATGTGATAATAATCGTAGACGCATACAGGAAAAATATTCGTCCTGGCAGTTTCAGCCCACTGTCTTCTATTGCATTTTCTGTGTATTGGTAAGGCAGACTAAACTACATTTTAACATGAAGATGATGACTATATTCACTTAAGTTTCAATTTCACTACGTCTTTCATTTCACGACCCACATTTGAGGGTCCACTACCACAGACAAATTACATTTAAACGTGTACTACTGGGCCTCGAGTGTATACCGCTCATTTTGCTTGTTCGAGCGTTATCCGCTCGAGCGAAGAAGTTCTCAATTCCGTACGCTATCTAGCGTCGTCCGTGCGAACTATTTGGCGCTCGAACAAAATGCTCTCTCTGTATCGGATTTTTCATTGGGTGACGAGCGGCCAGCGCATCAAGTGCCTTCGCCGCTGTTTTTTGGCTTCTAAGACAGAAGTCCAACAGTTCAACGTTTCAAGTAGCTCCACAACTATCCTCACGGCGTTTGCCCAATGCCGAAATTTTGGAGGTTTGTCAGTTGGTTATTTCTACATATTATTTCCATATTTCAGAACATTTCTAAATATATACATGATATTCGCGCAACAACTAGAAATACGCTCTCATTACTTCTTGCAATTTTAGTAATATGAATCCCTATTCAGAGAAAACAGAAGGAAATTCAGTTCATAATTCTGTTATTCATCGTTTTGGAAACAAAAATGTGTTGTTTTACAATTAATTTCAATGTAAGCGTACTGTATTTTATATATAGCTCGTGGTATCTGATATTATTAAAAAGGCGAAATTTTTATAATTTTAAGTCCATATTTAATTCAACATTTTGATGAAAATAACCAAATATGTATTTACATATTCAGCATATAAAACCGTTCCCTGATCATTGCAATAAGAAGGAACACATTGTATTGCGTTATCATATGGATGGAAGTTCCCACAGTTGAACGCAGGGAGAGGTTTGCGAATGTTTCCGAAATTATCCCTCTCGCTTGCAACCTTGTTTGGAGACAAAGTTCCGGATCAGCCGTCTCCGGCAACCAGGTGAAGATCTCAGCTATGCTCTCTCCCGGAAGAGCAGGCGCGAACTGCTTCCGGTCGGGAACACGGAAGGGGGGAGGGCGATCCGGGCACCGGATGTCGCTTAAATTCTTACAGTTTGCTGGTTCCTCGGGGATGTGTTATTCATTCTTCATCATCATCCCTATCCGCTCCATATATATGAAATCTCGCGCAGGGGTTGGGGGTGGGCGAGGGGGGTTGCGAAATTCAGTTACATTTTACAGTTTAGCTTTCCTTCCTGCTACAGGTTGCCAGTTTGAAATATTCAAATGATGTGGAATAAATTTGCTTTTTGGGGGGGGGGGGACGCTGACTAAGGGTGAGATGAGAAAGGCGCCTACACGTGGACAGGTAGTGGAATGGAAGATCAGGTGAATTTACTTTTCAATTTTTACGTCTTCGCTACACTGCAGGAGGATTTGGGTGGGGGGGAGGGGCAGAGCTCCTTCAGGCTCTATCCGAAACAAAATCCACATTCATCTGGCCAACACATTCCAATTCTCCCCATGTTCATTTTAGAAGCATCGTTGATATAATTGCACATGTGATATAGCAGAGATTGGGCAACAGCGGAGATAGAATAATTCGAGCACGAAAATTTACAATCACTAATTCTCTTTGTCGGTACATTCATTTTTCTTATGTCTTTCACGGACATAAGAAAATAACGAATACATTGTACTCATTTCTGTACCGCCATTTTATTTTCTATATTGTACAACTATGTATGTATATGTATTCAATGTACGTATGTAATTATTGCACAAGTCTTTGTTCTTGTATGGTGAAATATAAGTGAAAGATCCCGATTGGTTAATTTGGAAATTTGTGATTATGTAATTGATTACTTGTATTATTGATCTGTGTATGATTGTATGTACGCTAATTGTATTGGTTCTGTTTTTTTTTCTGTATAAAACAATATATGTGTACCAGTGGCGTATGCTGTGTCTTAAGACCTGGACTAGCTCTGTATGACAACTGAGTGGTCCAATGCTATGGGGGAGGGGAGAAAACTAGGCTCAATGTCGACGTCTCCAAGGAAGCCACGATGCCATCCCAACGGTAGTCAGGTTGCCAACTTATAAAAATTCAGGTTGCCAACTTACATAAAAAATCAGGTTGCCAACTTATATAAAAAAAATCAGGTTGCCAACTTATATAAAAAAAATTAAGGTTGCCAACTTATATAAAAAAATTAAGGTTGCCAACTTATATAAAAAAATTAAGGTTGCCAACTTATATAAAAAAATCAAGGTTGCCAACTTATATAAAAAAATCAGGTTGCCAACTTATATAAAAAAATCAGGTTGCCAACTTATATAAAAAAATTAAGGTTGCCAACTTATATAAAAAATTTAAGGTTGCCAACTTATATAAAAAAATTAAGGTTGCCAACTTATATAAAAAATTAAGGTTGCCAACTCCTAAAACAATTAAGGTTGCCAACTCCTAAAAAAATTAAGGTTGCCAACTCCTAAAAAAATTAAGGTTGCCAACTCCTAAGAATTCAGGTTGTCAACTTCAGAATCGCCATTATCTTCTTTTTGAAATCAGGTTAATTCACAGTTCCCAATCGATTTTTCTTCAGTACTTTACATTCTAGACTTCAGGCTTCGCAGATTGCCTAGTTAACCTGGAATGTACGCTCCTGACATGTATGTTTATCTGCTCTCTGTAAATCAAGGTATTACCTCTAACAAAGACATAAACCTTTTATGCTCACAATTTATTCAGAAATCAGAACTCATTGTTACAATGAACTAACAAACTGACACCCATCGACGTAATTTATCATGGAGAAGAGATACGATTCAAAAAATAAATACAATACATTTTGAAAAACCAATTGAGTCCAAAGACAAGAAGTAAGGGTACACATAAACAACCTCCTACATCACGCCATGAGGTTCAAGCATTTATTAAGTTCGTACTTGGAGGCAACACTCAGGGAAGTGGGGGGGGGGGGGGCAAACACAGTAGATCTTAGCAATCATTTTAATATACAAAAGACCACACTAAATCGGTTCGTCTTCCTCCGATTTGAAATTGCACGTAGCCCAGAAAGAAAAATACATGTGGCCGAATATGTCCACCGTGTCAGTACCTTTCGTCTAATCATCCTTCAACTCCATCGTCGCGATTGGTTTAAAAAGAAAGCGACGGAGAATTAGAGAAACATGCAATAATCACAAAAATAGCTTCTCTCTTCAGTCAGTGAACAATGGTAATTTCCAAGGGGGTTGACCGACCGCTTTCAAACTCACTTTCACTACTCACATGCTCTTATACTTGAACTTTGCATTGGCATTGTACAGTCAACGGCAAGAATAATTTATTCTACATCCTGTCTTGTTTAAAGATGGAATTATGTTGATGCAAAGCGGTTGCTGTTTTCTGCTTTTTGCCAGTCTTCGTGGGGGAGTGGTTTGAACAGCGCGCTATGACGTCAGGAGTCTCGTGTTCGAATCCCAACCTGGGTTTGGGTGTTATTTCTGTTCCTTCATCAATTTCTTCGTCACTCATCATCTTACCGAGCTGGTCTAGTCGGTAGGGCGTCTGACTGCCACGCGGGAGACCCAGGTTCGGTTCCCTTGTCACCGCATAAAGCGGTTCTGCGGCTCAGCCAGCCTCAAATCAATGGCCCATACAGCACAAATCTCCCAGGGATATCCACAATGTCCAGATCAGATCCATGGATATTATGGATATCCATTGGATATCTATTTCGGGATATCCAATTCTGGATATCCATTGGACGTTTATAGGATATCCAGAACTGGACATCTGAAACTCGACAAATTCTTGATATCTAATGCACAGTCTAAACGTGTGTCCGGCTGTCAGAAACTTTGTCCAATTCCGAATATCCAGTACGTCGCCAAATCTCTTCCAAAACTGGATATCCAAAACACATCTAATTCTGGATATCTAATACATGTCTAGAACTGATCCAGAACTTGTTTTCCAACAATGAACATAAATAGGATCTGTTTTGAATATTAGAAAATGGTCATAGTATTTTCGTTGTGTATACTTTTTCATACTTTATCTTGGAATTGAAACAATAATTGCATTGAAGCATTAGCGTTTCTAAACTTATTTACTTGTTATTTAGTGATTTAATATATTTCATCTTAGAATCAGAAAATTTCGATTTAGTCTTACTAAACGCTACAATACAATCGAGACTAAAATCGAGTAAATCCTACTTAGCTCAACCGGAAAAACCTGTTCCTTATATATATTTAGCATAGACAGTAGCTATGCACATCATTTTCAGTTCGTGTGCTTTACGCCTGAGGTCTGAGTGAATCAGAAGCTTGTGATTGTTTTCCTTGTTGGTGAGCGTCTTGTTATTTGCTACTATTAGCGATTGAAACTTTAAAAAAATCTTAGAATCAGAAACGCTACAATACACTGCATACAAGAATCGGGCCAATGCTTGCTTATAGCATCACAAATCTCCAAGAGATATTTCCAGATAGCACACAAGCTTGCGGCAAGCTTACGATAGCTTCCATGTAGCTTGTCAAAGCAAGCTTGATATGGCTTGAAGTAATTATGCAGTAATTAGCGTGGGTGAGTACATTTTTTAAAAAATATAATAGACACACCCATTTATTATAACAACAGAGATACTCATTAAACATAATCAATAATGACAAAATGAAATAAAATCGAAATAAAGTGTTATGAAGTGAGATGTGGATACATTATGATGTTGATGTTACCTGCGGTCGCTGGTACCTGGGTGGGGGGGAAGGCGGACGGAGAGTGGTGCTGATCACATCACCTCCAAAGTGGCCGAGATCGAGAATGTGGGGTGCCCTACCCCCACATTCCCTAAATGTGCCTTCATGGAACGGTGCTCGCCGTCCCCTTGGCGGAGTGGTTAGCACATCGCCCTACGACGCCAGGGGTCCCGGGTTCGAGCATGGATGTTTGTGAGTGTCTATTCATCAATTTCATCATATCATCACTCATCCCCATCTTCGCAAATTAGCCAAAAGTGGCACAAAAGCAAAGTAAAATGAATGAATCAATCGAATCGTCTGCGTATTGGAGTTTTTATTTCAATTCATTGTGGAAAACAGACCGAATGGAAATGGTAGACAATTCGAGTACCAATACTTTTGCCATTGTATGTACTATCATCTGCATGAGACCAAAACATTTCTTGGAAATATTATACAGGACACACGACACTCCTCCAACCACATTGACCGCCAGACCCTTGCCTGCAAACACCAACCACAATAGCAGTGCCTCAAGTCCAGACTTGCCATTCACGCCTACCGTATCTGTCAACACAGTTAATCCTGTACGCATTGTTCTGACCTATGGCTCGAATAGGTAGGTGTCGCCTCTATTGTTTCGGCAACTTCTCCCTCTCCCAGCAACACATATGGCGGAGGCCTGCGGCAACCAAGGCCCCTCCTCCAATTAAGAATTCAGCGCGTAGACCCGACGACAATGTATATGTAATGAGTCGGACAGTTCACACAATGCGTAACGCAATTCGGAATTCGCCGGACCGTTGCGAGAATTCCAATCAGAAGCCCTTTCATCCGAGAAGCGGTGACCTTCTTTCCTCCTAGTTCTTGCTGAGGGAACTTTTCCCACAAGACAATGGACATGTCCACGAACGGTGGACGCTGGAGATGAATGTTATGAGTATTCATCCTTCATCTCGTATTATTCACACTGCTGGGCACAGTCCGGTCACGATCTTACGAGAAACAAGTCATTTGCAAATATATACACCCCCACCCTCCCAGCCAAATATCTAATCAATAGCCCCGTCTAGTTTTCGCTGCACTTGACGCTATAGCTGTTGCCTGGTCTTACGGCGGGCGCGCTACATGCTGGTAAGGGAAGCGGGAAAGCGACCAATCCAGCGCGATGAGAAACACAGCAGCTTGTAGAACGAGGTGCGCGCAGCACCTTATCCCGCGACGTGGTAACTCTCGGCGCCACCGCTGTTGTCTGGTTGGTCTGCGGGGTATTCCCCGCTCCCCACTTCCCGTGCCAGCATGTAGGCCTCCCGCCGTAAGACTAGACAAGAACTGTAGGTGTAGCGCAGGTGTATGTCGGTGACAGTCTGGTGCAAGGAAATGTATTCAACCAAAGTAGACGAATAGCAGTGCTAAAGTTCAGAAGATTCAAAAAATGCCTGTCTGCTATTTTAAACGTTCATTTGATTAGTTAGTACGCACCAAGTGACCATACACCACACACTGCAGCGCTTTAGAATGTAGTGCAAACGGATGCACTACTTGGAACCAAATCAACGAAGTAGACGAGTCGGTGTTGCACCGTGTAACCAGCTGGAGCGTGCTGAGAAAGTCAAAAAGTGCGGTGCAGTAGAAAGAAAAAAAGAGGTTGACTAATTTGACTAGGTCGCTTTTCTGCCATTTTGCCTAATCGTGACCATGAGGATTAGTGGTGATAAGGTGAAATTGACAAAAGGACAATCGCAAACGCACATGAGAACACAACACAAACCCCAGAAAGAAAGAGCAAAATACTTTGTACATTTGGGAAGCCATATATCACAGTTGGACAACCAATAAAGATGCTAAACCTTAAGCCTTGTTTCCATGTTAGAAAATACACTAAAAATGCTAACCAAGGCAGAACTTATTGAAAAATGTACAAATGCAATACACTATGAACGTAACGTTTCCACCTTTAACACTTCTTCAGGCAAAGGTATACACTTTCTTTCACACACTAAGCAAAAACGGAAAAGAAACCTGTATGCCAGTAACAGTGCACTCACCCTGTTCTCCACAGAAGCCAACAATACCGTAGCGACTGCCAACAGTAGAAAGGAAGAACGTCAATGGCATAAAACTGTTACTGAATGTTACGGCCACACGTTGTTACTCAACGTCAGCTGATTTTGATTCCTTCCTTTCTCAAAGTACAAGGCTCGTTTTACCACTTGTTTCATATTAACGTTTTCAACGAGCAGAAATTTCTCAGGGTCTTGAAACGAAATACCCAAATTGTACCATTTCCAACCGTACGCGAAGATTCGATCCGCACAGGATAGGCAAAGTCAAAGTACGCTCTCTTTCCACAATGATTCGCACAAGGGACAAAAGCTCACCAGGAAGCTATGTACGGTCAACGGCAATAAAAATGGGACACCTAGACGCACGGCCATGAAAATAGGCGGCTGGGCAGAATTGCGCTGGTGCCACACGTGGGAAAAGAAAAGCGAGAGCGTGACATGAGTCGCTTGTTCCCGCGCACTGTGTGGCAACGTCAACCGGGGTGCGCTGCCTAGTTCGAGCGTCAGACCGACCTCTCTTCGGGGCACTTTCGTGTCATTCCTGACCTTTCGAGCAAATACTGTTAGTTTGTATCACATGGATTGCAAAGACAAACTCTGCAACGAAGTCTTTCTCATTCTCTTAAACCTCCGATCACACGGACTTGTGGTCCGACGTGGCAACAGCGCGAACTTCTGCCAGCCGCATGATTTCCATGGCCCTGCGTTTTGATCCTGAAATGATCGCTTCGCTGCAAGACGTTGTGTGTGCGTTCCCTAACTCTACGCCCATAAGGTGGATTTCAATAGCAAATTTTCAATGGCGCCATACAGCACAAATCTCCAAGGGATATCCAATTCTGGATATCCATGGGACGTTTATTGGATATCCAGAACTGGATATCTGAAACGACCAATTCTAGACATGTAATACATAGCCCAAACATGTATATAACTAGCTGTCAGAAACATTGCCCCATTCCGAATATCCAATATGTGTGTGTGTGTGTGTGTGAGTGAGTGTGTGTGTGAGAGAGAGAGAGAGAGAGAGAGAGAGAGAGAGAGAGAGAGAGAGAGAGAGAGAGAGGTGCATGTTACAAATATATGTGTACAAATCTATGAAATCCCTTTAGCTTCAGAAAAGTTTTTTAACTATTGCTGAGTATTTTCTCGTATACATGCGATTTCTTAAGGATTTATATATACTTCAGTCCAGAAGACATCTATTTGATGTCTAAATGGTGCCCTAATAAAGTTATAAAATAATAATAATAAACTTCACTGTTATATCCGTATAAGATCCAAATGTAGTCTAAAATATGTCCATTCAATATCCAAAGTATGTACAAAAAACATCCAATTACATCCAAAAAACGATTAACACTGATCCAAAAAATGTTCTTTTCGCATCTAAATAATGTCCATATAAGATCCAAATGTAGTCCAAGATATGTCCATACAATATCCAAAGTATGTATAAAAAAATGCCTAAATCAAAGCATAATGTCCAGATTACGTCCCACTTCATGTCCAAAACATATCCATTTCTGGATATCCCCTGGATATCACGTATGCGGACAAATGAATATCCAGGATATATCGAATGGATGTATATTGGATATTCCTGGATATCAATTGGATATCCAGAACTTCCGTTACAAATATCCAAACGATATCCAATGGATATCTTTTGGACATTTGTGTGCTGTGTGGGGCATCTTCTACCACAGTCGTAAAGTAGGGCAACACACATAACGCCTTGCTGGGAAGCGAGTAATTCAAGTCCCATTTTTTTTTGCAGGTTAGTGTACACACTGAGCAGTGGGATGCACGGCACTGCAGAATTCACAAATGCATAACACTGAGTGTTCATAATCAGTTTTCCCTTCCGTTCCATTCAGACGAGCAACTTTCGCCGCAAAAAGTCCACTGCGACCGAATACCAAAGGACGAAGAGGCAAACATTTTTACACGCTCGCAGATATCTGAAATTAGCCTCCGGTAAATTATGTAGCGACTGTCCACTTTTTTTCCCTCCCCACACCCCTCCTATCCCCGCCGTTTCCGACAGATCAATGAATCGCGTTAAATAATTCACAGATTCACGATGGTCGAGGTTGCTCTGTGGATTTTCGCTGTCCACGTCCGCCCCCGGCAAAATGCGCGAAGCTATTTGATCCGTGCCGATTTCCTCTCTCTCTCTCGCTCTCTCTGCGGGGAGATGGGAAGAATTACGCTAATCTCTCGCCCTCCCTGCGCCTCCGTTTCCATAGCTACATTAAAGAATGAAAGGATGCGGCCGTTGGTTCGGCCAATGCGCGCAGGGTGACTCGAAAGTCTCGGTCCTGAACCGCGCACCTGGACGCAACGTTTCCGTGTTTACAGCACGCGAATGCCCGTCCGCATAGTTATTCGCTTCCCCGTTCAGGTGTAGTAACGTGCCCTGGATTGGTGTGGGGATATAAGCCTTCTTTTCGCAGCAGCCAACCTTACTTCCCTGATACTGCAGTGTCTAGTACTGTCTCATTGTCCCAGGTTTGATTCTCAATATAGGTGCACACTGATTCGGAGCGCATGTACACTGTACAGTCCCGATTAGCCTATCAATGCATAAAGTAAACTTAAAAACAAAACTCACCTATTTCTGACCCCGATTCCAAGTTGTTGGATTTCTTAAGTACGTATTCCCACAACTGTAATTTTCCATAACATAACATAAGGAAGCTAGTGTGGATGAGGAACGAAGAAACTGCTGTTATTTTTTTATCTGAGAGCAACGTGGCAGTGGTACTTCGAATAAAATAAACCTGCGTACATGCTTCAAATTCCATGCTCTTCAGCTTTTCAGGATATTAAACAACATGATAACGCAACTGCAGAAGAGCATTTTTAATATTTTACATAGTTTGTTAATTGAAATATCATAAAAATCTTTGCCTAAAATAACCAATCAGGCATTGCCTATTTTTAGGTCATAAATATCCATGTCCTAAACAACCAATCAGCCATTGTCAATTCTGATGTCATAAAAGTTCTTGCTCTAAATAACCAATCAGCCACTGCCCATTCTAGATCATGAAAAAACCTTGCGCTAAGTAACTAATCAATCAGCCATTGTCAATTCTGATGTTATAAAAATCCTTATCTAAATAACCAATCAGCCGTGCTTGTAAATGACAAATCAACCACTGTCCATTCTAGATCATAAAAATCCTTGCCCCAAATAACCAATCAGCCATTGTCAATTCTGATGTCATAAAAGTTCTTGCCCTAAATAACCAATCAGCCATGCAGTAAATAACAAATCAGCCATTGTCAATTCTGAGCTCATAAAAAGCCTTGCCCTAAGTAACTAATCAATCAGCCTTTGACAATTCTGTGGTATGAAAATCCTTGCGCTAATCAACCAATCAGCCATTGTCAATTCTGATGTCATAAAAGTTCTTGCCCTAAATAACCAATCAGCCATGCAGTAAATAAGAAATCAGCCATGTAGTAAATAACAAATCAGCCACTGCCCATTCTAGATCATAAAAATCCTTGCGCTAAGTAACCAATCAATCCGCCATTGTCAATTCTGGTGGTATAAAAATCCTTATCTAAATAACCAATCATCCATGCTGTAAATGACAAATCAACCCCTGTCCATTCTAGATCATAAAAATCATTGCCCCAAATAACCAATCAGGCATTGTCAATTCTGATGTCATAAAAGTTCTTGCCCTAAATAACAAATCAGCCACTGCCCATTCTAGATCATGAAAAAACCTTGCGCTAAGTAACCAATCAATCAGCCATTGTCAATTCTGGTGGTATGAAATCGTTGGCCTAATCTACCAATCAGCCATTGTCAATTCTGAAGTCATAAAAGTTCTTGCTCTAAATAACCAATCAGCCACTGTCCATTCTAGATCATGAAAAAACCTTGCGCTAAGTAACTAATCAATCAGCCATTGTCAATTCTGATGTTATAAAAATCCTTATCTAAATAACCAATCACCCGTGCTTGTAAATGACAAATCAACCACTGTCCATTCTAGATCATAAAAATCCTTGCTCCAAATAACCAATCAGGCATTGTCTGTTTAAAGGTAATAAAAGTCCTTCCTCTAAAAAACTAATCAAACCTGTCATCAGCAGGGCATATAAAATATTTGACGTTGTACCCAAAGGGGCACAAAGACACAAGGAAAATGGCTTCCGAGACAGTGCAAACCCATTACTTAGAATTTGTAATGATTCCCAGGTAGACAAATTTGAACGTCGACTAATATCTAGTTCCTTAGGCTCCTCTCATGCAACACCAGTTCGTCGACGAGGAAACAGTTCGTCGCAATCACACACACACACACACACACACACACACACACACACACACACACACACACACACACACACACACACACACACACACACACACACACACACGCGTACCAATTCGCCCCACCCAAAGAGCAACCGAGCGGAAGAAACGCAAACACGTTGCCACAGTTGGAGGCAAACAGAGACGCCGCCGAGGTAAAACACCCAATTGGTTCTCGCCAGCGAGACTGCAAACGCTAGCACCATCCGAAGTAAGTGTGCCAACTGATTAAGGATATTACTAAATTTAGTCTCCAGCGCAGACGTGTAAGGAAGTATCAAGGGAGGGAGTTGAGAAAGTGGCTTCTGACAATACCGTCTACAAATGCTACATCTTGAATCAAATGTTACAAGAAGCGATTCGAAATTCAGGGAAACCTATACTCTGTCTTGGTAATGTCTGGAGCAAGCGAACGAAAACAAGTCTCGAGAGGACTCGACCTATGAACGCGTGCGAGGATACGGGACTGTGAGGAGAGGGGAAAGCGAATGCAGCAGCGTGTGCTGCTTCGTTCCGCCTATTCGCTCTCTCCCCTTTTATACCGTTATGCCTTGCTACAGAGATTCCAGAGACTGCAAACCAGTGTACGCTGCTGCAAATGGCTTGTCGGAAGTGACGTCATGTAGTGCAGTTCGAAAGGGAACTTTTAAACGAGCTTTCGAGTCTCCAGCACGCAGTAATCACCATGTAGTCTTCTGTACTTCACTAGGGACTATAGATCGTCATTCACTTGTTTCAAATCCTGGAAGTCAAAAGTCTGCCAGTTATTTGTTTTAGTTCTTCTAATGCGTGGAAATTAAGTAAAGTAAGTTTTTAAAATGCGGGATTTCTATGATGAAAAATAAGTGTTTATAACACGTGAAAAACAATGTGTTCGTAGTTCTATCTTTTCACCGTAATTGGCGCTGCAGTCGAAGAGTAATTCAAGAGATTTTTGCTTTCAGTTCAAGGCTTCGAGACTGTGCTGCGAGATCATTCTCGGAGGATACTTGCTTCAAGTATGGTCTGACATCTTTCGGAAATGGCCAGAGCGTGGTTTCGATAGCTATCCTGAAAATGGTATAGTTATGTAGAGCTGTGTTATAATGGCTCGTGTACGCATGTACATACACACACACAGACACAGAGAGAGAGAGAGAGAGAATCATTGAAAAGTCCGATCTCATAACTCAATTATTAGTGCGTAGCTAAAAATAGAAAGAGAACAAAGCTGGTCGAAATATGTGGGTTTCAATATGAAGTGCTTGAATATTCAAGTAAGCATCCTCCGTTGAGGCTGTAACTGGTATGAGGCTCCACGGTATGCGAAATTTCCATGTTGCCACATGCTTCGCCAGAAGTACTGTTACGTCATCGCAATACCGTACCGTACTTGGTAAATTAAGACTAGATGGTGACGATAATTTTGTTGACATTGCAACAATATATCTTCATCACATGTTATCATTTTTCTTTTGTTGCCAAAATGTAACGCCATCCTCCGTGGCCGAGTGATTAGCACAGGGTGCTACAATACCAGGACCCCCGGGTTCGAATCCTGTGCTGGGCATGGGTGCTCATCATATCATCACTCATCTTTATCTTCGTGATTAGTCAAAAAGTGGCAGAAAAGCAAAATAAATCAACGACAATCAAAATGCAACGTTGTACTTCGAGTTCTTGCAACGGTTCAGCATATTCCATTGCTGAATGTACATGTTAGTTCTGCCACCGTCACTGGATGAAAATACACGTGTGACAGATGGAGCGTCGACAGTTCTTGGAATAAACTAAAAGATCTGGCGAACATTTTCAGCTTCTCCCTCCAGATCCTCAGAACAGCATCCAGTAAATACGCATTCTGGCAGCACAAGCATTTCTATCACCTTCTGACCAGCACCACGCTCACATGAAAGGTATTTTCGTCATGCGTGTCGGTTGAGAGTTGAATATCTCTACAGAAACCAACCAAAAGGCCTTAATAACACCTGCCTCTTGATTGGAAAATTAAGCGGAACGTTGTGACAGAAGCGTACCCGCTCTTTGGTACTACACCCACCTTTCCCCGTCTCTTGAACACATCAACGGGCAAGTAGTTTTCGTATCCCTTGAGCCGTTCACTGAATGCCGGAAACATCAAAGCAAATGGAGAAATTTCTCATCCAAGTCTTCTCGTCTGACCACAAATATGGTGGTAAAGCGGTAAACGTGTGTGCTCGCGGACGATTTGATATTGAAAACATCCCTTGAAGCTCTTTCCTCCTTTGTAAACATCCCTTGCAGTACACAGGGAGAACGACGTCATAACTGACGCAATACCTATTTACAGACACATCAAATTGTGATGTATTATTCTCAAAGAAAACAATACAGTTCTATCATCGCGATTAATTCAAAGGTAAGATTTAAGTAACTAAAAATATGGGTTTTCGAGATAAATACTTCCATAATTGTATCAAAGCTTACTTCACATCGCAGTTCTTAAGTGTTTTGAAACTATGAGAATGGTCGGTCAGTCCTCCCCGTTGGAGTAGTGGTTACGTCACCACCTCGTAATCAAAGGGTGTCGGATTCGATACCCGGTGAAGGCACACACTGGGTTGGATCCACTGTGGGCCCAGCCCAGATTCTATCTGTCCATCAAGTTGACCTGAAGCATAAACTCAAACTGAATGGACAATGATCTTATGAAAGGAAGACATATCCATACCTTATGCAAGATTCGATTCTAGGACCTGCGCCGTTTCAGTGCGTTACTTTAACTACTCTCTCGGTGCAAAGTTAAATGCAGGGTAGGTACAGTCACCGACAATAAATATGAGACTCCTAGATCCTGATATACCTACTAGCTTCCCTGCAAGACGCTATGTGTGTTGCCTAACTTTATGGCGATAAGTGGATTCTAATAGTACATTTTGAATTGCAACTTCTACCAGCGCCATAGAGTTAGGCAACACACATTGCAGAGTGTCGAATGCCGATTGAACTTGAACGCCAGACCTGGTTATTAAATGTTGTTCGTCATCAGTGTGTGTATTGCTTCTCTAATGTATGTCTCAATATCATAGCCGTTCTTCGTGACGAGACTTCTTTCATTTATACCAATATGTAAGTTGTTGTACTTGTTCTGTTACTGTGTTCCTGAATTATACACTTTTGTTTGTGTTACAAATTCTGTCTTATTCTTAACTCCATTTTCTGGATTACGGAAGAACTGAAAGAACCCGAAACTCAACACAAGGAACCGAGTATTTCAGGATCTAGGTGTCCCATATTTATTGCTGGTGACTGTACATTGTCAAAATTAATGTGCTGTTACCAACAGCAGATGGGGTCCGAGTCAATTTAGAATAATACATAAAGAGTTGCTGCCTGTGAATGGGCCTAGAGTTTAAAGTGGGATCCGAACCACTGTGCAATGGGACTCCAACGGGGATGGAACTCGGTACCCATCGTTAACAATGCAACAGCGTTAGCGCCACGTCATCCGGGGCCAGCTCCCGTGGCGGAGTGGTTAGCACATCGCGCTACGACGCCAGGGGTCCCGGGTTCGAATCCTGGCCTGGGGATGGATGTTTGTGAGTGTCCATCAATTTCATTATATCATCTCTCATCCCTATCTTCGCAAATTAGCCAAAAGTGGCACAAGAAGGAATGTAAAAAAAAGCAAATCAATCAAACGTCATCAAGGAATTAGCGAGGCTGTGGCATCTGGATTCGCAGACAGTATAATCCTCTGTGAGGTTTGTGTTGTGTCCTCCCTAGATGTGATTGTACCTATCTCATCCTATCATCATTCATCCTCATCTTCCCGATTAGCCAAGAGTGGTAGAAAAGAGAAATAAAATTAACTAATCAATCAATCAATGAAGCGTCATCTCGGAGGCAATCATTGTCCATGCTCATTGTTGTAATTCGCCTAAGTGGAAATGCAACATTTTATTTCAGTGGAAATTAAAGGGAAACATGCTTCACTGTAGGCCTAGAGGGTTAGGTGGGGTAATGATGCGGGCTATAGACAACTAAAACCAACTGAATGGTATCCGCTACTGACTCTTCAAAATTTGGTATCGATACTTTAAAAGGTTAGTCCAAACTAGTGTGCTGAGGGAGAGGTTTTCGCTCGGGCGTCAAATAGTTTGCACGATCGACGCTAGAGAACGTACGGAATTGAGAGCTGCTTCGATCGAGCGAATAACGCTCGAAGCCCAGTAGTACACGTGTAACCGTAATTTGTCTGTGTTAGTGGAATCTCAAATATGGATCGTAATCGCCATGCTACAATGAGGTTTAATCTATCTTACTAATACACAGTGACATATGGATAAGGAAGAGATTATTGTGGGCTGAAACTACCAGGGCGGATATTTTACATGTGTCTACGATTATTGTGACATTAAAGTTATACAGAAGGTTGTTCGGGATCTCTGGTGACGATTTTGAAAGCCGCTGGCGGCGCTGTTATCAACGTCAGTCCGTCCAAACTGTGCATGCTGAGTCACGTCAGTACCGAGAACGCGTGTGCAGAGTGTTGTGCCATTTACCTACAACGATGCCGAAGAAAATTGAACAATACTGGGAGGGCTACATAACAGCCCTTTCCGATGCTAAATATAGCTATTCGGCAATCAAAGGAATGTGCAAGAAGCGTGGTTTTGTGATATCGAGAACGGGATCGGTGCGGTATTGAACGAAAAAGGCAAAGGCCGACTGGGCCTAATTCCAAAGGGGAAGAAACAGGCAAATCCACGAGCAGCTACGAGTCGTACACCGGACATAGTGAGAAAAGTGAAGGTCCTTGTGTTAGGTGGTATCCCTGCCCGCCAAAGGAGTATCACACGTAAGTTGGGAATGTCTGTGTCAACAGTGAACACCATAATCAAGAAGGACCTGCAACTAGAAATGCGGCATAAGCGGCGAGTTCACAAGCTGGTGCCTCGTCACATTGCGGAACGTCGCACGAACGCTAGAAAGCTCTATGAGACCTATCTTGCAGGGGAGTGATGGAAAAATGTGGTGACATTAGACGAAGAATATGTCTACCTTAGTGACTGTCACAAACCCCGCGCGATTTAGTACCGCCCTCGCGACAAAAACAATTACCAAACATTGTATCGAGAATGCCAGGAAAGTTTTCCACGGGGTTTCATGATCATCGCTGGATACTACTATAATAGCAAGCTAGCAATTCGCCGTGTAGCTAATAATGTGAAGATGAACTCCACGTACTATCAGGATGAGGTTTTAACACCCATTTATAACATAGATATCCCGGCACTGTATGGGGGGGGGGGCAAAAACCAGGTCTGGGTGCACCAAGATAAAGCATCCAGCCATACCTCCCGTTCGACTCGTCTGTTCGTACAGCGAATGGAGGTGGAAACTGGCATCCGTGCAATTCCTTACAGCGACATTCCGGTCAAGGCGCCAGATGGGTCACCCATGGACTTCTGTGCATTTGGACTCCTAAAACGGGCCTTAGGAAAGAGAAGTCCACGCACTCTCAATGGCCTCTGGAAAGCTTGTCACGAGGAAAAGTTGGACATGATAACTCTTCGGAAAAGTCTGTTGCAATGGAAATTGCGTTGTCGGGCTATAGCGCGGAATGCAGGTTTTCCAATTGAGCATGATCGTTGGTGGCGACATGCGTTTTCATGAACTGATCACCCTTCCAACATTGTCCTCAGAGATCCCGAACGACCTTCTGTATTCGAATGTAACCCTCGAGGGTGGGAGACTCGTACGAATATGATCGAGAAAAATTGATCGCATGCAGTACTCTAGTCCAAACTCTCCTACTGGCCCATCCCAACTCACCCCAACAATCTAGAAAGTTGCGTGAAAAGAACTGTAGAAATACAAAATCCACCGTAGTTGCTGCATTCATAAAAGTTATCTTCAGCATCCAAAGAGTGAAGAGATTTTGGTTTCTTGCTCATATCTTTCTCCTTCACTCTTCATATCTCCCCTCTCCCTCCCTCCAGGCAATCCCTTCATGTGATGCAGGTAATTGCATCATCCCGACAGATCCGTGGAGAAGTTTGAGATGAGAATGTAACACGGTTGTTTCTATGGCAACCGTTAATCCGAAGCGGGACAGCTTCGCCTGTGGCAGGGATTGTTTACTTCTGGCTGTAATAAAACAGTCGGCTAGATAACCAGTTAACAGGTTTACCAGATTATCCTCCGCAGCGAGGGAAAGCCAGAAACAGGGAGGAAGAATAAAATAAAAATATGGAAATTCTCCTTTCCTTTTGCGATCATCTTTTTATTTGCATCTTCCCCATGAAGCAGGACTGAAATATCTATGTGATTTTCGAGACACTAGGAACAAGAGGCTTGCGCCAAACAGGATTGACATATCTATGTGATGTTCGAGATATAGAAACAAAAGTATTGTGCAATATCCCAAACGGACCTTCGATAACTACTACCACTTTTTCTTTCTCTGCCCCTTACGCCATTACAGCATCTGGGATGCCTCGACCCACTTTTTCCATTTTCCTTCTTGGCCATCTTCTTTATTTCTTGGAATGTCTTCACTCTTTTTCCTCCTATTTCTTCCACCATATCCTCATATTTCATTCCCATATTACTTTCCTTGGTATCATGTTAAAAGCAGCTTTCAAATCGCGGAATGCCAAGTTAACTTCCTTTCCTCTTCTCAAAAATCTGTCTGATATGGTCCGAATTGAGTATATGTGATCTTGCGTCTGTCTACCTGGGCGAAATGCCGCTTGCTCTTCTTCAAAGGCTGGTTCTAGTTACTGTAGATTCGTAATCTTCTTTCCAATATACTTGAATATATTTTCATTACTACCGAAAAGAGGTTTATATCTCTGTAGTTTCCATACTCCATAAATTTCTTCTCCCAACCTTTGGTATCTTTTTTTGTCCACATTTTCTTTAAACAATGTGGTTAATTCCACCCTCAGTACGTTCCCTCCATACTTTCCATACACTAGGTATATTTCATCCCATCCTTCGGCTTTTCCAATTCTCATTCTTTAATAGCATATTTTACTTCTGGTACTACTATATTTCCTTCCCTATCATCTTCCGATACATATACATCATTAATTTGGTTCGATTCTCCACTTTCTCTGCATAGTAGTGCCTCCAAACCTGTAGGACTTTTCCTTTTTCAGTTTCCAATTCATTATTCTTATTCCGTACATTCCTAATTCACTTGCCATATTTCCCTCTAATGTTCTTGATCATCATCCAGAATTTCTTCTTATCTTGCCTTAAATTTTACTGTACCTCATTTCCAAATTTTGCCCTAGATGCTTCTTTGACAATCTGTTTGATTACATTCCTCATCTTTTTGTATTCTTCATATTTCAGCGGAGTAGTTTTCAGGCTTTCTTTTCCTTTCATTTCATGCGATCATCACTTTCTAATTCCACCATTTTGTCCTACTTGTTGATTTTGGCTTGACTATTTTTTTTTTCATATACTTCCTCTGCTGATTTTAATATATGTATTTTGTTTCAGTTGTGACTAGTTTTGTTCTATGTCATCATTAAGCTCCTTTATTTGTGATGCATTTATATTTTTCTTTAATACTTTTTTATATTCTTTTGCTTTCTATGGATTTCGAAATTCCTCTGTATTCATTCTAGCGTATGGTTTTGTTGTTTTCCCTTTTCCAGCTTTGAAGTTTGTAGCTGTAACTAATAGTCTGTGGTCTGTTGTTAATTCTTCCCCTGGCATAACTTTTACATCCCGAAGATACCTTCTCACGCTTTCTTGGAATATAATTATTTGTGCTTTTTGCTTCTCTTCAATCTCCTTCAAAAGAAATTTGGTGGATTTTCTTGTGTTTGAAGTATGAGTTTCCTATTTTCATCTCATTTACCACACAGAAGTCCAACAGTCTTTGTCCGTTTCTACTTTTGATCTCTTCTCTTCCATACGGCCCAAGCACTCCCTACCCATTGCCTACTCTCCCGTTTAAGTCTCCCATGATCATAATGTCTCCTTTTGCTCAATCTTTTCCACTGTTCTCTGAAGTTGATCATAGAAAAACTCAATGCCTGTTACATTAGCATCCTCTGTGGAGACACAAATGTATTATTGTTATTGGCTTCTCTAGGGTAATGTCTATAGTCATGATTCTTGAGGTGATGGTTTCCCAGTGGGTCACTTTCTGATCTATTTCAGCAGCTACCACTACTCCAACTCCTTTCTTGGCTCTATTCCCTATTGGGACCCCAGAGTATCCAAGTACATAGTTTTATCCATTATCTTTTCTCTACTTTCTTTATTTTTCACTTACCTCAATCCTAGGATTTTGATATTGTCCCAATTCCCCATCTCCTCTATCAATTCCACCTCCTTCCCATTTATTGATTCAAAGTTCCTATTCTCAGTTCCTTGTCCCTGCATAGTCGTCGCCTTAGATTCAGTCCGGCACTCCCGAGGAATGTTGGATTTCTGTGAATCGGTTGGCGACTTTGTGCGGGTGATTGGCCCATCGATAAGGTATCAGGTGGTTGAACCTCGCAGCTTCTGGAACCAAGGCTAGATATTTCTGTTAAGGGGTTTCTGTGCCGTACCAAAGGACTCCTTATCCGCCGCATCTGCCGTTGAGGACTTCACCGTAACCCTGGCAAGGGAGTATTCAATACGAGGTTCAGTAATGTATGCTTACGGAAAGAATAGGCAGATTTGTTTCATGTAACCCAAAGTTTGAGATACAAATCTTGACAATCTCACTATTTGCACGTGGAATGTGGCTAAAATCTGTATACTGGGATAGCAACACTTGCAGGTTTAATCATGTCTACAACGCCACACCGATCTAATCCTTTGAGGAGCATCAAGTATATTATAAGTTCTTATTTTCTGGTCGAACTATTATACCTGAACGTATTCTGGCGGAAGAATCGACACTAGACAGGAATGATATTATAAACCCATGGTCACTAGTAGGTTTTCAGCCAACGACATCTTCTTAGAAGAGAAGCTAAACAATCAGCAAACAAGAGCGTATCTGCCAATCCAATTATACAGAGCAATGGTGACAGCGGTCGTTACATGTGTGATGGTCGGGGCAGTATACATGGTCACAAGAGCTGGTCCAGAACAGCATCCACTCATCATCCTCCTCTCCTTTCTTCTCCCCAGGAACTTCTCTTCACGGGTTGCTTCCCACCCTCTTCCAATTTCCTTGTCCCTGAAGAACCTTCACCCATCCCACCCCCTTCTTCCTCCCCCTCCCTCGAGCGACCGGACGCCCTACTAGCAAGCCGACTGGACACTTTCTCATTCCCGCAGTCCACAATTGAATCGAAGCCGAATCTCGATTTTACTATGGGTAATCGGAATTGGGGACGTATTGATTCCGGAATTTGATTTGTAACATAAGGAAGCATCCTTGGAGGTTGGGATTTCCCACTGTCACTCTCCAATTTCTTCCTCCGCCACACGCGTCTTCCCTCTCTTCCCCCTTCCCAACTCCCTGTGTTGCTTCTCTTCCCAGAAGGGTTACCAACCCCCTTCATCGTAAAAATGCCGGACTTGACTGCACTATAGGCTCAGGCGCCATCATACTTTCTCACAACACCCAACTCTGACAAGCTTAATTTTGGCAAAACAAGAGAAAATTCCAGACCACTCTGTAGTGCTTCGACATGATAATAGCCAAGTTTTAGATGCTAACCCAAATTAAACAGTATTCAATATAAACAAACACAGAATCAAAAAAAATGTTTACAAAATATTTCACGCAGAAGATAAATAAATAAGAAATGCATTCTCATTCTCAAATCCAAATTTCCTATTTGACTGGCGTTTCTAGGTTTTCCAGATCAACAAGACTCCTGTCTCAGAGGAAACTGACAACTGACAAATTCTAATCGACACACCCTCTCTATTCCCACCACAATGCAACCACAGCAGCACTAGAATAACTACTCTTCATTAGAACCGGCCACTACTCTCTCATAAACTCATCCATTTGAGATTTGCTTCTTGATACACCATGGAACAATATTCGATAAGATCATCCACTAACCTCTAAGACAGAATTTGCTTCTGGCTAAACGTTACCACATCAATTAAAACATTACTAGTTTAATCTGTATAACTACCATTTATTTATCTCTTCATAACTTAACAGCACTTCTATTTTTGTTATCTTGCGTAGCATTCCTCCCACTTTTGAATAATCGCGACGATGAAGATGAGTAATGATATTGATGGACTCTCACATGCAGTGTTTTGAACCCGGGAACTTTGCTGACGAAGTTGAAAGTCGTCCACTTAATGCGCTCGAGCACAGAGAAGGCAATAAGAAGTAGACAAGTCTAGGATCACATGATTTCGCTTGTTTATTTGTTGCACGATAAATCATCACATAATCTTCGTTGTAATCACCCTGACCTCTTCAAATATCTTATTAGAAAAGCCACAACTAGTTCAACAGTTATGCAACTTTCGACGGTACTATTCTTGGCCGCTTGGGACATTTATTCCATCCTCATCCATAACAAGTTCAACAATAATTCAATCCAAGCGATCTACTCATTTTTAAATATATCATTTAGAACCATCTGCACATCATTGTCACTCATATTTCAACTCTTAGTTCAGCATCAATTACGCGAACAAACCAGTTCTCCAGTTCTCGTAAGACAGAAATTATCACAAATACTAGTTATCAACTTAATAAATATGGAGAAGTTTCCGTTCAGTTGGAAACACTGTCTATAAAGGGGGGACTCGCCAAGCCCTGATGCAACTTTCCACACTTCCTTCCGCAATATCTGTAACTTACTTCGTTGTTCCACGCTGTTCTCCTTCCGATCGAAAAAGTTCCCAAAAGAACAGGTTCTCACGGCCGACTCCAGAAAGGAAGAGAGGAGACACCCAGATTGGTGATTGGAGAAGACACCGAATCAAGTATCATCCCCCCCCTCTCTCTCTCTCTCTCACACACACACACACACACTCACGTACACAAACCAAGAAGATAGCACGGGTCTTCCAGCACAAATAGATTTCTTTTTGGGTTGGGTTGGAGGATGGAGAGTTGTTATGGAATCTTCTTCCCCATGTTAGGTAATCAAGCCGCCTACCAATTTTCTCCCTCTCGTGATGCAGCGAAGAAGATCATCTCCGGGAAGGTCCTCCCAATTGTGATCACCCTGTTGGGATGCTGGAAGGGACACCGAATCGGATTTCCTCCCCATCCTAGGGCATTGCTTACGAGAGTCACGAGAAGGATTTGTAGGAACCATAATCATGTCCCTATACTTACACATCTCAGTACCTGTTCAGAAGGGAAGTAGGGGGAAAGGTTTATCAGTAATCAATGTTTACACAGATTGGTAAGGGGACGCAGTCCACAGTCAAATGTTTAAGATTAATATAGAAATCTAAAGATATCACTTGATATAGTTTTGGAGATTAACAAGATGTAGGTTAAGGCTTCCACAAACATGAGCTCATGAGTGTCCTGCTGTCACTTGACATCGCAATTTTTAAGTGGTTCTGTCTATACTGAAGAATAGATCTAACACATTGTGAACAATTACAAGAAGATGAGAATGGACACACAAGAGAAGATGAAGGTAGTGAATAGAAATTTGGAAAAATTGAGAAGATGTAGAGTAACAGAATGATGTAAATAATGCTAAACTTCCACAGAGTAAGGCTAAAGAAAATAAGACTAGTTGCTGGGAAGTAGCAAATATCTGGAAATCTTAACTAAAACAAGTGATATAATAGATGAAGAAGTATATGGCTGATGACAACCACGAACAAGGTTTCACGCAGTGTGAGGAGTCAGATATGAAACAAGGATATGCCTGTGAAATAAAGCTGATACCCAATGAAAGTATTAATGATTTATAATATGTGTAGAGCAGAAACATGGACAATAACGAAAACAAACAAAAGGAATTATCAGGAAGTAAAACTGAAATTCAAACGAGTATAGTGTGAAAGAACAGAAGTACCAAAATAAGTAGTGAGATGCAAAACTGACTTTGTTAGGGTATTTGGACAGGATGGAACCAGAAAGATTAGTGCCTTGAAGAGTAAACATCTTTAAGGGAAGACGAAGGCGAAAGTGAAAAAATAATATAGTGGAGAGTATGAGAAGAAGAGGACAGTTGAAAACTAGCACTGTTTTTTAAACAGCGAGGCATATTATGACTAATATAACAGCTACAATAATGGTGTTAGATGAGCAATCACCTACCCTGTGAATCAATAGGACAGTATTTGTGCGTATATTCGTTGCATCTCGAATAATCACAAAAAAAATCAAAGTAAAAAGGTGTTGTAATCAGCACTTAAGAATTAATGTCGTTTTCGATGGATTCGATTCACATTTTTCTTCTGTTTTACTTTTACAGGAAAAGTCTTGGGGCTGTGAACTGGAGAAATAGATTATGGAAGAACACAATGAACTGTCCATATCCAGGATTCGAACTCGGGGAACGTAGATTTCCAGCGGATAACGCTACCCGCTCCGCTCTGTCACAGCTTGAAGAAGTGATTTCACTTTGACGCCAAGTGCACAGCGAGAAGTTATGAGCTTACCTAATTGCTCTTTACTTCCAAATGTAAGAGCCGAACAATCCCAGCTAGATACAGGAAGAGGAGCATGTGCGAGAAGTCATTCTGGACCGCAGAGAAGAGATTCATCCTAGTACTGAGAGCGGATGAAGAGAGAGAAACGGGAGATGAGGGTAAAAAAGGTGATGATACGGGCAAGAAATCATCTCCTAACGAAATCATCGAGCCGTCATGGGGACAATAGCTGAGGGTTGTTTTCAGAAAAGTCCTCAGCCTTATCGACTTCGCTCCGTGCGGTTTCGGGAACCGAGGGTGGCCCCCTCCCTCCCTTCCCCATCAGAGTGCGCCTTGGCAGATTGCCTAGTGATAAGGAGAGGAAGAAAAGAATGCGGGGGCTTCCCCATAGGAGAGAGAGAGAGAGAAAGGTGACCTAGGGATGCTGATGCGATCCTATCTGGACCAGGTTCCGAATAAAATGGAAGTGAGGGGAGAAGACGACGATCTTCTGGAGAGGGGGTTCTGGATCGTGGGCGGTTGGATGTAAGGTGAGCTGAGAGAGGAGAGAGAGAGAGAGAGAGAGGCTGTAGCCAAGGAAACGCCCACGTCTTCACAAAACCCCTCGCTAATTGAAAGAGCGTGCAAGGATGCAGAAGGAACGTTTCCTATCTCCCCCCTCTTTCTTTTCTTCTCTCCTCTTCATTGATTGCAGGGACTCCAAATTGTCGCCTACAGTCGTATCTGCAACTGTGTTTTGTAGCCTCCACGGAGGAAAGCCATATGAAAGTCGTACGATGCACAATGACTAGTTTTGCTACACAAAGATAAAATTGAAGTATGCACAATTCCAACTTTACCTGCCGAAATGTCAAGGTCAAGAAATCACAAGCTTCCATCTTTTTCAGGCGATTGGTTACAGACACCGTGCGGAATATATCATTCTGATTCCAACCCTTTCAAATATTAATATTTCTAACTTTTTACTGTCACATTTCCGTTCCAGCATTTTACCATTCGTGTATTTGAGATGCCTTTTCGGTATCAGGCAAACTGGTTAAAAGAGGGGGTTATAATTCCCACTCACCTCCACCTGGGTCATGCCATTGATGAATAAATTAAATTTAAACGATATTTTTTCTTATTATGAAGAAACAACAGTTAACAATTTTTTGTTCCCGCTGCCCTCCATGGCCAAGTTGTCTGCGCAACGTTGCTGTCGAGAATAATAGAACACGATAAATAAACGAAATACAGAAAGAGAACTGGAGTTCAGTTTATATTCTGGACTGGTTTGCATAATCCATTTTTAAATAGCAAAAACATTACGTTACTTTATACATTATCAACGGTCACTTCTACATTATCAATAATAATAATAATATATAAAGGTTCTGTATTGTGCTTCTGTTGAAAAACTGTTGTCTTTCCGAGTTTGAATTTACCTGATAATGTAAACGTTCACTTCTTTTTGTTCAAGATAACATTTTACTCCAATGCAGTTATTTCAGTTTGTTTGATGCATCTTTCAGCCAACAATGATCATTGTCGTCTACAATTTAAGATACTGTAGAGAGGATTGGGATACAAACAGTAGTCGACTTTCTCACAACGTGCAATTAATGATAATACAGTTGGCGCATATTGTATCTACAAGTCCGAATACAGGCCCGAATGCGCCGGAATCTCCCATGCTTAGACGGGGAACGTTTGCCGGAACGGACACGAATCGCGGCAGTGGAGACGTTCACTCGAACAGGTACCTTTCAGGAGACGTGGCGAGCACGAGGATCGTCATCAACCGATTCCAGAGCAGGACAGCATGCTGGGGTGCGTCAGACAATGGAGAGCCAATGGCAGTGAGCAGAACCAGAAGTGTTCAGGTCGGAGGACGCGCTCTGATGCTTCTCAGTGCAGTACCCTCTGCCGTCTCCTGGATGGAACCTGTTCGGATGAACGCCTACACTGTCGCGATTCGTGTCCGAACCGGCCAACGTTCCATTGCAGACTGCGAGTCTTGCAGCTAAGCATGGGATGTTACTGCGCATGCGTGTCTGCGTTCGGACAGGGTTGCAAACTGATATTGGTAGGCGCCACTGAATATACATCATGACCGAGATATCCCCGTACCCCTACTTGCATGCATCCTGTTGCGACCGTGTTGAAAATTAGCCGATATTCTTTGCTTGGGAATGGTTGCACCATGTTTTATGTAAGCGGGCATAGTTACAGTACTGAGGAACGGCTCGTGACGTGTGTGTGGTTGCACGAACGATGCACTGTAACATAATACAGATAAATGGAAACATATGTTATAATAAATATGTCTTATCTCGGCATAATACATACTATGTTACATAATCTATGGGTACGAAGACTTCACGGACACTTCGCAATTAGCCAAAAGTGACAGAAAAGCGAAGTAAAATAAACCAAATATAAACCTGATAAAATCCTGATGACTTAACAAGATCTTCAAGAAACTGGAAAAACTACTTTTTGACTGCCCTCTATTTGGGCGTCTCCAGCAATAAAACCTGTCCATACACTAAATAAAGATCACTCTCTCCTTCCCCTCCCAAAGCTTTCCACTCGCCGGCAAAGTTATTATTGCTTCCCTCTCGGGTTTTCCCCCAAAACTATTATTTTTCCTTCAAACTGACATTTCTTTCTTGCCGGAACGGAGAGGGAAAGGAGGGGTAGAGGGGGATGAAGGTGAGAAATGAAAGGAGACTGGAATGAAGGAGAAAAATAATGAAAGAGATAGAAAGCTTTCTACTTCAATGTTCCATTATTCGACTCTTCGTTCCTGCAGAATTCTCCGGAGCGAGGCGTTTGAGACGCCCCAATTAAAAGCGTGTTTACTTTTGGAAGTCGTGGTGGTAGTCCTGGAAAGACGAGATGACTGGAGAAAGGGAGAAAAAAAAAGGATTTCCAAGAATCAAGAGCGGCAGAGAGAGAAACGGGGGAGGATAAATTGGAGGGGGGTGGGATCGCAAACGTGATGGAGACCGAACTTTGGTTCCAAAATTCGTTGTTGTCAGGCTTGGAGGAATTTCTTGTGTGTGACAAAGCACGGTGTTGTTTCTTCTTTGTTTCGCAATTTGCACCCAGCCTTATAAAACAACTAGAGTGAAGCGTAATAAACTCGATACGCACTGAGCTTTAGTTCATTATTTATTGTTATCGTCGCGATTACACTATGCACGTGGAAAAGTGTGTAACCAATGCGTTTGTTAAGTTATTGTTTTCTGCCCAATTCGCAACTTAAGCTTGAAAGTTCAGTCTGTCTGGTTTCCAACTCACGCCTCGTAACAGCATTTGTTTCAGCTATCAGTTGTGTCTTAATCTTCCCTTAACTATTTTTCCAGTAACCATTCCTCTTTGTGTATCATTTCGCTGACAGTCACTGCCGTAGCTGGTATCCCAATATATTGCTTTCTCTCTTCTTGTTCATCTCCAGTAGTGCCTATTCACTAATTCCATCCAGTACAGTTGCAACTCTTAGTTCATTAGTCCTTTTCGCACGTTCCAATCTTTGCCGTAAACACATTCCCAAGGCTTCTGGTTGCTTTGTGTGAGGACCTCTTTCGGAGGTCTTCGCGTATGCACCATACAAAGCTACACTGCACACACAGCATTTCATTAGTGTCTTCCTTTACTAAAAGTTTCCTTCCCCTTTCCTTGACTAAAGCTCAAATCCAGGGTATCTGAAGCGATCCGCATGTTGAATTCTTTCACCTCGAGTTCTTCCGTTAATCTTCATTGCGCTTTCTCCATAAACTTCATCCAGTATTGCTTACAATTGTTATTATCTCCAGCATCTTTCGTCCTCCACCAAGCAGTATTTCAACGCCCCTATAGTTGAAACAGTTCTTTACAAAATATTCTATATAGATGGAACCTGTTCGGATGAACGTCTCCAATGACGCTATTCCTGTCCGAACCATCCAACGTTCCATGGCAGACTGATTGCGAGTCTTGTAGCTGCCTACGAATGGAAGATTCCTGCGCATGCGCGCCTGCATTCGGGCCATATAGACTGACATTGGTAGATACAATATGCCCCACCCTGTCAAGGTAGGCCATATACATCTTTTTTGCACTGCTCTCCCGGTTTGGATTCCTTGTGTAATTTTTCCCGTCCCCCTGAATGGAACCTGTTCGGATGAACGCCTACACTGTCGCGATTCGTGTCCGACACATACATATTGCTAAACAAGTTCCTTCCTTTCCAATCGACACCACTTTTCTTCACAGCAATGTATTTTAATTTTGTGTAACTGCAAACATGTGCTCCCGTCTCTTATAAGCTCACACTGGATTTCTTATTTATTTTTTTTAATTTTAGTGGAGTGTTAGAGAAGATATCCTCTGCTTGACTAGCGATATTCTTCCAAATTTTGACACTTAAGATTACCCAAACAAAAATAATGAATTTTGTAGTGGACATTTTGGTACACACATCTTTAAACTTTATTGTGCATACAGCTTGTCACACACGACGGACGAAGAACCCGTATGCGCGAAAGTCACGTGACTACGACAGCCAATCCGCGACACTGGCGTTGAGAGGCGTGGCCACGAGGAATTCTGGCAACATCGCTAATCTGTAACTCTCTCTCTCTCTGTCTCCACCCATTGGCCATCAAATGTGGCAAGCTGTATAGTTCCCTATGCACTAATCACCACTAGTGAGGATCCCACCCAGGAATTTCTTTCAAAACTGAAATACCATTATGAAAATGAAATTTAACATAACCGCCAGCCCACGAGAAATACCAATATACGAATCCATGCACAAACTATTGGGTCCGTTATTGTCAACTATGCAGAAAAATGTCATTAAGGGTAATGGAATTTCGCTTTGCAGCCGTGTGGAATTCCAATATACAATCAAATTACAGATCTCCAGCCACATGTAACATAGTTTAATCTTGTCAGTTAGTGTAAATATATTTCATTTTTCACTGTCTATTTGTGTGCACGTCTAACTAGAATTAGCTAAAATATTCAATATTGCTCATCTATTTTCACGGACATTGACTGATCCATTTCCCTATAACCACTACATTAACAACTAATTTGACGTCCAGCAACTGTTTTAGGATTATGAGAACTAAATTTGGTTTGGGATTGTATTTCCGAAAGGTGAGAGTTGATGTAGCAATCGCGTCCTGAGATAACTGATTTTCTTTAACATACTAAAACTTATTTACACAACATATTTTTCTCTATAATTCTTACATGAAAACTAAACTTAGTCCTAATGCTCCGATTAGTTAATTATCTAATATGAATATGGTTTATTGAGTACAAGTTAATTTCAAACTGTTGTTGCATGCAAAAATGAAAGGGGAGCATTATTGTTGTTCAGGAATAAATGAGGATTTTATGTGTTGTCAATTCAACAACTAACTAACTAACTCTCTAGCCTTCTTAAACCCGAAGGTTTATGGCTGTAGCATCACAAACCTTCCATCTGTCTCTATACTGGGCAAGACCAATCCAATCTTTTCCTTCCTTACCTATTTTCTTTAGGTCCAGCTCAACATTAACCCTCTATCTTCGTCTTGGCCTTCCTACTGGTCTCTTACCATCAGGTTTCTCAACAAGAATCCTCTAAACTATTCTTTCCTTTCCCATATGTGCCACATGACCTGCCCATCTAAGTCTTCTTGATTTAAATATTCTAATAATATGTGGACATAAATACAAATTAAGCAGTTCTAAATTATAACATTTGTTCAGTACTGTAATATAATTAAAATTTAAAAATGATGTTAGAGTTGCTCGCTAGATGGCAGGGAGGTCTGGCACGTGAAGTACGTGTCATATGCATGACGCAATAGGACTGACTGAACTCGAGTGTCTTTGTCTTCGTGTGTGTGTCTGAGCGAGCGCGACGCGAACACAAGTGGTGGTACTTCGTCGTCGTATAACCTGTGTCTTTCTGTATATAATATCCGTTATTATAATATATAGTTGTGTTCATGAACTATGAGAGACTTCATTCTTTAACCCAGCACGAGATCAACACACTCCTGGACTTGGGAAAGTTACGCCAGGTGTTTTATTGGTGTAACGCCTTCTTCACTCGCCTGTCACTTCATCCCTTTTAAGTCCAAATATTTTTTTTATTAGTTTTCAAATCCATGTAATAGTAAGGCAAAATTACTGTTTTATATATTTTAACTTTTAGTTTCTTAGATATTATACGAGATGATAGAAGTTTATGAAGAGAAAGGTAATACACATTTCCTGAATTGTCTACTTTTTATTTCATTTTCAATATAATTTTCATTTGTTCAATTCACATCAAAATTTGATTATGTGATTATTAAACAGGCTGTTCTTATTCATTACCGAGATGATGATGATGATTTAAACATGTAATTTGTCTCAATCTCTAGAAAGAAAGGGCTCGATTAAGAAGGGGCAGAATGACCGCCCCTGTCCTCGAGCCATACGTAACACATTGTCAACCTCACTGACGCGACCACGAGTCACAAATTTCTTCCTAAGCGGGTAACACTATCCTAACTGGCTTCGACGACGAGGACATCATGGACTGCATGAATATATGGAGTTCAGTATCGTGTTGTGTTGTCTTTACCTCCGAGAAAACCGCGTTATTGAATGTGTGTTGATGAGGGAAAGTAAATGTGGCTGTACCTCTCTGGCTGTACGGTGTATTCTGTGTGGATACTTATTGATATATCTCGAGAACCTTATCGTAAATTATGTCCTATTTTCTAATATATCTTATTTATCAAACCTTTCCCGTCTTCAACTTATCTTTTAAAACATTCCTATCATTCATTCGGTATTCCTTCGTCCCAGATTCCTTCTCAATAGATCAACACTTCTTACTCAAGAATTTTTTCATAGTCCTTATCCTAGTGTTGCCATTTATTTTTCTTTTCTGAAGATCGCATCTCTCCTTATTCCTAATTTCATTCTTTTATAGAATTATGTGATACTTAAATAATCTCTGCCACAAAAGACACTTCTAAAGGAAACCTCAAGCAATAGCAGCGAGAAGAGAGAACTAGTCAAGGGTAGTGACGGCGCAAAGAGGGACCACACTGGGCCATTGCACACACAAAATCACGCTGAGACCAACCAACCTGCTTGCACACTGTCAAAATCCCATTTGAAAATTTCGTGATATAAATTAAACGTACGTGTCAACATAGTGATGAATGAATAAAATGGGATTCAAACCCGGAATCTTTGGTTTTGGATCACGCACTACTAACTCCTGGATTATAGATGGAAGTCTAAACCTAAGATTTAACACACTGTTAATGAAAAATTTGAATTTGAATAATTATTATTCCATTATAAAGATTTCCTGTTATTATATATTTTTTTTAACAAATCATGGTTTGGATCACGTAACAATGTGAATATCAAAATACATTCTCTTTAAGATATTGCGCAACCCATATCATGGGAAATCATCTAGTGCTCCGCCCCTAACTTGAAAACCTCATGCCGCCTCCCTCTGTCAAGGTACCACATAGGGAACATTTTTTTCTCTTTCTTATCGTTATTATTAGAGGAAAAGGTCTAAATATGGGCCCACTCTTTTTATGTTGTTATTTTCGGAGGAAAAAAATTAATATATCAAGCACCTGTCTTTAAAATGCATATCTATGAAACTTATACTTAAATGTAATAGCATGCTAAAGTATAAAAGGTCTCAATTTTTTTCGAAAAAAAAAGTAATTTCCAAAAAATGGTAAAATGATGTATTTCAAAGTTGTGGTCTAAATATGGGCTACGGTGACAATATCAGACAATATCACAAAAAGCAATTAAAATTAAAAAAACAGTCATTTATCACTAAACAATTATAAAATTCATTAAAAATTATGAAAAATCTGTTGTTTTGAAAATCACGCGGAATGTGAAAAATCGAAATTAAGAAAAACATCCAAATATTTGTTGAAAATGTGATCTCAACATTAGACCTCATGTCGTAGCCCATATTTAGACCGTCACGCTATTTTTCTTCTTCCATTTATTTTCGCTCTCTGTGGTACATATTTCACAAACAAATAAATCATGGCATTATAAAAGCCCACATATGTTTTATGTACCGCTAATATCATAACCTATAGCCTACATAGGAGATGAGGATTTAGAAAACGCTGAGTTAAAACATACCTGCAAGAAGTTTTCGGATGTCGCAATTCGATAACAGCGTCCAATGCTCACAAACTAACCACCACTTTCTCTTGCGAATTAGCGCGGCAACCTTTGTCCTTGACAGATAACCAGTTCCCATAGCCTCTGCCTGGCTACAGCACCCGAGAGTGCTGATAACTCCAAAACCCATATTTAAACCTTTGCCAATTTTTAGACTTTCTCCTCTATATGCTACTTATTAATTCATGTTATACTTTCCATCATAAAATATCATTATTAGTGTTGTATGTAACTTTGCGTTTGGCACTTTTAAATAACCCTGTAATTTTTAAAATTTCATTCCCTCTTTATTTAATTTCTCTCGCTTCGTTATTGTCAAGGGTTATTTGGAACAGAGGTCCAAGAAGTTAAACTCCTGCTTTAATAAAGACTGTTATTATTAAATAACTGTGGCCGCGGTGGCTCAGTCGGTAACGCGTCTGACTACCATGCTCAAGGTCCCGGGTTCGATCCCCGGCTCAGTTCAAATCCGGGAACTTTTCTAACGATGGAAGCGGCCCCGGCTCCCACCCAGCGTCGAATAACATGGGTACCTGGGGGAAACCCTGGGGGTAAAGGCGGTCAGGGGCGTGATGCTGATCACATCACCCCCACTCACGACCGGATCAAGAAAGTGTGGTGCGTTACCCCCACACCCCCTATATGCCTTCATGGCGTTGTGCTAAGCACAGGGGAGCACTTTACCTTTACTTTTGTTATTCTTATTATTATAATAATTAAAAAGACAATAAAACCACGTAACTAGATCTTCAATAAACATATGCATACACTAAAAAAATATATATATTGACCAGGCTTGAGCAAATTTCCTACACTTGTGGAGGCCAGCGAGGGCTCCGTGCGCTGCGAGATTTCCACCTACGCATCAAGACCGTAAACAGAGTAGGGGACCGTACCCTAATTTCCACAAACCCATTGCCTGTCTCTTCTACCATAATTACAATGCCACGCTGCTCTGTCGCTCACGAATCAGATGAGAGATTTTTCCATTACACAAACGCGACTGACGAAGCCTCCTGCCGTCCATCTTACAGCGCTACAGTATCACTGCTCGCTCTGCAGTGCACACGAGAGCGCTCTTGCACAAATACGGCGCGTTACCAAGCACGGGATAAAAGTAAAGATCCATTGGGAGGAACGAAATCATTTCTCACGCAAGTCACTTTGAAAGCCCGATCGTAACTCGAGACCGGCGTACGTGTCGAAAATGACAAATTTGTGAGAATTGAAAAAAAAGAAAAAGGCGTGGAGGGAAACTGGAAGGGGTTAAATCAAAGCCCTAAAAGGGCGTAGGGAGGGGAAGCAAAAGGTGTCAGGTAGGAATCACGGCACTTGATGTAAGGACCCCTGCACCAGCTACTAATTTTCTGCACGTGCACCCCACGTGACTTATGAATAGGTCCAGGGGCATCACGTGGCTTCTGGACGCTTGAATAGGAGAGGGGGAGCGTGGTTAGGTTGCGGAGAGAGATAGAGAGACCTTTGACAGCCGCTGCCCTTCGATTGCAGGACACCGCCCCCCCTCCCCCCCCTTTTCCACAGCCTCAGCGTCAAGTGGTTCTTGGATCACATACGTCTCTAGACGGCGGGGTAATAGAAAGCCCGCTGCATCACGTGAAAGGGCCATTCGCTGGGAGAAGAATGAATAGAGGCGGTGGAGAAGAGAGAAGAGAAAAAAAAATTGGGAAGTACGAATGACGTGCGGGTTGATGAATGTGGTTCCGGAGGCTCATGTGATAAAATTAGCCCCATAGAGAACACACGAGGGCTCTCCTGAGAGATGAAAGAGTGGAGACTAAGGTGAATGGAGAACTCCTCTGGTTTCCCACCGCTCGTGCAACCTTGTCACATTCATAGAGAACTCATGCTTTCAATTTTGGGAAGAGTTTTGACGTATGAAAGTCTACAGCT
Organism: Lepisma saccharinum; assembly: GCF_977018435.1. Classification (NCBI taxonomy): domain Eukaryota; kingdom Metazoa; phylum Arthropoda; class Insecta; order Zygentoma; family Lepismatidae; genus Lepisma; species Lepisma saccharinum. Next base: position 31,832,282 of record NC_139242.1, read on the forward strand.
CCCCTACAGTAATAAACGTAGCCAGGATTTTTGAAATAATCCCTTTCTTGGATAAAAATCATGATTTTTATATTAAATTTTTTTTTTTAAAAAAAAATCTGATTTTTTTAAATCGATTTTTTCTTGTTTTCTCTTAAGGAACACACTTAAAAGTACATGTATGGTTTTTGGCACCATACATATACAGGGTGTTTCCGGGCTTATGATACAAACTTTCAGGGATGATGGAGATGGGCACATGTATCAATTTAAGATAAGGAACCCTGGTCCGAAAACGACTTAGTCGAAAGTTATTAGCAAAAATCAGTGGATGAAGATGTAATACTTTTATTACCTGTACAAGTTTCACAAGCTGCTACATTCACAACAGTTGCTCAAAGTGGCGTCCCCCAGCTTCGCTGCAGGCATGACATCGTCGCACAAAGTTCTGGCGTACCCGTTGGAACAACCCCGAGGTCGTTCTAACAATGTCACAGGCAGCGATAATTCTTGCCAGGAGATCCTCTTCAGTCTACTACAGTGTCTCGTAACCAAGACTTTTCACATGACCCTACAAGAAGAAATCAAGTAGGGTCAGATCAGGTGACCGAGCTGGCCACGGAACAGCTTGTGAAACTTGTGCAGGTAATACAATGTAAAAGTATTACATCTTCATACAACAATATTCGCTTATAACTTTCGACTAAGTCTTTTCCGGACCAGGGTTCCTTATCTCAAATTGATGCATGTGTCGTTCTGTATCATCCCTGAAAGTTTGTATCATCAGCCCGGAAACACCCTGTATATTTGTTTATAGAAAGGATTTTTCTGGTAAACGGCTGTGTAAAATATTTGAATAGTTTGATTGAAGCAAGTAAAAAAATTGTAAATATACGTTTTTCTGTTTCTAATATTGTATATTCATGAACCTACAATCGAAATGTTTGTTGAGTGAGTTAATGTGTTAATGAAACATTATCCATGTTTTATTGTATAAATTGTAACTTAAAATATTTTTTGTAGTCCTTATGGCTGAATTTTGCAACTTTTTAAATGATAGTTTGCGAAATATCTGCTGCCATGTGTATTTACAGTTTAATTATAATGACACTATTTATGGTTTAACATGATTAGTATTTTTAATATTATTGTACACGAAATGTTTGCTATTTTTGCCTATAAAAATTATTGGATTCTAAATCAAGAGGGATTTAAGTGTGTTTACAGTTCCCATGTTACATGAGTTTCACCCCATCAGAACACATATTGTGTTTGCTTTCTTCTCCTTTCTTACAGCCTAATAAACACCATTAAATGGTTGCCAGATAAATGTACTTTCACCAAAAGTTATTCTGATATCTACAAAATCATTATGAATGTTAGTCTACAAGTTATTTCTTTAAAGTTATTTAAATCGCGATTTAAAACAATCCACTTTGCCCTTAATTCAATTAAGAAAATTATACACTATATCGCCGGCATTTGTGCCGGTCCCAGGTTCGAACCCTGGATAACCTCATGTGTTCATCATTTGTGCTTATCGTCATGAGGTAGAACTCTATTAGGTGTTACCAATTGTGGTGAATACTAAGTTGCCACTACTTTTTGTTGCAAGTAAAATGAAAACATTAATGTTAGAATTGAATGTAAGATAATGTTCAGAGAGTGTAGTGTACACTCTGTCCTTGTAATGTATGGAGCAAAGTCGCACATCCGTGTTTTCCGTCCATGCACTCACTTCCCCTCTTACGTGTTCATCGATCGAGTCCTCTCGAGTCACTACTTGCGCAGACACTTGTTTTAGTTAGCTTGCTCCAGAGATTCCCGAGAGATAATAAGAGTTGCATCAAGGTCCATATTCAGTGAGGATGTAATGAAAACAGCATAGTTTCAATTGCAGCAGGGACTATAGTATAACAAATAAAATGTAGCAAGGCAGTTTGAATATGATGCACTACTATGCTCAGTACACCCGACGACAAAAGAAATGATAAGCGAATTACCTATCATCATTTTCATTAATTCTGATTTCCACAATGTGGTGGCAATGAGCTGAAATATAAACGTCAGTAAATCGAGGACAACATCTGGTACGACTCAACAGAATTTAGTTCCCAAAAACAACACAGGATGTAGAATAACTATGGGCAACTTCTCTACTATTAGCTTTGTTGTTTGCTGTACAGGGTCAAAGAAGTTAGTAATAAGGTGTGTTTTATACAGAGTATATTGATACACGTGTAGATTGAATTGTATCATCTGCAAATATGCTGTATATAGAAACAATCTGTACTTGTTGAGGCCAGTGTACAACCCCAAGACGACACTTCGGCATTTCCGATAACAAATATAACTTAGTGTTTATTTATAATTGTCCTTAGGCCAGTCGCACACCGGATCTGACACGACGCCATGCGACGAGTCATTTTTGAAATTTGATCTCACGAGCAACAAAACGATTCTCTTCAGGCACAGGCATCTAATCACAGACCGAAAACGGGTGAAACTTGAAACCAGCAATTAAATGCAGTAATTGAATCCTACATTAAAATGGTTAATATCGTATTTTCTAACCAATTATTTACTAGAAAGATTTTCAATTCACAACATACATACTATATACCGATACATTAATTATACACATACATTGAACATTGATTCTGATATAAACTGTTCTACTTATAATGCATCTTTACCCTCTTCCCAAATTATAAAAGACAAACCTAGAGCTATTGGGTAGATGGACGAAATCTGATATCAGATTTTAGCTAATAAACAAAATGACTCGTTGCGTCGTGTCGTGTCAGATGCAATGTGCGGCTGGTCTTATTGTTCTGATGCTAGAGACATTTCTAACAAAACACAATCTCTTGTTAAAATAAAATTAGTAAACAAGAGAAACGAACTAGTTGGTCATTTGTACATATTTGAAGCGACCAAAGTCATCGCGGTCGTAAACAATTTGCACAAGGGAGAGACTCCGGCCGCGGTCGATGCAAAACAGCCAATAAACTCAGATCCAAGCAGCACAATTTTGAAGTCAATTAAGAAACTGTAATTAATTACCGTTCTGCGGTCGCCGGTCGGAATGGAGAGAGAGGGGATGGGAGGGAGGGAGAGGGAGAGAGAATTGGTTTCTGGTGTCTCTAAGCCAAGAGGGACCACCGACCGGTTAACCAGTTAGGAAGTTATCGCCGACTGTGCGGGTTCCATTGAACAAGAGTCTCTGTGTGGTGCAAGGATGGTGCCACTAATGATAGATATCCAATAGTATGATCGTTGTGTTCGCAGAAATGATGTGTGTGAACTAAAAATACCAAAAATTTACTTCTATATGAATTACAAATTAGGAAAAAGTTTCACATAATGCACATGCATCATAATCTCTATATACAGGGTGTCATTTCAATGGCGCCCATGGACCACGGAAACTTATTGAGGGCATCAAAACAAACAACTTTGCTCAGTAACATTTTTCTCATTGGTGCGTCGATTCGACGCAACAGCCGTTCAAAAAAAGACAGTTTTGCCGCCTGGATGGTGGCAACCCAACACAACATTTGATCGTATCTGTGACGTCATATCCTGGATAAGGATAAGGCTTATATGGGAGTAAACAACAACTCAACAAGTTTACACAGTGTACCTTATAAATGTTCAATGTGAACACCTTTCGTGACACGGCACACATCTACTATACGTTAGTCCAATGCTTCACGACTCTTTCGTTCGACACACTTGGACGTTCAGAACTCTTCATTTTGCAGACACATCCAGTTGTTTGAAACTTATCAAACCAGCGACGGTTGTTGTTATCGGACGGAGAATCACTTCCAATCGCCGTGGAAAAGTTCGCTGAACTGAAACAGCAGTAGCACACCTTGCAAATTCAATGACACGAAAGGACTTCTGCACGGGAGTCGCCATCTTGTAATACACCTACGCCGCTGTGACTGATGGGAAACAAATGATAAACGCTCAGGGTAGGAAACTTCCACAGCCGTTCTTATCGTACATGTACGATATGAACATTCACCTTCGTCTGTTGCAATATACCAACTACTTGGAACCCCGATAATCATTTTGGGACACGGTGTACAAAAATGACCTATATGAAATTATATATGTGGCATGCTAATCTATCGTTCAAAATAATCACTAGTGGTCGCACTGTAGCTGGCGAGCCTAAATGAAACATACTCGATGCTATGTGAATGAAAACAACCAATCGCAGCATGATCCATGTTCAGTGCGGTATGAAAGAAAACGGCATAAGCATCACTCGTGAGCAGGAAAGCTTCAAGACTTGCTTCAAACATAGCCTAGTTTCAGTTGCATCAGGAATCATGTTCAGTTCGAGGCGAGTACAAGCAATATTTTCCAATTGTAGCAGGAACCATATCAACTTTGAGATGAATGAAAACAGCATATTTCCAATTTCAGCAATGATCTTTCAAGTTCGAGACAAATGAAAACAGAATAGTTCCAGTTTCAGCAATGATCATGTTAAGTTCGAGAAAAGTGAAAACAGCATATTTCCTATTTCAGAAATCGTAACGAACCTTAAAGTTCGTGGGATCTTAAAAGCACCTAGAATGTTAACCAGTTAATTGATGGGGTGATGTAAACTACTCATCATTCATCCTCTTGATGAGACCACTCGTCATTGACATGACGAGTTATTGCTTGGCATGCGAAAGGTACAAATTACACAAAGGAATTAAACTACTGAAAAGACAATGGCAACTCGTTGGATTTTGTGAACCGTTGAACCTGTATCATGGCTGGGTGTAGGATAATTACCTGTCTAACTGAAGTCTCTGAGCTGAATCCAAATAGCGAAGTCCTCTGTAAGCTTCTAACTTGTTGACCAAAGCGTGCTTCCACTATCGACCTCCTGCCTTGCTGACCTCCTCTCTCTACCAACTCAATTCCCAAAGTCCAGTCCCTTCCCAGCTTGTCTCACCTCTATATTCCCTGGCCATCGAGCTCTTCCTCGATGCCGAATCGCCGAATCGTGTTTATTATAATTGCTACCATGCAAACCGCTGACACCAAACCAGAAGTGTTACCTGTTTCCTGAATGCTCAGGAGGTTTGCATGGCACAACACAATGCATTGTAAACATGCCTAAGAGGCTTGAGACAGCTGAGAGAAAAACAAGTGAATGCCCTGGTCAACATGAAGCGTTCAGAGAGACTTAATAAAATAAACATACAATCCTGTTCTAAATGAATCTGTTTAGAAAGCTGATAATGTTTATACAAATAATATCCTAGGGTTGCGGTTAATAAAACATTCCAAATAACAAAAACTAATATCGACATGGGCAAAGGGTTTAGAACTAATTCTTGAAATGAAATGTTCTTACTAATTGATTGATTAAGTTGTTTTAAAGCAAGTTCAAGCGGAGTCCATTGGGGAATAGTGAAATCAGATAAATTCTTGGGAATATTGGGTAGTAACTCAATTTCCTTCATATTGACTTGTTCGAAAGCTAACATTCTTGTGTGTAAAATTTGTTGATCCACAATAATCTGCGAAAAATCCTGATAATTAAAAAATAAAGATTGGCCTTCGGTAAGCTGAACTGATCTGTGCGTGTTCAAATTATTATTCAAATTCTGAATGACAATAAATTGACCTGAACCTGATATTAAAATACCATTGCGTGTTCTGATCTGTTCATGTTAAGTTACAGACAAATAAAAACAGAATAGTAACGATTTCAACAATGATCATGTTAAGTTCGAGACAAATGAAAACAGCATAGTTTCCACTTCAGCAATGATCATGTCAAGTTCGAGAAAAATGAAAACAGCATATTTCCAATTTTAGCAATGATCATGTCAAATTCGAGACAAATGAAAACAGCATAGTGTCAATTGCATCAAGGACAATGTTCGCTGAATGGATCGAAAATGGCATAGTTTCAATTGTAGCAAAGATCATGTTCAGTTCCATGTGGTCATGTTCAGTGCAAGGCGAATTAAACAACACAGTTGCTATTTCAGCAAGGATCATGTCGAATTCGATACGAACGAAATCAGCATATTTCCAATTGAAGCAAGGTTCATGTTCAGTTTGAGGGAAATGGAAACAAAATAGTTCGAATTACAACAGGGGCATACCAAGTTCGAGACGAATAGGAACAGCGCAGTTCGAATTGAATCAAAGACCATGAAAAGTTCAAGGTAAATTGTAAGGGTCTCATTTATCGCACACCATATCGGGCACTGTCGTCTAATGTTATCATCACGGATTACTTTCGTTGTTAGGTTAGGCACGTTAGGTTTACGGCTCTTAGGATAAATACGCGATGCAATAAATAAATACACTGCAATTTTTCGGGGCTCGACCAAAAAGGTATTGTCTATGCAAAGAGCCCTAAACCTAACATAACTTTTCCGAACATGAAATTCTATCCAATTTTGAAATTCAGGATTTTTCACTTCTCCTTCAAGTTTCAGATCTAACATTTCTTTTCAGAATCGCGAATGGACAACTTTTCACCAACTTTTGGCACTTCTTCACATCCGGATCCCACGTATCAACAGCAAATGCAACAACTTCTTTTTACACAAAAGCCTCAATGCTATCCCTAGAACAAAGATCACTTTTCACAAGGTACAATTCACTACAGAAGAGCAGCAAGCAAATTAAGCAAGCAAGCGTTTAGAACACCGTGCTTCAAACAGCTGAAGAGTAATTCGTATTTGTTATACCCTAGTCAGTGTTCTTATTCTTGTTACATATATATGTGTGTTAATTTCTTCTTTTTCTCTTTGTTGGATATCCTGATATAAAATGGATTCTCTCTGCATTCAGGATTTTAAAAATAAACAACATATACCGTGACGTCAGCAGATGAAGGTGCTCAATACGGTGTGCGATGAGACCAGAATGTTAATTTCCAGCAAGAAACATGTCAAGTTCGAGACGAATGCAAGTAACTCAATGTGGATGCAGAGAAACTACACCAGGGGCACTGTAGCGAACGCGTCAAGGTGCGGAACATCTTAGCGCACACACAAGCAACACCTCCGGTCCTTTGCTGCCGTTATTAAGCATTTTAGCTTAACAAACCACCAGCTTATCCGAGCAACCCGTCCTGGGGAACGCACGAATCTCGCCTTACAAGCCCAAAACCCAGAAGAGGCAGTAAAGTTGAGACGACAAATTTTGGAAGATGTCGCACTTCCCCCCCTTAACTTCCCCAGTAGCAGGAAGAGGAGAGAAGAGAGAGTTATCAGTTCTGTTCACAAGGACACACCCCGAGCCTTCCGAAGTAATGGGAATACTTGCTCGCAACTTCCCATTCGTGCAGATTCGGATGCAAGCTTCCACGGCGGAGGAAGAGGGGTTGGGGGAAGAGATAGCTGGAAAGGGAGAGGCTTGGAGGGAGAGAAGAGATCTTAGGAAACCGGGTGGAATTCTCTTCTCTCGAGGCCCGCACCCATTCTTAACAAAAGTTTGGTTCTCCGAGCATCAACCGCGACAATCTTGTAGATTATCACTTTCCCGGAATATGAAACTTTGTCCAATAACGCTGCCGGGACACGAGACTAATTAAGCGGCTCAGTGTGGGCAATCCGTTCGTGAAATGGGCCAAATTTAGCAGCAGGAGTAATCTTGCTCGGCACAGCGAGCCGTTGCTATCTCCGAGTCTTAACGGGCTGGGCAACATGTGTTCGAGCGGAGCTGGGCCGTTTTCAGCACAGGAAAACTACAAACCAGAAGATTACATTCAACTTCCCTGAAAGTTATTTCCGTGTGTTATTCAATTTTCAGAATGCTCACAGAAAAAAAGCTGCAAAGAAGTGTGCCCTTAAGGGGAAGAGCAACAGTAACGCACCAGTTGTGCATTTATTTCAATATCGTCGGAATGGGCACCGCTGCTAAAAAAATTCAAGACTGGACAAGAGGAGATGAATTTCTCTCCATGTTGCAAGTGGAAGCGGTTTTTCAAGGTGGTTATTAAGCTAGACACGATGTTTGAAAAATATGATGAATAAGTATTTACACAATCCCATGTATTCCTAATGGGGAATCAACTTCAACTTAAAGTTACGGCTAATCAAATGGGAGTTTCGACTTTTCCTACGACCAATAAATTGTTCAACGTGTCCTCTTTATGTCCATATACTTTTCTACGCCATTGGATGCTTGATATTCCAGAGACAACAAATAGAATAATGCTCCCATAAGCGTAATACATTTCTCCTTGCCTCCTACGGCCATTCTGGCAGTGTTGCCAAACCTGATGCGCATAAAAGAGCTAAATTTCACCTTAAATGGTGCTAAAGTTGACTTTCAAGACGCTTCATTTACGAAGGCATGATAAAGTGCCTCCTAAGGTAATTTTAGGTGTCAAAGGGGTGAAGAGCGCTGCTATTAAAGTGATGACAATATGTTCTTAGTTTTTATCGTTTAAATGTGGCGGTATCACCCAACTCAATAATTCATCGATGGTCGCATGAAACCGAAAATAAATAATTCCCAGATAACAATATTATGTCATCCTCACGTCAGCCACAGCGCTGTAAAAAAAGTAGCTTTGGAGGTAAGAAGGGGTGGGGCAATGCAGCCAAAATAGCAATATCACGCACGTGCAAAATGTATACTCATGGCAAAAGTTTGTGGTCTATATGGCTGTGATGGCACCATAGTAGGGCAAGCCCCAGTTCACAGCCAAACGAGCGCACGAAAGAGCCAGATCTGGCTCCAAAAGAGTTAAGTTGGCAACAGTGCTCCGCAGCTGCGCGGAGGGAAGAACCTCTAATAAACCCTACCTCATGCCCTTAAACGATGGTAGTAGCCATTCGCCCATCCATGTCAGCTATTGTACTAAGGTAAGTGAGGTAAACACACAGCGCTAGCGATTGGTGCAGTGGTTAGTGCATCTCGCATCGACGCAAGAGGGGTCCCGAGTTTAAATCCCAGCCTGGGTATTGGTGCTCTTTATGTCTCTTCATCAATTTAATAATATCATCACTCATCCTCACCTTCGCGATTAGACCAAACTGGCAGAACAGCTAAGCAGAATGAACCAAATTAGTCAATCTTTTGCCCTTATTTGGAATTAAATTTAAAAAAATGGCCCATATACCATTTAGATTATTGTTTTTTTTTGTTTACAATCACTTCATACTCAAGCTAAGACCACGAACGGTTATAAGGTGGCATTAATTATAGAGATATTTCGACTATGTAACCAACAATTATCTGAATGTTAATGCTGATGGTTCTACACTTTGTCTGGGAATCTGTGGAGCAAGGCCGCGCTTAACGGTAAAGAAGAGGAGCTAGCGAGTGTGCGCTGCTGCAAATGCAGGTAGCTGCAGTCGCATTGCCCCCTCCATGCCTTCACTTCCCCTCTCACGCGTTCATTGTTTGAGCCGTCTCTACTTGCGGAGAGTAACATTCCAGTGGGCTCGAATAATGAACATGCGAGAGGGGTAGTGAGTGCATGGAGGGGACAACGCAATGCAGCTATCAGCCGTTTGTAGTAGCGTGAACTACTTTGCTCCATCGACTCGCATTCTTCCATTCTCTGCCGTTATGCGCGGCCTATCGATTGATTAATTGATTTTGTTTATTTTACTTCGCTCTTGCCAGGTTTGTCTAATCGCGAAGATGAGAATGAGTGATGATACGATGAAGGGACACTCACAAACGAACATCCAGGCCGAGATTTCAACCCGGGACCATTGGAGTCGTCGTAGCGCGATATACTAACCACTCCGCCACGAAGGCCAACAGTCAAAACACAGCGTAAGAAGACAATGGATGGTGTCTAATCAACATTGCATGACACGAAATAACAATTTATGCATTCGAAGTGCATAAAAATACATTTGATGCATTTTCTCACCCGCAAAGTACAAAATCGATCTCCGGTGTGCGGAGGGTTCACTTTCCCAACAAGAGGGTTAAAAAAAAAGAGGGATACAATGAAGACAAAAAGAATGGCGTAGAGTTGATTGGTTGGTTTCGTAATTCTAGGTGTTGACCTTCCGTCGGGTTCTCGAGGTAAGTGATCCTCATTCGCATCCACGTAGCGAGACATTATCACTTCCAGCCTCTGCCCAACCAAGCCTTGCTAATGCAGTTACCATGTCACTTCATATCCTGCCGGGGCAGGCGAGGGAGAAGAGGTTGGGCTATCAAGGGGTGTGGGAGGGTGGGGGAGGGAACTTCCCGCCCTGGTTGCAGAATTGATGCCGGCGACGAGGAAGTCGTGGGCATAAAAGATCCTTTCCCCTCCTCCTCCCACTCCGAATACCAGCATAAAAATTGACCCCCAGATGACCTAGGAAAGAAAGAATCCAGAAGTTCTGGTTTTTATCTCGAGATGGCGTTCGGATTTCTTACTAGATTTTCTGCAAAGAAAGACACACGAATACCACTTATTGAAGGATTTTACAACTTTTTACGGGGAGTATTGTCGATGATGTAATATGCAGTTGCAACATGATAAAACGTCGATAAAGTATTGCGTTATCTTTGAAGATGAAGCCATCAGCACATTCCTAAGGCTACAGGTTGAGCATACATTAGCCCCGTCTAATTCGCTGCACTATTGACACTACTATCTGATTAAAAATTGTATAGATACTCGAGTTTGGACTCCAATTAAAAGTTAACCAGTAGACCTAAAAACGAGTTACATCCAAATTTAGCTTATTCAATTATGCTTTAATATATGCTAACAATTTTGTATCGAGCATACCTTCTATTTTTCATCGTCGTGACAACAAACAAAAGTGCGTTTTTTTAGTTTTGTAAACGATCGCTGTGTTTGAAATTCTATAAATAAAACGTAGACATTTCAGCAATGATCATGTCAAATTCGAGACAAATGAAATCAGCAAAGTTCCAATTCCAACAAAAATGATGTCAACTTCGAGACAAATGAAAACAGTATAGTCCCAATTCCAACAAAAATTATGTCAAATTCGAGACAAATGAAAACAGTATAGTCCCAATTCCAACAAGAATTATGTCAAGTTCGAGGCAAATGAAAACAGAATAGTCCCAATTCCAACAAAAATTATGACAAGTTCGAGACAAATGAAAACAGTACAGTTCCAATTCCAACAAAAATTATGACAAGTTCGAGACAAATGAAAACAGTACAGTTCCAATTCCAACAAAAATTGTCAAGTTCGAGACAAATGAAAACAGTATAGTTCCAATTGCAACAAAAATTATGTCAAGTTCGAGACAAATGAAAACAGTATAGTTCCAATTGCAACAAAAATTATGTCAAGTTCGAGACAAATGAAAACAGCATAGTTCCAATTGCAGAAAAGAACCACCGTTTTTGAGACGGTCAGCAAATTTACAATTGCTGATCGTCATGATATTTTAGTATGGTGCACGCAGAAAGATTTTAAACACAATTCTTAATTTTCACATTTACAAAATTTGTTAACAAAAACCTGATGGATGCAAATTATATAGAAAAGGTAACCAAGTTTATAGTCTGTGTGAGTTGAGTACAAGACTTTGTTATATGGATGCATGAACATGGAGTACATGTATACATGAATACGTTTTTATTGTGATATGTTATGTGTTAGTTTTACACAATTAAACAGTTGTCGTCATCGTTCTGTGTTGTACCTAATGACTTTTATTTATTTATCATGAAGTATGTCTAAGCAGCGAGACGATATCACCGTTCTTATTAATTTTGCGAAACAACTTTTTCTTAGTATTGGGTAGTCCTACAAATACAAGATTGGTATTCTTTTGAAGCTCCTTGCAGCTGTTCTTAAAATTCCTCATCATTGTCAATTCACATTGCGAAACAGATTTTATACAGATTTTTATTCAACGGAGTAAATATGTTCGTGGAACATGGCAGCACCGCTCAAGATCAGAAGATTCAACAAATGCCTGTCTGCTGCTCTTAACGTTCACTTGATTAGATAGCGCGCACCACATGACCATCCACCAATCCAGAACGTAGTGCTGACGGTGCAGACACCAAGTACACTACGAAGCATCAAATCAATAAGTTGACGACTCAGTGTTGCACTTTGCAACTACACATGTGAGTGCAAAGAGAATAAGAAAGTGTAGCCAACTAGACGGGGCTGTTATCATATGCCATTCTCTGTGGTGCCATAGTTACAAGGACGCTCATGGAACCTAAGGATTAGACTTAAAAATAAAAAAAAGTGCCACTGTTCTCTCATGCCCAACATTATTTCACAATTAATCCCCATCGTTGCGACTACCTTAGGGAGGCAGGAAAGCGACGTGAAAAGGTATTTGAATTGTGATACGGCCTATTTCGTTAGACAAATATATAGTTTATGTTGTTATTTTACAATTTTATACATGGCATATATTTTTATTTTAAACATTTTAGCCTAGTTGTGATGACGGAATAGAATTTTGATGGAAGTTTTAACATCTTATGACTGATTACGATTTGTCATTTGTTAAAAGTAAAAAGTAGGTGGAATGATGTAATGCTGTAAAAGTTAATAACTTGGAATTGCGAGAAGCGCTACTTTAGCACAAAAATTCCGTACTGTACAAATATTATAGTGCGTGTTAAAAAATAAAATACTTAGTGAAATTTCTTTAAAGTAGAATTGACTTTTTTTAGCAATGATGAAAAAAGCGACATCTAGCGTATGCTGTGGATTCACATGTTCATAGTTTCATCTGTTTATGAAATTACCCTCTGTCCAAGGAATCTGTGGAGCAAGCGAACGAAATCCAGATAATTCGGATAATCCATTTCGGATATTCTGATATCTGAAAGGAAAATTATCCGATATCCGGTTCAATTTTTATCCGGATTTCACCATCCGGATTACTGCAATTACAACCAGGTTCACCCCAGGACATTTTCCTCAAGGATCTTGCCCATCACTTTCATGGTATGCAATTCATTCCTGCATTGACGGATATTCCACGATATCACCAGACAAGAACTCAGAATGGTTCTGAAAGATCTGCATTTAAGTGTTATGGTGGTGACTCTTCCACAGCATCGTTGAGCCGGGACTATTCCAGAGAGCTGATTGGTGGATAGAAGTTGTTAGCACGTCCACTTCCGTTTCCGCTAAGACTTGCCTCTAATCCCACATCCTCGGAACTCGAACATCTGTCGGTTGCAGGTCTCCGTTTTTGGAGTAATGTCGCGGACGGATGGTTGGTACAAAACGTTAAGTGGAGGCATTACAGTATTGCATCCTTCTTTTCAGATGGCGCAAGCAACGAACATCCAGAGAGGCAGTCTCGCCTTCGAGGAGGCTACAACAATTGCCCTCGCGTCCGTGCTCTGAGAATGTCTACTACAAGAACCTGAAGCTAATGCCAGGAACGTGGATAGATATCTGTGTCGACTGTGAAATTGAGTGTTCCTGTTCTCGTAAGTTTCAGCTACACGCACTCTTGCGGAAATCTGTGGAACAAGGCCGCGCATAACGGTAGAAAAGGGGAGATAGCGAGTTGGCGGAGCACTGTTGCAAACGGCTGGTAGCTGCAGCCGCGTTTTGTCCTCAAAGCAGCCAGTTCTCTCACGCGTTCATTGCTCGAGCTTTTTCAAGTCGTTACTTACGCAGATGACTTGTTTTCGTTCTCTTGCTCCAGAGATTCCCGGCACAGAATGTACAAAAATATATTTCCGCTGCAAACTCAAAATGTTAAGAACTGAAGTATTATTTTCTCCGCCATAACACTCCACGCAAAACAATTAAACTCTTCCTTAGTTCTTTGCACAAAGGTCAACAAAAACCTACGTCTTCTTCTATGAAATGTTTCCTTCGTCAATGATAACTTCGCTTTTAGGTGTGACATCATTGCTTATAATACGTAGTCACAGACACTTTTGGATTATAATGAACCTATTGAAAGCCAACGGGATTGTTACAAGCTAAAAGTGCTCGTGACTGTACATCCTGCAATACGATCGGGACTGCCTACATTGTGTCGAAAACAGAAAACAACTCTTCTCTGCAAGTTGAGACTCGGGAGGGCTCGACCAATGAATGCGTGAGAAGGGATGTTAGTGCATAGAGGGGAAAAGGTGGTATCAACTACTAGCTGTTTGCACTGCTTTGCTCCACCCACTCGCTTTCTCCCCTTCTCTGCCGTTATGCGCGACCTTGCCTCACAGTTTCCCGATACAATGTAGAACTTGAAATTCTCGATTTTCCGCAACGCGTTGCCTGACTGCGCGAGAAAGAGCGAACGCCAATAGCAAGTCTTCAACAGAAACTTCCGCCATCGCCTTGGAGTTAGGCAACATGCAACACAACGCAATGCAGGGTAGTGGGTATTTCAGAATCTAAATATCCCATTTTAATTGCCGCTGACTGTACCTGAATCTATCTTGTGGTTCATTTCTTTCACCTGGGGTTCTGATGTTAATTTTCCTTGCTTTTCTTCTTTTCTCGTATTTTCATCCCACACTCCTCAGGAATTCAAATCCACATTGTCAATTACGAATCCCCACCCGTCTTGTCGGAGAGAATTCAATTGCTTGATCCAACCATCTGAATTCGCTAAAAATGCAAATCAGCACGTCCTGTGGGTGGACATTACTTTTGTTTGCCAAAGTACCCGTACGTGGCGCGCAAAAATTCGTCTCCTGCATGCGAAATTCCCGCCGGAATTGTGGGTCAATTAATTCATCCTGACAGCATGGTATACCGGCACGTGACAAAGGGTGGAATCAATAATGCAACAGAGTTTGTTACCCCCCACTCCTCGCTCTGGGTCCTGCATTGGCGCTACGCGGCAAAGAATTGTATTGACAATGTTGTGCGAACAGCACCTGAGCCCTCGCTGCCCCGAATCCTGGGGTTTTTGGGCATCCAGTGTTGCCCTTCTGCTTATTCCTTCACCAAAACCTGATCACGTATTACCTATATACAGGGTGTTACAGGAAAGGTATTGGAAGTGGGGGGAATATGACTACCTTAAGAAAAAATTGCTAATAATTAAGAGATTTATTGTAGTACAAATAAGGTTCATATTGAAAAATGAAGACCAGTCTTTGCACTGTATCTGGTAGTACACTTGGGTAAAAATCTCTTTCTATAGAGGAACAATAAATGCACAAACAAAAGTCTGCAAAACCCATATTACCCGCACCGATAGGGGTAACATGAGCACACGGGTGCGAAATATGGGCTGTTATGTTTAATGGATAATTTAAGGACATATACACGTAAAAATTAGTCACAGGTTAGCACTGAATGAACGCGTATCATAAACAATAGTGTGCGCATGGGGGGCAAGGGGGCAGTTACCCCATCCATAATACTCTCACTTAGAAATTTAGTGTAGAGAAATCGTATTACTGTTCTTAAACAATATTATTTTCTTTAAAAAAAGTATTTTCAAGACAACGAAAGTTCCCAGCAGCTACAGCGGGTTTATTTCCTATGTACTTGCACTTGGACTATATCACTTCGTTCTTTCGCAAATTACTTGTTATTATGACTCGTGCCTTTTATTCGTTAACCTAGTTGTTATCCTGTGTGGTCAAGGAATAAATAACTCGCATATTGGAAATGAATAAATTATGTGTAGTTGTTTGGAATCTGCTGTATGGAATCTTGTTTACTTTTAAATTAGTCTGAACAACGGAGAAGGAAAATAAAAGAGGAACTTTTGTGCCACGAAAGTTGGAATTCTTCTAATGGAGTGATTTTCTGTGTGTCCGGACCCACATAAAGTAGAAAATTCTTAGCAGCAAAGGAAAACTAGAAAATCTATATTAAAAAAAAAACATATTCATAAATTCTACATGTAGGAGTCCGAAGTCATAGCGGAAATACATGATGAAGATGATGCATTGTTTGCAGGAAAGGAAACATACGTTTCCACATATTACAAAGTGTCCACAGCGCCGAATGATAAAGTTACTTTGAGAATATCAACCAGGCGAGATGTGGAAACGTTTATGAATTTCAGGGGATAACGAAAGTTAAAGAACACTCGCATCTTCCGGGATTCAAGATGCAAGTGAAACTAGCCTTAGAAAATCCCAAAACCTTTCCACAAATCACCTGGTTGATTTGCTAAGGAAATATCTTCAACATAAATTATTCTACCATTGTAAGCAGAACGAGCTGAGAATATAGTAGATCTTCTTTCTCTTCTAGAGGGAAGCGGGGATATTTATCTTCTTACGAGATGGTAAACAGAAAAGGATTTTTTGTTTTCCAAGAGGGTAAGCAGAAAATGTTTCTTCTTTCCAAAAGGTAAGCAGAAAACATATCTTCTTTCCAAAAGGTAAGCAGAAAACATATCTTCTTTCCAAAAGAGAAGCAGAAAACATTTATTCTTTCCCTAAGGTAAGCAGATAACTTTTCTTCTTCCCAGAAGGTAAACAGAAAATGTTTAGTCTTTCCAGAAAGTTAGCATAAAACGTTTCTTCTTTTCAGAAAGTTAGCATAAAACGTTTCTTCTTTCCAGAAAGTTAGCATAAAACGTTTCTTCTTTCCAGAAAGTTAGCATAAAACGTTTCTTCTTTCCAGAAAGTTAGCATAAAACGTTTCTTTTTTCCAGAAAGTTAGCATAAAACGTTTCTTTCTAGGATAATGTAAGCAGAAAACGTTTCATATTTCCGGAAGGTAAGCAGATAACTTTTCTTCTTTCCAGAAGATAAGCAGATAACTTTTCTTCTTTCCAGAAGGTAAGCAGAAAATGTTTCTTCCTTCAAGAAAGTAAGCATAAAACGTTTCTTCTTTCCAGAAAGTAAGCAGAAAATGTTTCTGTTTTATAGAAGGCATTCGTAAGCGTATTTTCTTTGTAGAAGATTAACAGAAATAGTTTCTTCTTTGTTTAAGGTAAGCAGAAGACATTTCGTCTGTAGAGTTAGTAGATGAGAAATGTTTCTTCTGCAGAAGTAATAAGCAGAAAACGCTTATTCCAACAGAGAGGATAAGATAATTGGAAATTCTTCTTTCGAGTGAAAATTCAAGGAAAATCCCTTTTTCCGAGTGGAAAGCCAACAAACATTCTATCTATCTATCTATCTATCTATCTATCTATCTATCTATATATATATATATATATAGATATAAATGTATGTATGTGTGTATGTTTGTTCCGGCATAACTCTCGAACGTCTGGAGTGATTTCAACCAAAATTGGTACACACATCACTTACAATCTGGAAAGAAATACTGTGGGGGTAAGACACGCCTAGGGTGACATGCAAAAAAATCGAAAACAACCGATGTTAGTGTGTAATCCATAGTTTTCGGGGTCGCTAAGATGAATAGTGACACTCCCAATGCCGATCAACTCCAAGTTCATCACCTATCGGGATGGGGGTGAGGGGTGAAAAATAAGATGTCAAAAATGACCTACATTAGTGTCGAATCCATAGTTTTAGGAGTCTCTAAGCTAATTGGTGACATTCACGATGACCAAAATTGGTACACATATGACTTACAATCTGTAAATAAATACTGTGGGGTAAGATACCCCTGGCACCTCTAGGGGTGGGGGTGGGAAGGGGTGGCATGTAAAACGACAGATATTAGTATGGGATCCATAGTTTTCGGGGTCGCTAAGATGAATAGTGACACTTTCAATACCGTTCAACTCGTAGACACTTCTGGCACCCCTGGGAGTGGGGGTGGGTGTAGAATCAATAGTTTTCGGGGTCGCTAAGATGAATAGTGACACTCCCAATACCGTTCAACTCCAAGATACCTCTGGCATCCCTAGGAGTGGGGGTGGGTGTAGAATCCATAGTTTTCGGGGTCGCTAAGATGAATAGTGACACTCCCAATTCCGTTCAACTCCAGGACACCCCTGCCACCCCTAAGGGTGGGGGTGGGAAGGGAGTGACATGTAAAAATAATCGAAAGCAACCGACATTAGTGTGGAATCCGTAGTTTTCGGAGTCGCTAAGATGAATAGTGACACTCCCAATGCCTTTCAACTGTAAGTTCATTTTACAATATATTCATTATTTTCCTGTCTAATAGAAGATTGGGATAAATAAATACCCGGGCAACGCCGGGCAATCAGCTAGTTTGAAATGAAAATGCCAGCAAACTCTCATATTTAATCCCTTCTTTCAAGTGGAAAGCTAGCGAACCTCCTATTTAAAATAAAAAGCCAGCAATTTCTTCAGGTTCAGGGCCAGAGATGGAAGTGGACGCTTTTCCGTGGATATTCTGTAGATGTTTCTTCTCTTGAAAGAACATTGGAAAGGTCTACAGAAACTAAAAATTTCAAAAGGAAGTCAACATTTATGATTCTGAAACATACAAGAGAAACTTTTGTGCTCTCGCGAAAATCAAGTATCTAATGTTATATTAGCAGATGTGAAATCAAGAGGTCACGGAATGGTTCGAGGCACAAGTTTTGGCTTGATACTTAAAGAAAAGCTACCATGATCCAGACTCAATTAGTCCGTATGCACGCGGAGGACATTAGCCCCGATGCTGCACGCGGAAGTAACGCATTTGCAAATTACCCCTCCTGCCCTTCCGCTTCTCCAAGTTCGCATTCCATCCCGCAGCATCACCTGCGGATCATTTGTCTTCGTCACGTCCAACCTGCAGGCGGAGCAGCGACATATTGCCACAGCATTAATTTCAGGCACATCAAGCACTCCTCCCGTTCAAGGGGGTAGCAAATTACAAAGTATACGCCGGATCTGGGCCATTTGTATGGCCATGCGTGACGTTCGTGTCACATTTGGTGAAATAGATACATTTTGAATTGGCGATTGCCGTTGTCACCAACTATTGACGATTATTTCCAAAAAGGTTGCACTTCCTCTCGGGGTGAGGATTGACTTCCTACAGTCTGTCCCGGGAATCTCTGGAGCAAGCGAACGAAGGTCTCTGCGCGAGTAGAGATTCAAGAGGCCTCGACCAGTGAACGCGTGAGAGGGGTAAACGCGGCCGCAGCTGCCAGCTGCTTGCAGCAGTGCGCATTTCTTAGCTCCGCCCACTCTCTTTCCCCCCTTCTCTACTGTTATGCGAGGCCTTGCTCTACAGATTCCCGAGACACAGTGCAGGTTTCGATATCTGGTAGAGGCACTTTAAACTGAAGGTCCAGTCAGTACTTAAAAACTCAAACCTCACGGAAGTTCTTTACGACTCTTAAATTCAGGGTTCCCACGTGAACTCTAAGTTAATTTTCCCTGAGTTTTCCAGAATCCTCACATTTTTGCTAGAGTACAAAATACTCAATACATAACTATTTTAAATATACTTTACAATGGCCCATGGTATATCTGTTATATCACTATCATCGCCAATCTGATTTATTTATAAACAGTATGTAATTTAGTGGATTATTCTGCCATTTTGTTATTTTTATGAATAAAATGATACAATTCATGTTATGGTTTTGTGAAGTAAATGTCTAAATAGGTAGTTCCTTTTCAAAGGCAAAACCTACTGTAATCACCCAGTTGCATACATTAAATAAGGAGGTGACTGAACCATTCATCTAACATTCAAAGAATGTTTGTAATTTTGTACTGGATCAGTAGAATATTGATTATCAGTAGGCCTATTAGTAAATTTTGTGGAGTAGCAGCATCAGTCAATAACATAAGCAATTCACAATTAAAATGACATCCTTGTGCATATAACACAGTGAAACAAATTTGAACTTTGTGTCTTGCCGCGAGATGAAAGGTGTTCTTTACTAAATTAAATACGCTGATTACGAAAATGAAATCAGAAATGTTCCTTCACGGACCAATTTTTTCTGGAAAAGATATGCTACATGTACCTCTTAGTCTTAGCCTATATTTCATATAGTTAGCAATATACTGTAATTCATGAAAAACAAGGTAGCAACTTTCGCGACACTTGCAAACGACTCCATTACAGTTAAGGAGGAACCTGTAGCTGGATAAAATACAGATCATGGAACAAAATTAATTGTTTGTATTACAAAACATAACAAAAGGTACGAGAAAGCTGCAAAAAGCTTGAAATGATCTTACAAGTTACAAATGTGTCCTGGAAACTTTCCGTTTGTGGGTGAATGGTGATTCTTCTTGTAGGTGTGTCCAGCAGTAATCTGCCAAAAGGTTTGGTGATCATTTTCCCTTATGTCGTCTTTCCATGGCAGCGATATCTTGGTGAAATCGCTCACCATGTTCGTCACTCACATCTCCGAGATTAGGCGGGAAAAATCCAAAATAGGAATGCAGGAAATGTATTTTAAAAGTCATGTTGCACCCCATAGCCTTGTAACAATCCAGCTGTGTGCCGTCAGTTCCCTGTAATTGTCAGACCTGACGTTACCCAAGAAATTGTTGCATACATCATTGAAGGCAAGACAAGCTAGCTGCCTTCTCAGTATCTGTCAGCAACTCGTCGTCAAGTCACGAATCTGAGGCCCAATGAAAATGCCTTATTTAATTTTTGCAGTACTAATCGCAGGGAATGTGGATAGTAAAACGCCCCTGCCATCTTTGACTATTGCTTTCACAAAATTATTGATGAAGCACAATTTCAGATGGAGCGGTGGTAACAGTACACTGTCTTTGTCAACAAGGGGTTAATGCGACATATTTTGTTCACCCGGATTGAAGCTTTCTCTCGAAGGCCACTGTTGAACTACATAATGCTCTTTCCTTGCCCTAGTGTCCCAGTAACTCAAGAAACAGCAATATTGTGTGTAACCAGTCTGCATTCCCAGCACAAGTCCCAGAACTTTGAGATCACCACAGATTTTCCATTTGTGGTTCGAATAGCCAATATACGTCATACGTCAGAAGTAGTCTCATGTTCTTGTAGGTTTCCCTTTTACTGAACGGAATGGGTTACTGGCATCGAAGGTTTTTGAGGAATCTATGAATAGGCGCCATTCATCCGCATTGTGAATCATTCCAAATTCTGTCATTACAATATACCAGACTCTATGCCATTGAGGAAAAATTGGAAAGACCAAGCTGCTGTTTACGGAATGATATACTAGTGTTTGGTTGTAGCAGGGTTTTTTTTCTTGAAGACGAGACCAAAGTAATTCTGCTTGCCTTTTTTAAAGATTGTCTCTTACACGATCGTTCAATTCTGCCTATGACAACGGCTGTGGTAAGGGCTGTGATGTAGATGGCGTGTAATCAAGATCTTCGTGATCTATTGGTTGGTCACTACCATCATCTGTATCATCTTCCAGTGTCCATTCCGCTGGTGGTTTTGGAACTGGGATAGAATCAGAATACGGAACTGGGTGCATTACAGATTCCAAATTTGGATATGAAACTGTGTGTTTTGATTTACTTGAGATGCCAGTTACTTTCGTTAAACAAAAGTAGCAATCTGCTATGTGATCTCTAGGTTCCCTCCACAAATGTGGTACGGCAAATGGCATAGATGGGTGGGTTCCATGCAACCAGCCACTTAAATAGCGGAAGCAACGTGAGCAACAACAGTTCTGTGGTGTCCAACACTTAACCTCATCTACCTTTGATTCAAAATACAACTCGAACGCATTTTTGACGAGCGAGGAAATGGGATGTCTTTGGGACTTCGTCGTAAACTTCCACACACTTAACAGAAAAGGTTTGGTGAATTAACACACTTCCTAAACATCGCTGAACACAAGAAACACGCGAACACGCACAAACAGTATTCTCACGTTAGGTGTTTTGCACTACACACACACTGCAGGACACTAGCAACACTCGCAACTGACTGATGCAAATAACTGCAACTCCACTATACCTCAACCAAGTGGCTACCTATCCCTTCCCTCTCCACCCCCTCTCCTATGCACTGTCAAGCCCTATGCTGTGCTGATAAGTGCCGCGACAACAATAACATGCAGTCGTGTGCTGATAAAATTGCGTTTTCAGTGAAACGTTTAGGTGATAGCGAAAAACGGTTTTCACTATCTTCATCAGGGGACTGAACTCCATGGGAATCACATGATTTTGTTCTGCGGCAAATTTCATTGTCGCAGAGTGTAATTACGGATTAAGGTCTTTGTGGAAGTTTTCACACAAAATAAATTTCAACACTTCCTGTAACTAGTCTTACCATCAAATATTGTCACAATTTTCGAAGGTGGGTCCTCACGTGGTGTTCAAAGTCAACGACTTTTCCCAGAGAGAGTAAACACGCGAGCTATTGCTAATTGAACTATAGAACGTTTGTGTTTAGCTTTCATGATGAAACTGGGAGATCACTAAAACCATGTGGTTGTTATAGCACCCTGTAAGATAGGGTAGTCAGTTGGTGAAATTTTCAAGATCCTCCAGAAGTTTCGCATCTCCAAATGGTTTGTGTATCGTACTATCCAGTGTTTCATTGAAGTGCAACAGTGAATGAAAGGCCCAGACAGGAACAGCCAAACACCATAAGGATTGAGCAACTGATGAAGTCTGTTGAGGCTCGTATGTGCAGAAATCCTGTATAGAATCAATCAATAAGTGATGGCATGTGAACTGAACATTGCCAAAAGTTTCACCTAAAGGGCACTTTCTTACAGATGAGTTAAAGCATTAGAGGGCAAAAAAAAGTAAAGTTATGCAGAAAATGAACACAGAAGAATTCACTGATGGAAAGCATTTACTGCTGAGGGGGCTTTTCAAGTTGCAAAATGACGGGGTGTATTCCACAAGTTTACGAGCAGATAGTGCAAAGGCTCCTATGACACAGAGGAGCCACCTTCTGGTTAAACTTGGTGAAGGGGGGGGAGGGGTTAAAACATCAGCTCGAGTGCACAAAAAGACAATGATGAAGGATCACAGCAACACTATGGTCACGAGTGGAGCTTTCAGCAGGCTTTTGCATCAGCTCATAAGGCTCGAACAACCCAGCAGTGGTGAGGGATGTGCCCAACTTCATTACCACCTCAGATTGGCGATCTGGCAGTTTAGATCTCAGCTATCTAGACTAGAAATTGTGATCTGCATTTCAACATATGCCTTGCAAGAAGAGACATCCAAGTATTGCCAGTCTGAAGTGTTCTCCTGCGAGGACAGTGGCAGTTTTACATCTCGATACAGTGTAAAGCAGTGGTGTGCTCTGAAAATTTGACCTTGTTTACGGCAGTAAATCATATTTATTTACTCCACATCAAGATTAATTAGATGTAACATAAGTAAGACATCAACGTTGGCATGCAAGTAGAACAAAAACAGAAGTCCAAAAACTTCAAATTTTTCGGCAATGTTTAAATTTATCTTAATTGGACCTTGATTTCCCTGCACCAAGGGAAATCTCTTCATGTAGGAACAGAAGCGCGGTATCAGGAAGTAACAAGCTGTTTTCTTCTGACAATGCTGTTTTCAGCGCTGGAACTGACCCCTAAAAGGCCATGCGTTTTTAAATAGCCATTCGCCCCGCTCACCCTTCCCGCGTACAATCGTGGAGGAAACCTGCTCGTCAGAAGGTCGTCAGTGGCGGACATAAACCAATCTTTAAGTTCCTTAAGTAATTAACTTAAATCCGGTTTAGAAGGTTATTTTAATAGTTTGCATAATATACGTATAATGAGCATCTACTCATATGGTAAAGCTCAATGAATAAAAATAAATGAAAAAAGTTGGTTTATCGACGATAAATGCAGTAACAAGGTCACACAAAGACTTACAGCATATGTACGGTTCAAACGTGGTCACTTTGAGCAATAATTAGTGCTTTGTGTTCACAAAACATGCATGTAACACATATGCATGGGATATTGTGACCGTATCTATGGGAAGGCTAGGTGCGTGTGTACAGCCCACCGCTCAGGAGAAGATCCCTGCCGGAAGTCGAGTGACGTAGCGGCAGGCGACTCCACTATTAGGGTTGGGGGAGTGCACCCTGGGTCAGAAACAAGCGCTGTCGTCTCGCTGTAAGCTGTAAGGCTTGAATCTCATCTACTCTCAAGCAACGCTCAAATCACTGTCCACGCTCGGTCAGGGGGTATCCACATTAGCGGTCAAGGTATAATCATCGTCAATCTGGGGTTGATTTCTTGACAGAGTACACCGATTTTCTAATTATTTTTTTTTATAAAGAGCCTACCAATTGTAATAACTACAATGTTTAAGATATTTTCAACGACGGAATTGGCTATTACAGCACTTGCGTTCGAAGAAAATGGTAAAGGAAAAAAAAGAATTGCGAAAGCGAGAATGTTTATTTGCACTTACAATGTGCAAAGCTACAAATGCAACAATGGTAAACATTACTTTGTCGGTCTAGGTTGGCCATGAAAATTTTCGGGCTGATTGTTTCATATGGACATTGTTGATTTCTTTTATTCGAACGTTTCCGACACTACACGGCTGAATAATGTACAGGATAAGCAGTAAAAAAATATGCTATACACTGAAGATAGAAAAAAAAAACAATCAATGAGAAATAAACAAATTCATAACTCAAAACTTAATAAAGAAAATGAAAATTGGCCAAACTTACTGCATTTATGAAAGAGGTTGTGCCAGATCATCATCCTCCCCATCATCCTCTTCATTGCAGCTTGTGGTGCTTTCTGAAGAACTGTGGCTGTCGCTGTCCTCTGCTCCTCCAAAAGAAATAATTATTCGTTCGACCTCGTCTTCCATCAGTCCGTCCTTTTCCCAGTACTCTTTCTCAAGTTTTTCCACGTGCGCGCAGTACCCCTTCCAGTCCTCTTGGTTGCAAGATGCAATTCCCTGTATAGTGAGATCATGTAGTTGAGATACCGACAGCGATCCCGATATATTATGATCCCGCACATATTTTTTAACTTTCGCCCAAGCTAATTCGATGGCGTTCAAATCGCATGCATATGGTGGTAAACGGAGTACTGTATGGCCATACTGCTGCAGAGTCTTGTCCACACGGAAGGTTTTCTCTTGTGGCTTATTAGCTTGTATTAGTTCGTGCAATTCTACTTTCCTCATGCTTGCGTCGAACGGGATGTTATGATTTGTCAGCCACGTTACCATGTCTGACTTAAGGCTGTAGCTCGAGGGAACCTTATCCACCTGCACAGTATGATAAGGAGCATTATCTATGATGACAACGGACCGATGGGGTATATTCGGGACCAGCTTCTCTGTCAGCCACTTCTCAAAATTTGAGCTGTTCATTTGCCCATGGTAGTCTCCTGTGGAGCAGCCTGCTTTATAGATCAGGCTTGCATTGGGAATGAACCCATTAGGCCATTACTGGAACCTGCGTGGACAACAATGAATCGATGTGCAGAACTTGCGTTAGATATCACACCTGAAATATCATTTGACTGCCAACATTTGTTTGATATTAGATTGGTGTCCACAGCCGTTTCGTCAACATACACAAGCGTTCGATTCTCTTCCCGAAATCGTTTTATGGCACGTAAATATCTGCTCCGCCATGTCACAATGTCCGGTCTCTCCATTAAAATTGTCCTTTTGTTCCTGCAGGTCTTCCATTCAAAGCCGGATCTTCTCATCAAACGACGCAAAGAATCCTCCTTCCACGGGAAATTAATTTTTTGTCGTATGACAGACAAAAGTTTACCACAGGTCGGCACACTTTTTTCACTTATGTACATGTCACGAATTGAATTCCTGATTACATTCATATCAAAATCATCGAGAGTCACATTACGGTGAGGTGGCCTTTTCCTAATCTTCCCAGGGGAAACTAGTTTTCTCATCGGTGACCGCTCATTTCGTTCACGCGATTCTTTCCGAATCCTCTTGATTGTCGGCTCCGACAAACCTGTTGCTGCAGACGCACGCTTGGTGCTCTGTGTAATTGGCAGCAAATATTGCTTTTCTTCAGATTCACGATCGCAAAAGTCAATTACTTTGCTGACAATATTACGCGCTTCACTATGCACAGTAGCACCTTTTCTCCTTACACCTGCCATAACTCTTACAACACCACGAAAAATCACAA
The DNA here is from genome assembly GCF_977018435.1 of Lepisma saccharinum. Taxonomy (NCBI): domain Eukaryota; kingdom Metazoa; phylum Arthropoda; class Insecta; order Zygentoma; family Lepismatidae; genus Lepisma; species Lepisma saccharinum. The sequence continues at coordinate 31,858,093 of NC_139242.1, forward strand.
TGAAACACCCACGCAAAAGCACTTCCACAACAACAATGACCGCAGCGGAAGACTTCCTGCTACCCCTAGAATCTGCAAATAGACCGGTCTTCCCCTGACCCTCCGCTCGTCCTCTCCCCTCATTTAGGGATCTTCTCGTGAGCGGTGAGCTGTACATTTAACGCTCTTGAAAAATGGAACTTTATATCAATTAATCTGATGCAAATTAAGCGTATATCTAAACCCTATATCTTCAAAATAGTTTGTGTGAAGCAAATTACTGAAGTTGTAATTATTGGTACAAGAGTATATTTTAGTCCTTCACAAGTGCTTCATTTGAACTCAATGCCTGGCTAGATAATTTTCTCTGAGATTTCCCTGAGAATTCTATATTTTTCAAATTCTGAGATTTCCAGGTTCTTCGGGTTTTCCAGGTGTGTGGGAATCCTATCATACTGGAATATGCAGAAAAGACATATGGTTTTATATGGAGATAAGACCTCACACATTCACAATATCGGCCATCTGTGGAGGTGATATGATCAGCACCACACTCCGGCAGCCATTAACCCCCTTTAGTTGCCCCAGGTACCCGTTTAATTGTAGCTTGGTGAACCCAATGCAAGGCCATTGTTGGAAAAGTTAGCTACCCTAGAAATCGAACCCGGATTGCTCTTATCGCAGTCAAGACGCCTGGACCACCGCGGTCCCTGCATACGTGCATTTATTACACATATAACACCATTAAGCCTTGTTTCCATGATATGTTATTATAAAACAAACTAAACGTAACGTTTCAACCTTCTAGCAAGGTCTTCTTCAGACTCTGTACAAAGTAGTTTATGTTTTATAATAAAATAAATTTCTGCCTTTGTCAGCATATTGAGTTTTTGTTACACATATATCAACAATATGAGTGAGAGATAATGTTTTTGTTATTTACAACTGAAACCTATAATTCTTTCTTCGTATGTATGTATGATCTTTTATCTATTTCAGAAATTTCCACAAGGATTATCCCAATTTCCTTTCTGATGGTGTAGTGGTAGCATCGTCGCCATGTAATCAAGGGGCGCTAGGTTCGGATAACACTTTAAACTGTAGGTCCAGTCCCGATTAGCTTATCAGTTGATAAAGCGGACTATTAAAACTTTCACTTTGATATCGCAATATCTATTGGTTAGAGGTACTTGGGCGAAGAACCTCTATCTATTAACTCGTACTTATCAATACGATTGGGGCACTATGGAAAACACACAAATTCAACTGTTATTTTAACCTAATTTTGGATTCCAAATTTTCAAAAAATGAACTAAAGTTTGAATTAACTTTTTAGGGATAGGAAAGAAATAAAAGGACTTTTGGATGGCTGGATAAATTTGTACATTTTCGAAGTATAGTAAGTGGTGAAAATACAGAGTTGTGATATTAACGAAGGGTCGGATTTGGTAAGTAGGAATTTCCAAAAATTCCTTCGAACAGTCAACTTAAGACTCCCGTCAACAACGAGGCAGAACTACAACAATGGCGGAGCGTTATTTGTTGCGCGAAATTCTGGAAGGTATTACGCTTCCCCAGATTTATAAATAAAGCTAAAAAATAGAAAAGGAATGAGTGTTTAGTGTGCATACACTTGCAATAGGCTGAAGACCTCCAAAATCTCCGAAGTTACTTCCTAAGCGCTTCTGCAAATAAAAGAGGGGGGGGAGCTTAGAACAATCCTACAGCAGAGAGAACAATGCAAACATAATTCAGCGGGGGACTAACAATTTCAACTCCGCGCAGAGGCAATGTTACCAGGGGTCTCTGAAGAGACTCTTGGCGTTTTTTGACAGACAGCGAGAGGGAGGCATCGCACGAATCCTATTGTCTCATAAATACCTCAGCTTAATTTTCGCGGAGGCTGTGAAGAAGATCTGTGTTTTACGACGGCGTATTCTACCTCCAGCCCTGAAGAAGAGCGCCCTCTTTAGTAGCCGTGGCAAAACTTTCGAGGGAGATGAGGGAAAGAGTGGGTGCGCCCAACACTTGCCTCTTTCCGATTGTGTTTAAGGGAGGGGTCCACAGAAGAGGAAAAGGGGGTGGAAGGAAGTTTGCGCCACCGAAATTAGATTCTAGCGCCACGTAACGGATATTATATCGCTTAGGTAAGAAATCAGTTGCAAGGACTCTTCGGCCTCGTACACACTGTCCCGGGAAGCTTTGGACCAAGCGAACGAAACCAAGTATTCTGCGCAAGTAGTGACACGACAAGAGTCAACCAATGAACACGTGAGAGGGGAAGTGAGTGCATGGAGGGGAAAACGCGGCCTCCGCTATTAGCTGTTTGCAGCAGCGCACAGTGCTTTGGTCCGCTAACTCGCTTTCTCCCCTTCTCTGCCTTTCTCTACAGATTCCCGTGACAAGAGTGTAGAGAAAACATGAGATGTGAGAAAATGCTGTAAAAATAAGTGTATTTCATGTTTGAAAGACATTTTAATGTATCAACGGGGTTTCTGTTCCGTGATAAAATGCTAAATTGACTTAAAAATGGGAATTGTGTATATCTCCGCGAAATTACATTTCTGGGAGACCTATTCGCATCTCTAAGACCGAACCGACAAGCGACACGTTTTGCTTGCAAGCGAATCCTCACTAATGAATTAAAACTTTCGAGACGAATCGACAAGACAAGCTTCACGTGTCGCTTGCGTGTCACTCGGACTTGGTCGTATTCCCATACCGTGCATAGTATCGCCTCGGTCTGCTGTTTACGCATGCGCTCTGAATGTTTTCTTTGAACTCAAGGGAACCGTGTCGTTTCGGCGTGTTGCCTGTCGCTTGTCCCCAAGAGATATTTCAGATCGAAGCGACAGCGGAGTTCACACAACGAAACGACAAGCGACGCAGCCTTCTTTAATCTATAAGCATGCATTCACAGCGCATGTGGAAAAACAGACCAAGGCGACACGATGCACGCTGTTGAAAAAACGACCCAGTTCGAGCAACAAGCGACTCGTGCAGCTTGTCTCTCTCCGGTTTGAATGGCTGCATTGATTACCGAGGGTTCGCTTCCGTGTCGCATGTCGTTTCGGTCTGAAAGCTCTCTGAAGAGTGTACCTAATGAGGCTTTAAATCAGAAGACCTGTATCGAACCCGTGACCTCTTGATTACAAGCCACGACGTTGCCACTACGCCAATGATAAGCTAATAATTTATTCAATTTTATTTAGGGGATTTTTTTGGAAGGGAACATAATCCAAAGCTACTTGATCAAGTTTTGTAATTCCACTTCCTGCAACAAATTTTTCTTTTCTTAATCTCCTTTTGCATAACCAAGTTGCTATGGGTACGAGACACCAATCGACTAAAAGTCATTAGAACATTCACAGCAATCATTAAGTCTACTCTTATGTTCGTTGATTCCTTCTTTTATGCTTTGACATTTGACTTTCCTCTCCATTTTTTGGGAGGGGGGGGGATGCGATGAGTCTGGTTTATCATTTGTTTGAACGTCGGTGTATTTGATCTCATTCAACCACGACATAATTAGCAAATTGAAATGCTTATTTGAATAGAGAGACGGTTTAGTGCGTTAGTTTCAACGCCTCTCTCCCTCTCTCTCTCTCTGTGCGCGCGCGCGCGCGTGTGTGTGTGTGTGTGTGTGTGTCTATTTATAGTCTATACACAAGGACGTGCTGGAATTTTAACGTGTAATTGCTAATTGCAATATACTTTTGAAATCGCTGTACGACAGGAAAAAGAGGGGGTGCAGATAGTCTGTGTAAACAGATTGCTTTAAACCCGAGGCATTCAATCTCTGACCCGCATGTCGCCTTAGGGTAGTCGACCAATACAGTTGATGGATTTCGCTCAGAGAGAAATCCCGAGTAGTGTACGAGGGACGTTCATAAAGTAATAAATTTTTATTTTTATTTGCAAGCTTGCTTCAAGAATCTTCGCTGTGAGGAATAATTTGGTTCTAAAGCTATCGGATCGGTACACATTCTGCTTTTAGTAGTTCTGCGGAACGCGGTTAGAGGGCCAGAAAAGCAACATGGCGCAGCTGAAGTTCGAGGCAGGGTTGTTAAAGGTTCAGGAATTTTACATAAATTCAATTCCGGTCCAGGAGAGAAATCATTAAGTTTAAATGGGTTCTAGACCGTAAAGAACCTTTTTATGTTTAAATTATTTCAATTCGGTTCACGAAAATCTTTTCCGGATCAATATAAATACGGTCCACAAACCTATTTTCAATGAAACAATACGCAACGTGTACCGAATTTAAATTAGGCGAGAAAAAGTTTCCGGCCGGGAAAATGAGTACATGGAGCGGAAACGCAGCTGCAGCTACCAGCCGTTTGCAACTCCGCTCACTCGCTTTCTCCCCTTCTTTGCCGTTATGCGCGACCTTGCTTCACAGACTGCAGAGACACGAGTGTAAACCATCGTTGCAAACTCGAATTCCTTGCATGCTGATTCTTCACTGTGGCGCCAGATGTGTCTTCCATAAGGCCATACAAAAGCTTGCTTCCCAGTGTACGAGTGCTTTAACAACGGTGGTGATATTATAGGAAAGCGGCTTACAGGCCAGGAATTCTGATCAAAATAATTTTCTGACCAATATGTAGATCCAACTTTCTGTACAGATGAGTGGAAAGACAAAATACATTCTGAATCACGTCTTTTAAGGTACAGTCACCGGCAAATGTGAATTGATTTAAATCACTTTAAATAAATAAATAATTTATAGAATAATGTACATAAGGATTTTGTAGATCAGAATCACTTTTAGTGGAAGTACATTAGAAGCAAGGAAAATAAAGGAAACAAAATATATGTACTGATGGTGGCTCATACGAAAGGAAAGGATTTAAAATTCAATATTTTTTTAAGGCAAAAAAATAACAAACATCTTGTGTAGAAAAATATACAAAATACTAATGTTAAACCATAAATAGTGTAATTATCATTAAACTGTAAATAATCATGGCTGCTGATATTTTTCAAACTATCATTAAAAAAATTGCCAAAATTCACCTAGAAAGACTATAAAAATTAGGGATGTGCCGAAGCCGATTACAGATGTATGAAAATCGGCAGAAATTGACATATCGGCAAAAATCCGATATTTAAACCGGTACAGATTATACTATAGTTTTACCTTGTAATAAGTTTTATATTATAGTTTTGTAAGATTTATTGAAAATTAGGTTATGATTCATCATTATTGTAGAGTTTTTGTAATAAAATTATTGCAAACTCTCATTCAGAGGATCAACCTAACTCAGAATCGGAAATAAAACCAGGATCTGCTGTTGTATTGGAAATTCAAAAGTGAGTATTCAAACCTGAAGCAAGTGCTGAGAAAATACTTGGGCATACCTGCTGCATCAGTATTCAGTGATTGAGTGTTCAGTGTTGCTGAACAGATTTGCGATAAGAGAAGAAGTAGGTTACTTCCGGAAGTGCTTCCAAATCTTGTCTTTCTGATGTTGAATGTGGCAGAACAGGAATTCATTTTGCATTTCAAAGAACTGCTTGTGTACTAATGTTTAATCTCTTGAGAATCAATGTTCTTCTTAAAGGTTCACATAACATTTTGTAGATGCAAATGTACATTCCCATCTCTTGAGAATATATATGTATATCGTGTCATTCTATAGAATGAAGGGATCTGAACCAGTTAATTGATGGGGTGATGTAAACTACTCATCATTCATCCTCTTGATGAAACCACTCGTCATTGACATGACGAGTTATTGCTTGGCATGCGAAAGGTACAAATTACACAAAGGAATTAAACTACTGAAAAGACAATGGTAACTCGTTGGATTTTGTGAACCGTTGAACCTGTATCATGGCTGGGTGTAGGATAATTACCTGTCTAACTGAAGTCTCTGAGCTGAATGAAAATAGCGAAGTCCTCTGTAAGCTTCTCTCTAATGCTGACCAAAGCGTGCTTCCACTATCGACCTCCTGCCTTGCTGACCACCTCTCTCTATCAACTCAATTCCCAAAGTCCAGCCCCTTCCCAGCTTGTCTCACCTCTATATTCCCTGGCCATCGAGCTCTTCCTCGAAGCCGAATCGCCGAATCGTGTTTATTATAATTGCTACCATGCAAACCGCTGACACCATAACCAGAAGTGTTACCTGTTCCTGAATGCTCAGGAGGTTTGCATGGCACAACACAATGCATTGTAAACATGCCTAAGAGTCTTGAGACAGCTGAGAAAAACAAGTGAATGCCCTGGTCAACATGAAGCGTTCAGAGAGACTTAATAAAATAAACATACAATCTTAGGGATTGTTACGATATACATATGATATGCAATAGAAATGTACATAGCAAATTTATTCTTGTCATGCTGAAAATAACATCCCATTTCTGTTGAATAATCTTATGTATCGGAATCGGTTAAATATATCAGCATCGGTATCGGTTCTAAAAATTATCGGCGAGTACATCGGCATCGGTAAATTTTCAGCTTCGTCACATCCCTAATAAAAATATTTAACTTAATATTTTAATTTACAATTATAGAGTACATCCAGAATGTTTTATTTTCACTGGAAGAAAAGTTACTGAAAATTATTATAGTTTAATTTACACACTCAACAAATATTTCCATAGAAAGTATAGAATCAAAAACCATGCAAGCAATTTTAATAGTGTTTTAAATATAAAAAAATAGATTTAAATAAAAAAGATCGCATTAAAATCAGAAAAATCATCAAAAATGTTTTTTTTTAAATCAAAATCATGATTTTTATCCATCGTGGTGACCGGCATTAAAAATGGGACATGTAGATCCTGAAATATTGGCTCCCTTGCGACACGTTGAGTGTACTGCCCAACTTTATGGCAATGAGCAGAATTCAATAGCAACTTTTTAATAGAAAGATCTGTTATCGCCGTATAGTTAGGCAATACACATTTCGCATTGCAGGGAAGGATCTAGATGTCCCATTTTTATGCCGGTGACTGTACATTGAAATTGCTAATCTAGTCATCTGCAATCAAATTTTAGCAGTACTTGTAACACGAACATTTTGAATAAATAATCCCGTCCCTTGTCTCCATTAAAACATATGTCCAGAGGTCTCTGGGCGAATTTAATCTGGCTTTTGTTCGTTTTCCGATCCAGGAAACAATATGCCTTATTTTTTTCCCATCATTCAGCAAATTCATTTATCTTTTTTTCGAAACTTTTTTGTGTGTTTCCAGCGCGATGAAAGACCAACCTTCAAGTACAATTGCTACATGAATGCTTGTTTTTTGTCTTTCCTAGAAAAACAAAAGAGAGAGAAACGGAGTGGGTGGGGATTAATTGCAGCTAATGGTGCAGATAATAGCAAAATCACTCCTGGAATGAGCTCATTTTATGCCAATGGTTTCGGAATGTCCGCGACAAATCGATGCGCAGGCGTTGTCCAGAGTAATCCCGTCCCACTGTCCACCCTAGCGGTAACTCTTTGGGCGCTTCAACTATCAAATGACTTGACGGCTAGATGGATGGATCTGCCGCAGACTTTACCGGGCAATCGCTTTCGTGCTTCCCGTCATGCCGGAAACCTGATGATAAATGCGGCCCCATTCTGCCAACATACCTGCGCTTTTGGTGCGGCAGGGGTGTGGATGTGTGCGTGTGTGTTTTGAACGATCGAGCTCGATTTGTTTTCAAAATATATGTATGTGTGGAACTTGTATGCTTTTATTGACAACACAGGGGTTACAAGGTTAGAAAAAATACTGTAAATCTTGTAGAGCAATTTTAACGCGTTGGAAAAGTAAGGTAAGCAGAAAGATATGCAGTTTTCACACTTAAATTAGAATTATCGTATCTAGCTAGCTTCCGTGGCACATTGGTTATACTGGTCGCAACTCCAACTGGCGGTTGACCTTGATGGCTATTTCTGGCTCGTCCTGTCCCCCCAATCATTTTCTCTCCCGAAGCAATGTTGCCAAGCGTACTTCTGTTTTTGCCAGTTGTCTTTATATGACGGTGTTCGCCTGCATTCCGACCTGTGGGTGGTCGTTCGGGAAACTTCATCGTTCAGGACCGTGTGCAGTTGTACCATTAATCCCCGCTGGTGCTGACAATACCGTTGCCCGAGAAGACTTTTTCTCGCTTTAAAGTACGTTTGGCAACATGTGGTGTAGCCAACGCTAGTTTGTTTCGTCCCGCGAAAAATGTTCGGTACATTGAGACTCGAAAATGCCCGATCTCAATCGAAGAAAATTCAACTGATCGCTGATTCGCATTGATTTAATACCAGCTGAGTTAATTAAATATGGTGGAAATTCATTAATATGTCAAATTCATAAATTAATTTGTTTAATATGGAATAAAGAAGAAATCCCTCAACAGTGGAAAGAATCCATAATTATTCCTGTGTTTAAAAAAGGTGATAAAATGAACTGCAATAAATACCGTGGAATTTTTCTACTCTCAACAACATATAAAATATTGTCTAACATTCTCTTAACAAGACTAACCCCATATGCTAATGAAATTATAGGTGATTATCAATGTGGATTTAAACGTAACAGATCAACTACAGATCAAATTTTTCACATCAGACAGACACTTGAAAAAAAGTGGGAATATAATCAAAATGTCCATCAGCTATTCATTGATTTCAAAAAAGCATATGATTCGGTCAAAAGAGATAAATTATATAATATATTAGTAGAGTTTGGAATACCTAAGAAGCTTGTTAGTATGATAAAAATATGCACCAGTGAAACAGAAAGTAAAATTCGTGTGGGTATTAATATGTCTGACAAATTTACAATTCATGATGGGTTAAAACAAGGAGATGCATTATCTCCATTGCTCTTTAATTTTGCCTTAGAATATGCTGTTAGGAAGGTAAAAGAAACTAAAGAAGGACTAAAATTAAATGGTGTGACTCAGTTGTTAGCATATGCAGATGATGTAGACTTACTGGGGGATGATGTGAATACAATTAAGAATAATGCTAAAATATTTTTCAAAGCCACTACAGAGATAGGTTTGGAAGTTAACACAGAGAAAACTAAATATATGCTTACAGGCCGAAACCAAGTGTTAGGTAATAATCAAAATCTAATTATTGATAACAACTCGTTTGAACCAGTTTCCAAATTCAAATACTTAGGAGTAATATTAACAAATGAAAATTATATTAAAGAGGAAATAAAAAGTAGGCTTAATTCAGGAAATGCATGTTACTTCTCTTTTCATAAACTTTTGTCTTCTCGTTTAATATCTAAGAAACTAAAAGTTAAAATATACAAAACAGTAATTTTGCCTGTAGTATTATATGGATGTGAAACTTGGTCCCTTACATTGAAAGAGGAACATAAATTGAGAGTATTTGAAAATAAGATCCTTAGGAAAATATTTGGACCTAAAAGGGATGAGGAGACAGGTGAGTGGAGAAGGTTACATAATTTAGAACTACATAATTTGTATTCATGTCCAGATATTATTAGAATAATTAAATCAAGAAGACTTAGGTGAGCAGGCCATGTGGCACGAATGTGAGAGGAAAGGGCAGTTTACAGGATTCTTGTTGGGAAACCTGATGGTAAGAGACCTGTAGGAAGGCCAAGACGAAGATGGAGGGACAACGTTGAGATGGACCTAAGGGAAATCGGTAGGGATGGAAAAGAGTATATAGAACTTGCTCAAGATAGGGAAAGATGGAAGGCCTGTGTTGCTGTAGCCATGAACCTTCGGGTTTAAGAAGGCTAGGGAGAGAGAGAGCTGATTCGCTGTTTCCCAGCCGCCAGTTGGGAGTTGCGTCCAGTATAGCACATCGCGCTACGACTCCAGGGGCCCCTGGTTCGAATCATGGCTTGCGAATAGGTGTTTGTGAGTGTCCATTCAACAATTTCGTCAAATCATCACGGATCTCCATCTTCGCGATTAGCCAACAGTCGAAAAAAAGGGAAGTAAAATAAACCAAACCAATCTACCGATCAGTTTGTCTCTAAAAAAGGGTTGCTAATTCTACCCTGGTCGTCATGTATACGTAAATTAGATTATCCACACACTGTCTCGGGAATCTCTGGAGCAAGCGAACGAAAACAAGTCTTTGCTCCTCTGTACCGTTATGACCGGTCCTGCTGTACAGATCCCCGACAGTGTGTACGTGTATTTCATGGTGTACGTTTGCAAGATGTAACATGAAGACGCACATAAATTAAAGCAAATGTTAGGTACACTCTTTCGGGAATCTGTGGAGCAAGGCCACCTATAACGGTAGAGCAATGGAGAAAGCGAGTGGGCGGAACAAATCTGTGCGCACTGCTGCATACGGCTGGTAGCTGCAGTCGCGTTTACCTCTCCATGTAATCCCTTTCCTTCTTACGCGTTCATTGGTCGGGCCCTCTTGCGTCACCACTTTCGCAAAGAACTTATTTTAGTTCCCTTGTTCTAGAGATTCACGGGAGCTCTTGCCCTTAAGTAATTTGATCTAATGCATAGCTATGTAACCACCATACCTTAAACACATCACCATATATTATAATTAAGCCGTACAGTGTTATGGTTCCACCACATTGAAACTGAGTTGGGCTATGCAAAATTGCATAAGTTATATACGAGTTATAGATAAGAACATGGTCGAAATACGCCTGAGTTCATATCCACATGCTAGTCAGCGAGTCCAAAATCCTTCTAGAGAAGTCTGTGCGCAGTCCCATGCGCAGTGGTTATCTGCACATGCGCAGAAGTATGAAAAGCGATGCGTGGGAGGAGCTTCGCTGAAACGTCAGAGATTAGGCAAGTAGACTCGCACTGAATGTGCGCACGGAAAACAAGAGAGGCATTTCAATATGAACCAGCCCTAACTTATCAGTATTTAAAGGGAGCAGTGATCGAAGAACGCAACTCGGAAGAAAATTCGACTTGCATTCCTTACATTGCGGAAATAATTTCGGGTCTTTTTCGGAAAGCGCTAACTACAACGAGAAGAAAACCGGGAGGGAAGAATTTGTGACGTTTGTCGGCCTGCACACTGAATGGTAATGGATATCTACGGAAAAAAAAGGGGGGAGGATGGAAGATATGCTACCCTATTACGACGGATCGTATTACAGAATCTTTTCTTCTCCTATCTCGCATCGTTCTCTCTATGATCGCTTTCTTTCTCTCGTAAGGCCTTGCAAATTGAAGAGGGGAAGAAAAAAAAAGTGAATTTTCTCGGGCGTAAGGGAAAATGGAATGTGACAGGAGCGGTGCTAGGAATATTTGCCGGTCTGCTTCATTCAAAAACCCTGCGAGAAAGGGGGGTATGGGGGGCGGGGGGATGAAAAGGAACACGGATGCGATCGATATTACGAAGAACCCGGTTCAAGCCTCAGTCTTTCGGGAGATAAGTTCATGAATGAGGATAGGCTCTTCAGCGAACGAATTGAGAGAACAATTATTTTTTTATCTTTATATTAACCCCTTGAAATCTTCAAAGGAAGGTACTAGCTGGTAATAACTAACAATTTCAATGGTTGTGTTGACAGGAAAGTTTCAGCAAGGCAAGTGCGTAGGAAAATAGTGCACTGGCTCTGTAAGTGCGCAGTGACCATGTGCTATATACTAATTTTAATTACTACATTGCATTAAAATAATGTACAGGGTGTTTCAGAAATAATGGAGGGGTTACAAAAATTAAGTGCAAGAAAACTATTGAATTTGCGTTAATGAAACCAGGCCAAAACGATCGAGGAACGAAAACAGTTTGTTCGTTTTTTTAAGCTAAGAGTTCGTATCCCTGCCGCTAGGCGACACTCAAATCACCCTCACCACTCACAGTATTTTGTGAAATGTTTTGGTCCCAGATCCAGGCGCGGTAGCCTTATAGCGCACAGGATCAGTGAACCCCCAGTAATATGCGATAATCACCTCGAGAATGAACAATAAACAACGTCTTTACATTTTCACATTATTTCGCTAAACGTTTTGCACAATAAGTCATATATTTGTGTCCGTAACACGGCGAACACTTTTGCTGAGAAGGAGAAACCGCGAGTTGGCCGCCCTGGAACAGACCCTCAGCTGAACCTTCACAGGACAGCTCGTGCCATTGTGAAAGCGGGAACAGAAGCTTGAGGAGGGAATAGGGCAAAATACATGGAAGAGGATACTACCGAACTCGTATTTCCAACAAACGGTCATGCGCAGTTCGCTCTCTCGCAGAAGCTACGGCAAAAGGCACCGTGCTCCCTCTCTTCCAGTGTTGCCCTGTGGGATTCAAGTTTGAAGCGCGCACATTGCATATTCAGTCAACCTTCTCTTTGTATCATTTTTGCACCTAACTTCTTGGGATAAATGCAAGATTGTGGCAGAGATGGATGAGTAGAAACGAATAAAAGCTGGAAAAGAGAAACGACGAATTAAAGTAAAAGAGATACATTACCAAAATAGCTCGTGCATGCATTCCCTTAAAGGTGGAAACACTTCGGGTTCGCGAAAGAGAAAGAATGGCGGGAAGACGTGACTCGCTGTCGCTCGGTGTCAGTGTCTCAAGTTTGTTTGTTAGTTTTTGAAGTGCTTGGATAGTTGCTGGAAAGTATGCTGCGAGTGAAGCGAGGGATGGACTTTACCTAGGTTACGTCATTTGATGCAGTGTAGGCGTTGATGTCCACGCAGGTAAGAAATGACCGCTAGAAATGCACACAATTATCGTAAACAAACTTCCTTGTCCGCTGAAAGAAAACGTGTGTTGGTCGACCAGCCCCAAATTTGAAGAAAGCTGTCGCGTATCAATGAAAGGGTCTTAGGTTCGATTTCTAGTATGCACATGTCATTAGTTGCCATTTCCCTTTAATAAATGCAGGACCAGTTCTGATTAGTCGGCATGGACATCCGGTAGGAGGAAAGGGGGGCCGCCTTGATTTTTGTTTTTTGCCCCTCCTGGAGAAAAAGTGCGAGGTGCGTAGTGTGATACGATTTCTACAGGCTGCATACGGTGAGACATTGCGCATACTAAGGACAGGCATGCTGTCTTCAGGCATTGTCTTGCTTCATAACAATTGCCGACCGCATGTTGCTGCGTCAACCCAAGACCTTCTTCAACGATTCCACTGGGAAGTGTTTGATCACCCTCCCTACAGTCCAGACCTGGTACCGAGTGACTTCCACCTTTTCCCGGCGATGAAAAAGTGGTTGGGAGGACTGCGCTTCCACACCAATGAGGAGCTTCGGAACACCGTGCAGACCTGGCTCAACAGACAGGCGGCACCGTTTTTTGCAGAGGGTATTGGAAAGCTGGTGCATCAGTACGATAAATGTCTGAATCTTCTTGGAGTGAAAAGTAGATTATACGTGTGCGTAACTTTTCCCAATAAACCCATTATGGTATTCACTGTGGTTTTGATTTCATGCCCTATCGGAGGTTGAAAAAATAGCCCTCGTATATACAGGGTGTCATTTTAATGGAGACCACGGAAACGTATCGAGGACATCAAAACAAACAACTTTTCTCAGTAACATTTTTCTCGATGTTGCATCCTTTCGGCGCTACAGTCGTTCAAAAAAGCCCGTTTTGCCGCCTGAATGCTGGCAACCACACACAACATTTGATTGCATTTGTGACGTCATATGCCGTCGTGAAGCAAAAATGGTTGAAAATACAGGGATATAAATAGTAGTAAAACAAACTCTCCGACGACTGAGTTTATCTATGCACCGGATACACAAGTAATATTTTGCAACTGTGAACAGGGCAGTATATTCGCTACTGATTCATGATTAGATTGTTACTGTGGTTGTACGTGTTTTAGCCGTAATGTAACAACGTGAACCTCGGATATTTCAGTTATCAGCATAAAAGTACCACAAGGCATCTTGACACAAACCTGTAGATATCAACCTTGCAACGAGATTTGCAAATATTTGACATGTCTGGGCGTAAACAGCCACATGCAAGCTGTAAGTCCAATAAAATTTATTGCTTTTGATATTTGACTTGTAGGCTGAGACAAAACCCGATATTGACACTTCATTTTGAATAAGTTTTTACCATTTCTCATATTTCTCATATCGTTGGTTCACTTCCCCCTTCCCCTGAGATGACTACTGGTATTCTGGCTGGTAGGCTATCATGTTCGGTCTACTGGACGCGTTTCTCGCATCGTTTTACAGCTATTAATGTGGTTGGTAGTTTCTCATTTTTCACGAAATTTATGTGTGCTTTGCAACCCTGCCGTGTGCTGTTTCGGCGCAGGAAATCACGTCACAGATACGATCAAATGTTGTGTTGGGTTGCCAGCATCCAGGCGGCAAAACGGCCTTCTTTGAACGGCTGTAGCGTCAAATCGACGCACCAACGAGAAAAATGTTACGGAGAAAAATTGTTTGTTTTGAGGTTCTCTATGCGAATCTGTGGTCCGTGGGCGCCATTAAAATGACACCCTGTATATATGCCGTACATTTTGGGTGTCACACAATTTGAATTAAGTAAATACGTATTTCAGTTGTACGCTACAAGACAAAGGAATGCACTCCCAAACTCAATCGTGTATTATATTTTTATTCAGACATTTTAAAAGAGTGCCTTGTGCTAGAACCAAGGTACATAGGGTTAGCAGATCACTATAAGAGAAACGTAGGACATGCTGTACCAAGCAATAAGTCATTTAGGATTTGTCAAACTGTAGGGCACAAATCATTCTCAGCCAATACAAAACATTACTAAAACATGTTGGCAAATAATGTAAAATTGAAACCTTTTCTGTTTATTAAAACATCCTATTTTGTGTTTACGTCGTCATGAAAAAATCATATTTTGTATATAAGAAGTCACGAAAAAAATCTATTTTGTATTTAAGAAGTCATGAAAACATCCAATTTTGTCACCACTTTTTAAATATAAAACTTCCAAACTTGTAATCCATACTAATCAATGCATTTCTTACTACACGTGCTTTCAGTCGTAGATCTTAAAGGAGGCAATTTTTCTCAAAACACCAACTCAACAACAATATAAGTAGGCTTTATTTAGACTAAACCTGAAATTTTAAGTCCACCTTATGCACTGTAAAGCTAATCGGGACTGGACCTACAGTTTTAAAGTGGAATCCGAACCACTGTGTGCCTCAACCGGGAATCGAACCCGGGATGGCCTACTTATGGAACTCGGAACAGTCAAACTCACTTAAATTATACTGAACCAGAACCAATCCTATTTCAGACTCTGAGAAATGTACTTCTTTCATCAGTCCATTGTGCTGACATTAATGAAATATACTCTCAACGTTTGCATTATGGACAACAAACAAATATTCAGTAATTAACACAACTTGAAGTTATATGAAACTTAATGTCCTTAACATAACTTGAAATGATTTCAGGAATTTCATTTGAGGTAGTTCTTAGTTCAATAACTTTGTTCGTATACTCCCGGCTTTGCAATCAAAATATTGCACAAGAATGGAAAATACCTTGTAGGATTATTAACATCGCATTGTTGTGATCTACCCGCTACGAAAGTCTTAGGTGTTGGACGGTGACACAATGTATATATAGGCCTATGTATGTGTGTGTGCGTGAACAAAGAAAACAATTAAAAATTAAAAAAAAAGATAAAATTTATTATAAGAGTTTTATTTTCGTAACCGTCATCGATAAACTAGTTACATATTGAATGCGACATCCTCTTTTCAATCTCACTAATTAGGCCCTATAAAGGGCAGAAGCTTTTGTCCCAATGCTTGGCCCTTCCACGGTGTCTGTTCTTCCAGCCCTCACTCCGCACGAGGGCTAGTTCTTCTGGAAACTGTGTACTTTCCCAAGAACGGACGCTATCTACCGTGACACACGTGCAAACACACACACACTCACGTCTCTTTGTCATCAGCGAGCGCTTGGCCGTCGCCATGGTGATAATGTAGCACCTGCTTGAAGCCAGAAGGGTCCCGCATGACACGTCAATTTGGCCAGGTGTGCGAAGATCAAGATTACACAGAAAGTCACGTCTGCTATCAGGGTTGTTCCGCGCCAGATATCTCCTTCCCCCACTTTCTCCCACCACTTTTCCTTCCTTCCTTACTTGCCAGTGACTTCCCCGTGCCTCCTTTCGGCTCGATACTACGGAAAAATTAAAGAGCAAAATTGCTGAAACGTGACAGCGTGAATAGCTTAAGGTTGAGGGTAAAAAAAGAGAAGTTCATTAGAATGTCGCCTAGGTGGCAGCACAGGATAACAAACTCTTGTAATTAGCATAGAGGGGACGGTTTTCAGTTTAAAATTTTGAATCGCTAAAGAAAAGTGCGTCTCTCTGTCATCCGTAATGTTGTATGTCTGGATATGGTACTTATGTTCACAGGTTGTGTTATTTAAGAAACAGGAATTCAAACTCGAATACATACATTACACAGAAACGTATACAAATTTGAAATACCATGACATTATTGTATATATAGTTGATATGTTCAAGCTACTTTATTAAACGTATTATTATTAGATTTGGTACTATGTCGTTGTATTATTCTTAATATTACTAACTCAGTAATACTCAGCGGTGAACGATGAGACTCGGCGAAGTACACAGACTCCTCTCAGGTACAGGGATAGTGTTAAGCAAAGACAATGCTTCACAGCACAGAGAAATGAAACCACATTACTGCAGTAGATATAATGAAAGGTTCTATTCTTTATTTATTGTGATTATAATGCAAACAGGCTTAGTACGAAGGTGAGGATTTCACTTTGACGATGACTTGACTCAACTAAAACGCATAAACTCAATGCGTGGCTATCGGCATGCCTATGATCACATAGGCTTATCTTGCGGCCCGAACTACCATACCAAGATGTATGCACAACATCGTTGAGTTCATTTTAAGTTTAAAATCTTCGACGATCCGTGGCGAATGTGTGATATTTCTTATGCGATAACTCACTTTTATACTATTTTCGAGAATTCAGATTCAAGTACAAATGAATCACTTACTATCTACAAAAGGATCCTATCAACAAAACTGACATCTATACATGTTTAGAAATACAAATTCACATAGTGCACTCTCGCAAATCTAAAGATACATTGAACTACTCATAATAGAGCATAAAATACAATATATATTAAACAAAATATATACATTACAAACAAGGTGCAATATTACATATAATAACACGAAAATTACGTTTTCTTTGCTCAAAATAAATATATTAGTGACATATTTTAAAGTTGTGACGTCACATAAAAATATGGATCATATCATACATACTGTTCTTAAGTCCTTTTTCTTGTGCCAAGTTTGGATGGGTAATCACGACGATGAGGATAAATGATGAAGGGACACTCATAAACGAGATAAAAGAAAACTACATATTTTTAATTATGCGAGTAATGCATTCCATACTTTGCAATGTATTGAATGTGCAAGAACTATGAAAAACTAACAACTACGAACGAAAGCATAGATATATTTTCTTTCAACCTATAATTTTCGAATAAATATCGCAGAACTCCGTGGCGGAGTGGTTATCACAGCGCGGTACGACCCCAAGGGTTTCAGCTTCGAATCCCGGGATGTTTTTTGTAAGCAGAATTGCTGAAACGGGTCATCCTAAATACAAGGGTCGTTCAAGGTTGACCGGGACTTTTATTTCTGCAGAGGAAATAGGTAGCAGAAGAAACACCAAACTATGTCCGTTTTTCAAAGTATTCTCCGTGCGCGCCGAGGCACCGTTGCCATCGTTCTGGCAGCTCCCGAATTCCTTTGGCGTAGAAAGAACTTGGTTGTTGTCGTAGCCACTGGAGGACATCGCTCCCCAGTGCTTCGTCTGTCGTGAATTTCTTCCCTCCCAGATGGTCTTTAAGGGGTGCAAACAAATTATAATCACTAGGGGCTAAATCCGGACTGTAGGGGGGATGGGGCAGAACTTCCCAGCGCATGTCGGCCAGAGTTGTTGTTGTCACATTGGCCGTGTGAGGGTGGGCATTGTCATGGAGAAGAATGACATTTCCAGACAACATCCAAGGTCTTTTCTTGCGAATGGACTTTCGTACAGCACCACGCAACAATGTGGAGTAATACTGGGCATTAATCGTGCTCCCTTTGTCCAGAAAATCCACATGGATAACGCCCTTCATGTCCCAGAAGACACTTGCCATGATCTTTCCAGCGGACGGCTGCGTCTTGCTTTTCCTGGGGGGAGGGGGCGGGGAACCTTTATGCCGCCACTCCATGCTGCGTCTTTTGGTCTCTGGGGTTGAATTGTGCAACCATGTTTCATCACACGTGATGATGGATTGCAACAATTCATCACCTTCTGCTCGAAACCGATTCAGAGGCTGTTCACAGACCGTCCTGCGTGTCTACTTCTGATCGAATGTCAGCTGGCGGGGAACCCACCTTGCACAGATTTTGCGGAAGCGTAAGTGGTCTTGAATGATTGTCTCAACACTCCCGACACTGATATTCACCTCGGCAGCAATATCCCGCACTGTTACTCGCCGGTTCTCAAGAATCATTTGCTCAACACGTGCGATATTCACTAGTGTGACTGCAGTCGGGCGAATGTGTCCATGCGCTTCATTTGTCACCAGCTCCCGTCCTTCGCGAAACTGCTCACACCATTCGTACACTCTTGTCCGCGACATCGTTTGTTCACCATACTGTGCTTGCAATCGTCTGAAAATCTCAGCTGGTTTCACTTTCTCCTTCACGAGAAATTTGATTACACACCGCTGCTCCACAGCCACAGACACACAGCTTGCCGCCATGTTCGCTGCAACTGCTGCGCATGCGCGAAATTCGTCATGCCGGACGCTAGTTACTCGTGAAGGAATACATTACGTCACCCGCACGTTTCATCATGATCCGGCTATTCATCGATTTTTTACGTACGAAAATCCCGGTCAACCTTGAACGACCCTTGTAGCAAAGGCTGGGGGAAAAGCAAGAAGTTCATTAGAATGTTGCCTAGATGGCAGCACAGCATAACGAACTCTTGTAATTAGCGGAAAGGAGGTTGATTTCAGTTGAAAATTTTGCATTGCTGAAGAAAAATAGGACACACTATCGTCCCTAATATAATTTACTGGGTATGGTGCTTACTTCCACGGATTGTGTTACTTAAGGAACAAGGGTCCAAACTCGGGCATACACATAACTTGTGAAAGTATACAAATTTGGAATGCCGTAACCATTTGTTGTGTTCTATTTGTTTTTTAATCGAATCTTTTCTGGGTCTTCCTTGTGTTCTGACGTCCGACGAGGAATTCCTACGTCGTTAGGTTAGGTCTGTCAGGTTTGGTTTTATTATTTATGCTAAGAGAACTAAACTTAGCTCGCCTAACCTAACAACTTAGGCATTTAGCCTAAAAATGAAAGCAGTCTCTGCTGACGTCAGAACACAAGGTTGCAGAAGTGTTGTGCGATAAGGGAGACCACGAATTTCTGAAACTGGAAAATCACGATGATGACAATGAGCGGTGATAAGATGAAATTGATGAATTGACACACCTATAAACGAGACACAAAAGGGTCAAACCATATGAACATGGTTGCTTGACCATTTTGAAAAAAGTTTATTTTTTGTGTGGTGTGAGCCTCATATGTTGACAGTTCAGAACCACTGTTATTTTATTTTTACTATCACCGATTTGAAGATGGCGGCATTTTTTTTATCATGGCGCGCGTCATTTTCTCCATTCGTAAGCATTAGCGGCAACTTTTTTATCTCAACTCTGGTAAGTCCTACAACAATGAGACAAGATCTGTGATGTTAAGCATATTATAGGCTACAATTATATTTGTGTGTATTTTTCTAAATATTATTCCTTCATAATAAATTTTAAGGTCAAAATTGTGTATTTTAATCCCTGAAAATGACATTTTTGGACAATTTTTTTTGGGGGGAGAAGGTAGTTTGTTTGACACTTGAATTTTTTTGTGCAAGTACCTGTATACCAATAGTGTGTCAAAATTATTTGAAGCTTTAGATTTTAATCCTTTTTTTTCTACAGGGTGATAAACATGTACTTTTTGTTAAAAAAAATCCAAGTTCAGGGTTAAATATCTCTGGTGGGCAGTTGTTCAAAAATCTGAAATTTGTACACAATACAGTACTCCATGATAAGTAACTTCAGTAAAAATTTTGAGTTTGAGATTCAATTGGTTTAAGAGATACAAAACTCGTGAAAAATTCAATATTTTGATTTCATTCATGCTCATAAAGAAAACCCAAGCTGAAGAATTCTCAGCGTATGTGAGAGAATGGAGTGGAAGGCCGCGAACTGCAACTGATGGAGGTCATCGGAATCGTGTTCAGCTAGGTATTTTTTACGAGCATGAAAAGCCCAAGATCGCACAGTACTGATGTCTACACATTCATCCCCATAAAATGTCTTCAGTCTCAGATGAATGTCAATTTGTAGCACATTTTCTGCGGTTAGGAACTCGATCACTGCACGTTACTTCAGGCGCTTCTCCAACATTGCATGGTTACATGCTGTCATTTTCCTAGCAATAGTTCAGCACCCCCTGGCGATAGAAGTTTGAAACCTTCAATGGAGAAGCGGGAAAGTCTTATAAGTGCAATGTATGGTTGCTCAAAATCCAAAATGTGTTTACAAGGTAACAAAGAAGATAAAAACATAGGAAGCTTTACTTTTCGGCACGCCCTCGTATATATACTTTATTGAAGATCCATTTCAGGATTGTAATGTTGTTCATTGACATTCCAAATTACAGTTTGCCAAAATTTAACACAAAATGTTAATAAGAAATTAAATTAGGCATACCATATTTAATGAAAAATATTGAATTTTTCACGAGTTTTGTATCTCTTAAACCAATTGAATCTCAAACTCAAAATTTTTACTGAAGTTACTTATCATGGAGTACTGTATTGTGTACAAATTTCAGATTTTTGAACAACTGCCCACCAGAGATATTTAACCCTGAACTTGGATTTTTTTAACAAAAAGTACATGTTTATCACCCTGTAGAAAAAGAAATATTAAAGTCTCAAGCTTCAAATAATTTTGACACACTCTATTGGTACACAGGTACTTGCACAAAAAAAATTCAAGTGTCAAACAAACTACCTTCTCCCCCCAAAAATTGTCCAAAAATGTAATTTTCAAGGATTAAAATACACAATTTTGACCTTAAAATTTATTATGAAGGAATAATATTTAGAAAAATACACACAAATATAATTGTAGCCTATAATATGCTTAACATCACAGATTTTGTCTCATTGTTGTAGAACTTATCAGAGCTGAGATAAAAAAGTTACCGCTGATGCTTACGAATGGAGAAAATGACGCGCGCCATGATAAAAAAAATGCCGCCATCTTCAAATCGGTGATAGTAAAAATAAAATAAGAGTGGTTCTGAACTGTCAACATATGAGGCTCACACCACACAAAAAATAAACTTTTTTCAAAATGGTCAAGCAACCATGTTGTATGACTTCATTAGGATTGACCCAAAAGCCATTGTATTTTTAATTAGGCGAGCAAGGACCGACACATTCCGCCTTATTTGCATTTGATTTAATTATTGCTATTTAGCGTCGCTTTTCACTAGTGGCTAATCGCGACGAGATTGGGTGACTATATGATGAAATTGATGAAGGGACACTCACAAAGGACACCCATGCCAAGGCCGGGATTAGAACCCGGGACCTCTGGCGTCGTAGCGTGCTGTGCTAACCGCTCTTCCACGGAGGTGGGGAAAAATCAACAATTATTGAGTGTGAAAGAGTTATAACAATTTAACAGCTAGTAACAAAAGCATCTACATATTTTCTATGAATTTAAAATAATTTCGAATAAATATCATCAATATGTTTCACAGCGAAGTAGACTCAGTAAGTTGAAAAGCTACGTATAGAAAATATTTAACCAACTCTTATCCTTCAATACATATATCTCATTTATCATTATTATTGAATGTATTTTATGATTGTATCAGTTAAATATATATATATATAAATGGATGAATGTGTGGGTGTGTATATTTGTTTGTTCCGACATAACTCTCGAACGCCTGGAGCAATTTCAACCAAACTTGGTACACGTATCACTTACAATCTGGAAATAAATACTGTGGGAGTAAGACACCCCTGGCACCCCTAGGGGTGGGGTGGGAAGATGTGACATGTAAACATAATCGAGAATCACCGATATTAAATTCCGCACAGACAGACATCCGCGACTCTATGCATGCAATCCGCACAACGATTGGCCTTTTAACAGTTTATTTCCTCTCCTGTCCCTAGCAACAGCAGGAGGAAAAAGACAACCACTTCTTCAACGAAAGATAATGAGGCATGGTTTACCAGAACCCCATTCCAGGGCAGCGTACACTACAACCCAGTTGTGATTGACTAACAAACTAAGAGGTGTATTACTTTCCTTTCTACTCCAATAAACGTCCCGAACTTCTGGATGAATATCGAATATCTCTAGCCATCACGATCCTAGACAAGCGACTTCCTGCTTTATCCATCGGCACGAAAATTTCGAGATGCAGAAAAAAAAATCTCTTTCCCCAATTCGTTCGTCTTAACTTCAAAACCATCACACACACTGCAGCCATGTTGGCGAAGATACTCCATACTAAACTGTGTTACACGAGTAAAGGCGGTTCAAGGTCAATCCTCTAAATTCTCTCCCTTCTTTCTACTTATCCTCCAAAGACAGTGGCTGGCAGCAGTGTTGCCAGTAGCACACTAGATCACCCGTCCGTATTCGCCCTAAAATGTATATACAGATTTATATTACACTGGAATGTTCACACAATCAAGTCTCTTTGTTTTGTGTCTTCTTTACGAACATTTCAATTCAGTCCCCCAAACGTTCCGTTACATAAAAGTTCTTCCAGACAGTTGGTAGAACAACAATAGACTAGCAACACTGAAAAGATAACAACGGTTACAACATTCTTAGAGTGTAGGAAGCACGAGAGCTTGTCCTTCACCAGCCAATCAAGTAACAGAGCATAACATGTATCTGTCTTCACGCAACTACCACCACACAGGTCCGAATTAAAGGAGTGTTGGGGGGCTCTAGCCCCGGGCCTTCATCTACAAAGGGGGCCCTGACTGCCAAAAAAATGCTTTGAAAAGGACAAGAGCATTAAAAAACTAGATTTGAAACGTAGTAAAAATAAAAGATACTAACCATCGTACATAACTTAAAAGTTAAAACCGAGCGTGTGTATGGAATGGAGCCCGGGAGTTCACGATTATTTTAGTCCTGGGCTTGCGCATGTATAAATCTGGCCATGTAAACAGAGATTAAAGTATAATCTTACCTGATCACAAGAGCAAATAGTAGACGTTATTTGCATGTCGTAGGTGTGGTAATATCTCTCAGCCTGTACTCACCTGAAAAAAAAAAGAGATGAAGCGAATGAACAGTGGTTTAAATAGTTAACTGGAAACTAGTATTAATAAACAATTGCTTTTAAAGTTAAAGAAAATGTAGTATGACTAAGCTGATTATACTAACCTAACCTACCAAAGTTTCTAATGGTGCTTGAGTGGCAATGAGAGCTAGTGTGCTGGTCATTTGGTACAGTAATAGTTCTAAGCATCTAGGGTTAATGACGGAACATAATGACGATGATGCCGGTGGGGTTATATGTAACCGAGTGTGGCAAAAGAAGCATTGATTTGACTCAATAATAGACAGTTTCAGACCGAAGCAACCTTCAGAAATAAGTGAAACGCTTGACAACGTTGCTTCGGGAGAGCGATGTTACCCCTACAGCTTTAACTTCGCAACCGAGTTTGTTGCCACCCATCGAGCCACGCACCCTCGAGGACGATTGGGGGAAAGAAAGACCATAATGCAATGCAACTCTTGCGTAGATGGTACCGTGGTCGCAGCTCCAACTGAATACCCACCCGATAGCCTACTTCTATAACGCAGGAAAATATATTTATCTTCAACGCCGCAGGACTCCATACTTTTATCTCAGCCCTTTCTCCTCCTGTTCTTCCCAAATCCTACCGCTCTCAAAATTGCCTCCGACTCATATTTCCGGAATATTGAACATAAACAAAGCTTTTAATCCTCCAAAGTAACAACTCAGCATTATTGGTTAAATTTTGCTAACAAAGGGGAAAATATTTCATCTCCTTTCCTGGAAAAACGGCAGGGAAAGGGTACCGAAATGCATACTAATGTCATTTTGGAGGGAGTAGGGGGGGGGTCATGGCCAGACATTGTTTTCGCCAGAGCAGTTACTGTATTGAGTTTAGGCGTTTGGGAAATATGTTTTATATCTTAGTTAACTAGGTACCGTGTGGATACAAGCAATTTGGACACATGCGTTTTCTGTGCTTATCCTCAGTAACTCTGCAGATTTGTGTAACTCAGAAAGGTTGAAATAAATTCAATTATAGCTGTAAAACAAGCAGTAATATCATAAAATACTAAAGTATTACAGTCTCATAAAATTAAAAAAAACAACAAAAAAACACCTGTACCAATGTTTCTGAACCACCTGGTCCCGGCGTAAATTATTCCGGGACGTGAGAGGTTCTCCTGAAGTTTGCTACTTGCAGCCCGAGCTGGCAACCACCTTGAAAGATGACTTTTCTTCGGGTTTCAGTAAACCAACACACAAACATGGTTGTGTTGGATTCTTTCTGGGATTACATGAAATTTAATATTGCCAGTATCTAAACAAACGACGAAAATATAGTATATGTGGGGACCTTCGGTACAGAGATGTGGTTGAAGAAGAGTGGCAACATAGACGACATTCTCAAGATGGCCAGAAGAGCGTTCCGAATGGTCAAAATTGTGCTCCAGAAGGACAACCCTGAAGGATTGTTCAACACTGACTCTTTTTGGTACATCCCATGGATAACCATCACAACCTTGGACAAAATAATACGCTGGCACAAGCACCCGATATCACAGTGTGTGTTGAGTACCTTTCCAATTACTGCTGCACTTTTGGATTGCAAGATTGAGAAATACAATGCAGCAGAGGTCTTAGGCTACAAGCTTAGCATGTTACAAGATAGGAAGATAGTTAGCAACAACATCTCCAAAATTGCTACATCATATTTTAATGCACGTCCAGTGTACTCGTTCTCTCAGATCAAGATGCCCATGTATCAGTCCATGTGTGTAATAGATACTGACATGGTAGAAATGGAGAGTGCTACACAGATGGCCAGCCCTGCATACTAAGCTGTCTGCATAAATCATCACAGGAGGATCAGCTCAAATACATGTGCTGTGAAAATATAAACTACAAACCATATAGTCCGTTGGCCCAAATTTCGTTCGAAGCTGGTATTCGTAGCAGTGTAACCGATGATTGTCGAGATAATATAAGTGAATTGATAGGTGGTATTTGCACAAACAGTACAAAGCCAGAATACACTTCTGTTCTAGACTGGTTGGTGGTGGATAGCGTTGAGTTTGTTTGATAATATATATACACAATGTATTATTTTGAAGCTTTGTTGGACAAGTTGAGAATATAGTCTGAGCTGATCAGACCATATATGATCAACGCAGAACAGTGCAGTAAATATGGAAAAGAATTGGATAAATTTCTACACGGCAACACCACTGCTCAATTTGAGAGCTCTGCCCAGAAGCAGTCCAATATATCCAAATTACCCAATTTATCCATATTATCACGATTTAAAGTGCATTATTTTCTCAAACTAATATGCAACACAAATTTGTCACTATATAAGAAGCAAACACACCACATACATGAGAACACAGTATATATATTTTATGATTTTTTCATAAATCATACCAATTTGTATGCCCAACACCTGCACACATTGCAAATCCAAAATATTAAAGTTACCCAATCTGGTTCATCTTACCAGATCCACTATAAACAACACTAAAAACATCCAACGGCATAGCCATCTATGCATTTCCACTGAAAGTATTTCTATGCAATATCATAATATCCACTGCGATAACAGAAAATACTTTCTCGCCCGCTCAGAGGGATTGCATTACAATCGTGTGCCCCTTCTCGAGTTGGGACAGGAAGGGTGAAGCGACTTGCAGCCCGAGCTGGCAACCACCTCGAAAGATGGCCTTTCGTTAGGGTTTCGACTGCTAGAACAGGAAACTGTTTCGTGACAGTGGTGCTGAGCGATCAAACGATGTAACTTGGGCATCGCCGTAGGCAGGAAAATTTTGCGGTGAGGGGGGGGGGGGGGTTCAATCATAATTGTTCCCATGGGCGTCGCCAGAAATTTAAATAATAGTAATAACAAAAATTATACAATAATAATTAAAATTTCATAATAAAACCATTCTAATATTAATGATTATTATTATTGTTATATTCTTGATCGGGCTTACTCAATCCAGCAGATGAGTGAATATCCAGCACAAGGCTTTTTAAGTTTCATACAGTGTGAACTGAAATGCACAATTATTATACTTCGTTATTAAATTTTAGATAACTTGAAGAAGGCTTTAAAAGTTAGATGGAAATTTTAGTCAAAATTTTTGTTGTTTGACCTTAAAACTTAATTTTTGGAATTTAAAAAAGCCTTGTACATGGATTGAAACCTCAATCACGAACGTAAAGCGCTACGAAACTGGAGATCCTAGGATTGAACTCCTATCAAGGGGGATTTTCGATTTTATCGGACAGGGAATTCAAAAGTTGGAAAGGGAATTTTCAGTCTATATTCCTTGTGATGCAGGAACAACACTGGAAAGAGGACACCAGAAGTGAAAATGGAGGGGTCGCGGTTGGGGTGCGATTCCGAGAATAAATACTGTTTCACTCAAGTTTCAGAATTCCAAATGTATGAAAATTCTAGCTCGATCGTTTCAACATTGCCTCCTTGTTATTTTGTGAGGCTTCGAAAATAGAATTTGAGATTTTGGTTTCTGAACTTCCATTAATCCAACATGTCAGAAGTTTCGGGGGGGGGGGGGGGGTTGAATCCTAGATACGGCCATGGACCTGGAGACGCGTTGCTCTCCGGCTCCAAATTCGGAGGTTGCCGACGGGCACCATTGTCAATTTAGTTTGCGCAGCAATTTTCATTAACAAATATATACTAAAATGCAAATATTATTAATTGGAATTTTCCGGTGTCCGAAATGGAACATACCAATGAAAATCAGCATTTACGAAATTAATCTAATGATATTGGACAGAGGAAACTAAAATATTCCATTAGATCTAGTAGTTGTCAACTAATTTAAACCAAATTTTATGTTTATCAACAAGGATAGACCTAATCCAACTAATACGCTCCGTGGTTCTTTCATAATTTATCTATTAATACAGTAAACCCTCGTTAACACGAATATCAAGGGACCGAAAAATCAAGACTTCGTTAAAAATAATCGTGCTAAACGGGGACTCAAATTTTATTGTTGCAATACAGTTCTATCTGCACATTAACCATTTTCAATACGTATTATGTATGTCATCATAGAAAACACTACTACAGTACTACAGTAATTAACTTTAAAAAAAGTGCTCGCAGATCATTTTCTGTGAAAAATTCCTGTATATTGCGTAGTCGCAGACGGGAACGCAAATGCCTGGTAACTTCACGGCCAACTGTACTCATAGCTTCGTAAAACTAGCGGTCAATTCGGATGTTGCAGAAAAACGTTCTAAAGTGTCCAATAGAATAGAAAAACACATCTGAACACACAACTGAATTTGTTGGTTAAATACATATAAGCTCATTGTTGACGCGATTGAGCAATTGTCGAGCAATTGCACCCAAGTTTTAATCTTGATATTACTCGTACTGGCTATATTTAAAAAAAAAAAATAGAAAACACATTTGAACACATTGTTGAGCGATTTCTTACATACCTAGCAGAGGAACGACAGAGGAACAACTGAAAAAAAATATGAAAAACTTTGAAAGTTCGTGTTAAATGAGATCTAATAACGCTACGGACTAAAAAACAGTTCGTAATTCGCGATAACCGATAAAACTTTCTATAAGATATAACACATCCCTGCCGGGACCAACATTTTGTTCATGTTAACCGAGTGTTCGTCTTAAGCGAGTTTGTGTTAACGAGGGTTTACTGTATTAAATTTCAAGGATACGTATTTATTAATGTTCAAAAAATTAGAAAGCTATTTACGAGTCAAATTGTTGGGATCGGGGCATCGACTTTTATAAAAGGAATTTACCGGACCGCGGGCTCACGAATGTTGAGAACCTTATTTTGTCCGCGGTTCGATACCCAGTTGTAGTTCGGATTCCACTTTAAGCTGTAGGTCTAGACCCGATTAGCCTATCTGTGAATATAGTGGGCTTGAAACAACAACAACAACAACACATATCTATTGTGCACGTGAAACTCTGAAATTTCCCTAACTC
This sequence comes from Lepisma saccharinum, assembly GCF_977018435.1. Taxonomy (NCBI): domain Eukaryota; kingdom Metazoa; phylum Arthropoda; class Insecta; order Zygentoma; family Lepismatidae; genus Lepisma; species Lepisma saccharinum. The sequence goes on from NC_139242.1 coordinate 31,886,372, forward strand.
TATAGCCAACCCATCAACTCTTGTTGGGTTGTCCTGAAACATTTGGAGAACGTCGTACACACGATTTGCTTTGATTTGGCTCATTTTACTTCTCATTTCTGCCATTTGTCGCTAATCCCGAAGATGAGGATGAGCGATGTAATGATGAAATTGATGAAGGGACACACGAAAAGAACATCCATGGCCCGGCCGGGATTTGTACCCGGGACCCCTGGCGTCGTAGCGCGCTGTGCTAACTACTCTGCCACGGAGGTCTGATACTCACAAATTACATTCAGAGACTTGTTTCTTCTCTGTACTAAATCCGAGCTAGAGCTGACATTTAATGTGTCTTGAGAGGCACCTTCCGCTCGGCGCTCTTAAAAATTTAATTTCTTATCACAGCCTGAGCGTTTGCTTAGCTTTCAAGTGCCTTTAAAGCCAAGATGTTTAATTAATTAAGAGACACATTTCTCACTTTTTGAAAGGAAAAGAATAGAAGAAGAAGAAGTGAGAAGGAAAGAAATCAGGGGGAGGTGGTAATTACTAGGAAACGCCGACAAAAAAGGGAAGCTGCAAATCACAGGACAGATCGGATTTCAAAAGCGAGCGAGTGAACGTCCGTGGGAAAATGAACAGATTCCCCCCCTCAACTAGAAACTCCATCACTTTCTGCTTTACAGCCTTTTTTTTTACTGGCTCTTCGGCATCGATGGATAAAGCAAGCCCCTTTCCCCCCGCTTACCCCTTGGGAATGAGCGTTATCGATATAACAGTGAAATCGTAGTTTTCTGGCGAAAAAGTGGCTGGTTGGGAAAAAAATCTAAATTAATTCTGCGATTGAAAGGTTCGATGGAGATTCGGAACATGAAAAATTATCAGGAATTTAATATAGTTGAAGTTTCTCTTGTTGTAACATTAACTAAATGGTGGAGAGGTCTTGGTTCCTTAATCCGAAAGTCACATTTTCATTTGTGGATCTGATTAATAAGTCGATGGATCAATTGCTAATGCACAGTAACGTCCCCGAGAAACTTAACACTGAGGCCAAGCTACATCGAAACGCAAGATTAAGACACTAAAGCTTCCCCACTGTACATTAGGGTGGATCGAAAAACCGTTTTTTTTCGAAATCGGTCTGCGGCTAGTGCTTAAAGTTTGTGGTTGATGGTCCTTATAACCCATATAAAATTTCAACTTGATCGGATAATATCTTCAGGCTGCGCTTTTTAGTCAAAATATTAAATTTTTATGAAAAAATGTCAAAAATTTGCAATTTTTCCTGATGGTTTGTCGATGTTTCTGGAGTGATTTAATGGCAAAAAATTACATATATTGCTTGTATGTTGCTTAAGAATAACGATTTAGTGTGTTTGAATCAGGGAAAATGGTTTCTTAGTTCGCCAAAATTCGTCAAAAAATGCCAAATATACAGAAATGTTACGGATGTTGGGTAGGCAATAACCCGCTATAATTACTCGACCCCACCGACTTAAATTTACCAAAAACGATAAGGTAATAGGAAAGGAAGTAAACTGCAGCTCTTGGTTCATCGACTATTCGACTATCCAACACTTACCATGAAAAGTGTGTGAACTACAGTGCCTGCAAATGCTCTCTCAAAATATCTGAAATGGAGAAGGAATTTTTAGAAAACCAGAGAACAGACCAAAAAATGTACATTGGAAGAGAAGACATCCCGACAACGAAAAGAAATCTGAAAAAAATAAAAAGGAAAGAAACCGAGCAGCTTAGCTTGGAAAAACGTATAGAAGAGCGTTCGTCGTCAGAAGTGCGGCAAGTTGACGAAGCTGAAAATGTCGAAGGCAAGGAAGACTTACCTGGCGATGATGAAGATGGAGAATTTATTCCGCAAAAGAAGTAGTTTAACTCAGGAACAAGTAGTCAGACCAGGGTCAATCTGATTTCGTTTTCGCGTGCATGTGAGAGGGGAGGTGTGTCAGACAGAGTAGCTGCACATTTGACGCCAAGTCTTCTGAGTGATATATATAAAACACTACCTCAAAAGGAGAAATTTAACATTGTTATAGACAGAAACAATTTCAGGCGACAGTTCTCACGAACGCTACAAATACTACAAGAACAACACTGTCCCCAGAACAAGAAAATTTTGTTGTTGTACTTCGATGGAAGGAAAGATTCTACTTTGGTGAACGAGACATGTGAAGATACTGGAAAAACGTACCAACGGACTTGTCAAGAAGAGCACATTTCTCTCATCGAGGAACCTGGTTCCTTCTACCTTACCCATGTTACGCCCAAAACAGCCGACGCAGAAGGAGCAATTGCCGCTATTTGGAACTTTCTCTGCGAAGAAGGCATAGATTTGACGGAATTGTCGTACATAGGATCCGACGGAGAGAGGAAGAACACTGGGAAGCACACCGGCATCATCCGGCATTTAGAAGAATATATCCAGCGTCCTCTCCAATGGATTGTGTGTCAATTGCATTCTAATGAACTGCCCCTAAGACACATTTTTGAGAAAATTGACGGCAAGACATCCGGCCCAAAGGGATTTCATGGCGACGTAGGAAAGAGCTTGTCTACCTGCCAAGACCAGCCCATCGTCCAGTTCGAAAAAATTGAAGCAGTTCTTCCTGATATTGACATTGATGTTCTCAGCAAAGACCAGGCTTACCTCTACAAAATGTGCCAGGCTGCAAACAGTGGAGTGTGTCCAAATGATCTTGAGATGTGTCTTCCTGGGCCCATTCACCATGCTCGATGGCTGACTCTTGCAGGGCGCATCCTTCGACTGTACGTAGCAACGTCAAATCCATCACCTGCTCTTAAGACATTGACAGAATTTGTCGTTAAAGTTTACGCTCCCATGTGGTTTTACATCAAATGCAATGGAACTATCGAGAACACGTCAAAAACCTGTGGCTATTATTACAGAAAATGGAGTACTTACCAAACGATTTAAAGACTTTACTCTATGAACGTCTTCAAAATCTTGCTTTCTGGGGCATTCAGAAAACATACTTGTTGGTATGTTGGCAGACAGTCGGCCAAATGTGCATCAAAACACGGCGAAGAAGATCGGAAGCAAGTAAAAGCCAACCAAACAACACCATTAGAAAATTTTCTCCCCCAGTGATTAACTTTAATGCCAAATATTACACAGATTTAGTGCACTGGGGAAAAGAAGAAATAACGTCGCCTCCAGTAGCACACTTACTTACCAGTGAAGACTTAGAAGAGATCGCAGCAGGAAGAGACGATTCCCTAGGAAAACTGCAGATTTTTTTGACCTGCCGTGCCATAGCCAGGCTGTGGAATGGTGCGTCAAAGATGTAACTGCTGCATCAATTGCTGTATGTGGTTATGACTCCTGAGATGGCTATATTAGAGCTCGATTGGAGGAAAGGAAAATATTACCAAAGTTTGATACCAAAGCGGACTTTAAAACCTAAATCGGCCAGTCTACCTGGGTGGGTGGGCGGGCGGCACTCGATTGCAACCATCTCCTCGTGGTGAGTGTTGGATAGCTATAGTCGATTAGTCGATGAACCAAGAGCTGCAGTTTACTTCCTTTCCTATTACCTTATCGTTTTTGGTAAATTTAAGTCGGTGGGGTCCAGTAATTATAGCGGGTTATTGCCTACCCAACATCCGTAACATTTCTGTATATTTGGCATTTTTTGACGAATTTTGGCGAACTAAGAAACTATTTTCCCTGATTCAAACACACTAAATCGTTAATCTTAAGCAACATACAAGCAATATATGTAATTCTTTGCCATTAAATCACTCCAGAAACATCGACACACCATCAGGAAAAATTGCAAATTTTTGACATTTTTTCATAAAAATTTAATATTTTGACTAAAAAGCGCAGCCTGAAGATATTATCCGATCAAGTTGAAATTTTATATGGGTTATAAGGACCATCAACCACAAACTTTAAGCACTAGCCGCAGACCGATTTCGAAAAAAACGGTTTTTCGATCCACCCTACTGTACATAGGAAGGAATATGAATGTACAATTTTTGATATCTCTATTCGAGTTTCATCAGTGGCCTGGCTCCCTCCCCCCTACAACAATATCGCGCGACGTCAATGATCAAGACTCATCACAACCTTGTTTCCGCTCTTACAATGATGATTTGAAGTCTTTGAATCATGAAGCGAAAGGAGATGTATGATCTATGGGCGCTTGTTATCCAAAAAACGAAAGAAAAAAATATCTGGTTAAAAGTTGCTTTTTTACCGTTGATCTATAAATTTCTCTGTTTCTAAAACTGAATGACATTTTGTTCCTGCACAGAATGAGAATCAAAATCTCTGTTCGTTTCTGAAACTGAATAACAACTTGTTCCCTGCATAGACAAGGAATCAAAATCTCTCTTCGTCCCTAAAAATGAATGGCAACTTTTTCCCTGTACAGAATGAGAATCAAAGTCTCTGTTCGTTTCTAAACTGAATTACACAACTTGTTCCCTGCACAGAATGAGAATCAAAATCTCTGTTCGTTTCTAATACTGAATGACAACTTGTTCCCTGCACAGAATGATAATCAAAATCTCTGATCGTTTCTAAAACTGAATGACAACTTGTTCCCTGCACAGAATAAAAATCAAAATCTCTGTTCGTTTCTAAAACTGAATGACAACTTGTTCCCTGCACAGAATAAAAATCAAAATCTCTGTTCGTTTCTAAACTGAATTACACAACTTGCTCCCTGCACAGAATGAGAATCAAAATCTCTGTTCGTTTCTAATACTGAATGACAACTTGTTCCCTGCACAGAATGATAATCAAAATCTCTGATCGTTTCTAAAACTGAATGACAACTTGTTCCCTGCACAGAATAAAAATCAAAATCTCTGTTCGTTTCTAAAACTGAATGACAACTTGTTCCCTGCACAGAATAAAAATCAAAATCTCTGTTCGTTTCTAAAACTGAATGACAACTTGTTCCCTGCACAGAATGATAACCAAAATCTCTGTTCGTTTCTAATACTGAATGACAACTTGTTCCCTGCACAGAATAAAAATCAAAATCTCTGTTCGTTTCTAAAACTGAATGACAACTTGTTCCCTGCACAGAATGATAATCAAAATCTCTGTTCGTTTCTAATACTGAATGACAACTTGTTCCCTGCACAGAATAAAAATCAAAATCTCTGTTCGTTTCTAAAACTGAATGACAACTTGTTCCCTGCACAGAATGATAATCAAAATCTCTGTTCGTTTCTAATACTGAATGACAACTTGTTCCCTGCACAGAATAAAAATCAAAATCTCTGTTCGTTTCTAAAACTGAATGACAACTTGTTCCCTGCACAGAATGATAATCAAAATCTCGGTTCATTTCTAAAACTGAATTACACAACTTGTTCCCTGCACAGAATGATAATCAAAATCTCTGTTCGTTTCTAAAACTGAATGACAACTTGTTCCCTGCACAGAATGAGAATCAAAATCTCTGTTTCTAAAACCGAATGAAAACTTGTTCTCTGTACAGAATGAGAATCAAAATCTCTGTTCGTTTCTGAAACTGAATTACACAACTTGTTCCCTGCACAGAATGAGAATCAAAACTAAAACTGAATTATACCTGTATAGACAGGGAATAAAAATCTCTCTTTGTCCCTAAAAATAAATGACAACTTGTTTCCTCCACAGAATGAGAATCTATTCGTTTCTAAAACTGAATGATAACTTGTTCCCTACACAGAATGAGAATCAAAATCTATCTGTTTCTAAAACTGAATGACAACTTGTTTTCAGCATAGACAAGGAATCAAAATATTTTTGTTTCTAAAACAGTATTACTCTGATAGTGGGCATTTGTGTGCCTATTTTCTTAAAGTACCTTATCACCCAGCATCGTTGAGCTTCGTGTCTTGAATGAACGGTTCCTTTTAATAAATCACTTCTTGAAAACAGAATTCAACGGTTGAGAAAAAGAGGTAAAAAAGGAAAGGAAATTGAACTAGATTAGAGCCTGTGTCGCCACGCTCCGGAATCTCAATCTCGCATCCAATGCATGAGCGTAAGGAGCGGTGGCCATCCCGCAACTGTCGCAGATCCTGGACATGTTCCAGGTCCTAGACTGGCTATTGGACTTTAAGTGCGATAAACATGGCGCGAGGCAGCGATAGTAAATGACTTGTCTCCTTTCTGGGAAAATGCCCAATTATTTTCTTTCGGGTGGGAAAGCATTTCACCCCTCCATCGAAACGATCTCGGGGACCTCTCCACCGACTTTGCTTCTTCAGTTTCTGGGGGAGGGACAGGGTAAAAAGAAAAGAAGGAAGAGGAGCCACTGCTCGCGAGATTTGCGAGGAACTTGCCATAGACCCTGGAAGACAGGACTTGAAGGAGGTCGTAAGGAACTATTGTCAGTGTTGCTTACTCAGAAACAAAGTTTCCAGATTCAGTAACAGGGTGACTACTGGTAAGTTGAGACAAATTCATTAATGATTTCATGCTTCCCAGGATTTTTCTTCTGAAATGAACAGACAAGCAATATTATGGCTTTGGTGTAAATCAACGTCCCCGCATTATATATATATATATACAGTACTTTTTTTTCTGGTAAGAAAGGTACCGGTACTTTTTGAGTTGGTTTGTTATTATTGTGTTCATGGTAAGAACTACTCAAAATATTTTGGCATGTTTATTAGTACTGGTACTACACATACTTACACCCACACAATCTTCTTAGTCAAAATAAATACCCCGTTCCACCGTTTGATTGATTTATTGATTTGGTGTTTTAAGTACACTTTATGCACAGTAAGGCTAATTGGGACTGGACCTACAGTTTGAAGTGGTATCCGAACCACTATGTGTCTCAACCGGGTATCGAACCCAGGACCCCTTGATTACAAGGCGACGATGCTACCACTGCACCATCGGGATGCCATGTTCCACCGTTTCGAGACTCAGTTTCCTTACGCTAGTAGCACCACCTTGACAACATTTGGGAAAATTAGATATTCCTTAATTTAAAGACTATAAATTTAGGTTCCTCTTTAGTTCCATTACTGGTCTTCCGTGAATCTTCATTTTCCAAAAGCGCCTTCTGGAGATTTCCAGGAAAGTTACCACACAACTTGGAAGGCGTGACTTGAATTAGATAGTGAAGAACCACCATCAGTGTTGCATACTCGCGAACAATGTAACCGGCTTTAGGAATTCCGAGCGAAGTTCATTCCAAGTATAATTCAGTTGTCTTGCTTTGATTGATTTTCTTTCCATTTTATGTCAGCTTTGGCTAAACGCGACGCTGAGGATGAATGGTAATGGTAAGGTAAAGGTAAAAAAAGTTTCCCGTGCACATTGCAGCCATATATATGGGATGTGGGGATATGGCCCCACATATTTTATCGATCTCAGCTACGTTGGAGGTAATGTGATCAGCACCACGTTCCGGCAGGCTTTACCCCACACCTACAGTTGCCCATTTAAGTTGGGTGAGCCCCAGAGACGTTTTATGCGGGGACAAGGCTGGAAATATTCCGAGCTTATATCACCCACCCCGCGAATCGAACCCGGGTGGCAGTCAGACGCCTTACCGACTACACCACCGCGGTATGAATAGTGACGGGATGAAATTGATGGAAGTACAAACAAACACACACACACACACACAAGCCCCACAGAGAATTACACTGACACCCGAGCCTTGTTAGTCTGCGAAATGAAGTCCAGGGTGTACTGCGTGGAAGATATGTTGATATTTGGGTGGCTTCAGAAACTGTCACCGTTTACACCCTGCATAATTCAGTTATAAACAATGTTTTAATCATTATCATCAATGGAATTTCTGTGTCACCACACACTTTTCGCTATCTCTCTATATATAAAAGTGGATGTATAATATGTGTGTGGGTGTGTGTGTGGCTGTGTATATTTGTTTGTTCCGCCATAACTCTCGAACGCCTGGAGCAATTTCAACCAAAGTTGGTACACGTATCACTTGCAATCTGGAAATAAATACTGTGGGGGTAAGACACCCCTGGGTGGGGTGGTAAGGGGTGATATGTAAAAATAATCGAGAACCACCGATATTAAATTCCGCACAAACAGACATCCGTGACTCTATGCAATCCGCACAACAATAGTGTTTCTCGGGTTGTCTAACATTCAGGCTGTGTTGCGAATGGAATCCATAGTTTTCGTGACACTCCCAATGCGGTTCAACTCTACGTTCATCACCTATCGGCATGGGAGGTGATGTGGGTGAAAAATAAAATGCCACAACTGACCTAGATAAGTGTCGAATCCATAGTTTTCGGAGTCGCTAAGCTAATTGGTGACATTCACGATCACATTTAAAATTAGTTACATTTTACACTATAGTTAGAATTAATTATTTTCCTGTCTAATACAAGATTGAGATAAATAAACACCCGGGCAACGCCGGGGAATCAGCTAGTTCAGTTATAAACATTGTTTTAATCATCATCATCAATGGAATTTCTGTCTGACCACACACTTTTCGCTATTGGAAAATAAAATGGGGGACTCTTCTGCCCGCAAAACAACCAAGTCACTACACCGACTTCCAATTTGGACGTTACTTGCAACGAACACGACATGGTTTACTACTAATAACGGACGAACTGCAACTGCGAAAAAGTTACTTTCGACTGTGAAACGTTAGTGTACAGTGTTTCCACCAACTTTCATTAAAACATAATTGTTTCAGTCATTTAACTTTTTGACTGTCCCTCGAACAAACAAAGCGACCCAAGACAACAAGAATCATACCGAGAGCTATTAAGGAGAAACTCCAACTTCTGGTAAATTATAAACACGTTGGGTTGGCACCACTGACGGCTGGGAACGTCGCCGGGATGCGGGTTGACGCTGCGGCTCTCTGCTCTTAGACCGGAAAATCCTCGCAGATACTGGAAGATCTTCCGGGATTCTTGATACCGGATCCCACAGAGGTTCTGGACAAGTCTTAATTAATATTGTGGATTTTGTTTGGTGGTGCTGTGAACTTCGGAAGGGATAACCAGGAACTAAAAATTCCGACCAACAATTATCATGCTCCACTGATACAATTGTAATTCCAGTATCCTTTCACATGCAAGATTGCCCTTTTCAGGTTGACTATGTCAATAAAATTATAGAACAATGACACAGTATGTGAGAGACCCTGGTTAAAGTCCTGGTGAAGTCTGGCTTAAATTTCAATAATAGAAAGTATGTTGTCTTCCACTATGCTGTTGTTCTTTTTGGAATAAACTTACCTGTGCATACGTCACTGCCAAAGTAGGGAAATGCTTCTACTGTTATGTATTTTCTATAAATGTGCAGCTGAAGCCAGATGAAATGGAGAAACAAGTAGGAGAAATATTAATTTCTTGTTTTGAAGATATACAGAGTGTTTCGAAAAAATAATCTGATTTTAAATGGTGGTATATTTGGAGATTGCAATGTCAGAGTGGTAAGTCATACGTCAATCTGAAGAAAAACTCGTCACAATTCATATCATATCTTGTAAGTGTTCTACGTGACTCTCCTTTAGTTACACGGACATCAAGACCACTTTTGCCGTTGGAAACTACAAATATATGACCATTTGAAATCCGATGAATTATTTTGAAATGCTCTGTACACACATGCAAGAGCGGTAGAAAGTGAGTTTAAATGAATTAGAAACAAACCTTAGGACAAGGAAATAAAGAAATTAAGACTGAAGGGAAAGAGAGAGAGAGAAAAACAGGGTGGTGTTACGAAAATCAAGAAAATTGAAAAGGATGTATGAGAAAAAAAGCAGGAAGGAATGAGAAGATAAAAGCCATGGCAACATTAAGATAGATGAGAGATAAAAGGAAACAGATAATTTCGACCGAGCTTTAAAGAGAATCGCCATTGTATTGATATAACAGCCATAGAATTTATGCAGTACTTTACATACACAGTTTATAACGACACATTAATCATAATATGAGTATGAGCATTGGAAGCGAGGAAGGACAGGGGTAGTGCAGAAGTGTATTTAAATACGCACATAGTATAGGTAAAACTTCTGGAAGCTTTTCTCTAGGTAAAGATTTAAAACTCTGAACTGTACCTCGCCTACTTCTCAGACCAGCCGGATAGGGGGGAGGGGGGCTAGCTCGGAGCTATACTGTGTCTCTGGAGGAAGATTGCGCACATAGAGAAGGGGAGATAGATAATCCGCGGAGCAGAGCAATGCGCGCTGCTGCAAACGGCCGGTAGCTGCAGCTGCGTTTCCCTTCTACCTACTCACTACCCTCACACGTGTTCATTGGCCAATTCCTCTCGCGTCACTACTTGTGCAAAGGACTTATTTTCGTTCGTTTGCTCCAGAGATTCCCGAGACAGACAGTTAAGCTTAGTCGTGCCTTGGACCCCAACTCTTGCTCTGAGGCATAAGTTTGGCAATGCAGTGTACCACACGAATTTCCCGTCACCATGACAACTGATGTTGAAAGTTCCATGTGCCCCGCCCTACTATCCTGTGTAAAGGCCAAAAGTAATATTCCAACTCTGTTCTCTCGTCGTACGAGGTGTGCCCTACGATTTGGCAATAGGCGTAACTTGGTAGGGGTAAGGAGGCAATTGGCCTCGTTCAAATTTTAAGGTTACGAAATCTAAAAGTGAATGATAATTTTGTTAATCTCCTGGGACGTCAGGAGTAAAGTATTGAAGAGTATTCTTTATATTGCACAAATGTAAGTTATTTAGCATAATAGTCCTGGATTAAAATTTTATGGGACGAAAGAGTTGTCGGTTCTGCTCCCGAAGTTAAGTCGTAAGTTCGATTCCACCATCGAAGTCGCAAGCTTGATTGTGGACCCAAAAAGTTCTAAGCTTGATTGTGGACCCAAAAAGTTCTAAGCTTGATTGTGGCGCGAAAAGTCCCAAGTTTGATTGTGGCCCCCAAAAAGTCAAAAGTTTGATTGTGGCCCCCAAAAAGTCAAAAGTTTGATTGTGGCCCAAGAAAGTCCTAAGAGTGATTGTGGCCCAAGAAAGTCCCAAGAGTGATTGTGGCTCCAAAAAGTCCCAAGTTTGATTGTGGCCCCAAAAAGTCCCAAGTTTGATTGTGCCCCCAAAAAGTCCCAAGTTTGAGTGTGGCCCCAAAAAGTCCTAAGTTTGATTGTGGCCCCAAAAAGTCCCAAGTTTGATTGCCCCCACCAAAGTTGCAAGTTTGATTCTGTCCACCCCAAAAATTAAGTATCAAGTATGATTGATTGTATGTTTGATTCTGCCCCCCAAAGTAAACTCGAAAGTTTGATTTTGCCCACCGCCCTCAAAGTTACGCCTCACGTTGCGCCCATGGATTTGGCATATCCTGTGTACCAAATCATAAGCTAACGAATATGGTTGCACCGCACGGCATAATAACATAAAAATTATCGCATGGCAATAGCCATTACATATTTTACCATACCTCGCAAACCTCTAGCAAACCAATGAATAAAAGATGGGTATCTGTGCCAGGTGAGGGGCTAGCGGAAGAGAGAAGTACTTTTCAGGAACAACAGTGCTGGCCCCTCTGGCTTAGGCTTGATTTAATTAACATTCCAAAGCGAGGCTGCAGTCTGTGGTCTGGATGCCGTAGGAGCACCCATTAAGCCCGAGTAAATGAAACATGAGTTGCGGATTGAACAATCTGGTCATCTGTTTGAAACAATATATATACAAATTCCGATGCATGGCCACGCGTTTCGCACGTTTGACCTCTAAAATGGCGGTAAGCTCGAAATCGTGCCTCGGAGAAGGCGAGATTACGACGAGGGCAACAAAAGTCCGTTAATCGTTCGACTTTTTAATTGTTGGTCGTCGTTGATCTATTGTTGGTACGTGTTTAATTACAATGAACTCTTAACCACTGTTTATAATTCCCATGATTCCTGTGCAGTCATATAGAGTAAGAAAAGCATTGCCGTTATTTCAAACTTACTGAAAAATACCCTGCTAATTTAACTCATATTCAAATTGAAAATAAGTTTTGCCATTGCCTGGCAATCTAACAAAGAGATTGCCGTCACACTGTGGTGTAAATTTCAGACTTATCATCTTTCCTCCATTTAGATTACGGAGAGTGAAATTTTCAATATTTTTCAAAATTTTAATTTTTTTTGGAGAAAAATTCCTCACATGTATAACAAGTTTCAAACTTAACTGGCACCGCACAGTAAAAACAAGGAATATGGTTAAGGTGTTTTGCCCCCTTCACGGTTATTTTGTGTCCAAAAGATAAGAATTTGTGAAAAGGCATTTACGGATTCATTGTAGTCTAGCGTCGAAACTACTAATTTGAAAGTAAAAATGGTAAGAAACAGAACGAAAGACCATTTATTCCTGAATAAAATGTTTTTCAGGGGGGGTTTGCTTTGATTTTTATATCTAAATATGCTAGTATTTTATCCATGAGCGTTTTGTTTAGAATTATATAATTGGAGGCGGCAGTAACTTTTTTTTTCCAAATTTTATCTGGGATTTTGTTAGGCTTTGTTTGAGTTCGTGGGACTTTGCCTTATTTCATCTGGAATTACAGAACAGAAGTTACAGCGATTTTCATAAATTGCCTGAAAACGCTAAACGCAAAAATGGCCACCAGATCTAATTGAAGAAAAAGATGCGAATGCCGGATTTGAAAACTTGAGGGATATAAAAATAAGTGATAAAGGTGTTAAAATTTTTAAAAGTTGTACGCGACGAATTACACACTGTCCACGGAGTCTGGGACGAGTGAACAAAAACAATTCCACTGTGTGCAGCTATCAGCCGTTTGCAAAAGTGCACATTGCTTTCCTCCACCCACTCGATCTCTCCCCATCTCCACCATTGTGTGTGCCCTTGGTCCACAGATTGCCGAGACTGAGTGTAGATTAACTGCACGTGCCGAGTTTTTATTTCAGTAAATGGTTTATATTAATGATTTGGCTTCTAAGATTTATAATTGTGAGGAAAAGTAAAATGTACCCTCCGCGCAACCAGGTTGGTTCAGTAGAGAGATGACGTATTGATTCCTATTTGATTTGGTTAATCGCGAAGACGAGGATGAGTAATAAAGGGACACTCACAAAGAACACCCACACTAAGGCCTGGATTCGAACCCGGGACCGCTGGCGTCGTAGCGCGCTGTGATAACCACTCCGCTAAGGAGGTCGGCACGTAGAAAGAAGAGAATGGTGAACTCTCAGCGTATGTGGAACACCGGGGCTATGTCTCAACTGTAACGACAAGTACATTTCCCATTTACAAGAGTAATACCGGTACTTGTAATCCACATTACCACATAAGCAGTCCACACCGATTGAAACATCTCTTTTGCTGCAAATACATCCACACTCACAAGACTCCAAAGTCTCTCCTTCCATTCTATCCACAATCCTTCTGTTTTTCTCCGAGAAAGCAGGGCTTTAAAGGAAAAGTTCTTGCTTTATCTCCATCCAGCATCCTTCGCCCTCTCCCACTTTTCATCCCCCTCCCTTTCTACCGACGGTTATTCCTCCACCCCTTCCACCTTCTTTGTATGTGAACCTTTCGAGGGAGGAAGTCATTACCCACAGTTCCTAGCGAATTTCACTGTCCGCTGCGCTCAATCTCATTGAAGAATCGAACTTATTGCAGTTGACGTCCCTTAAACTACGAAAAGTTGTGTTTGCATCGGGAGAAAATTGAGTTTCGGCCGGCCCCGCTTCGCTTCCTTGCGAGATAATCGGAAAGACAACAACATAATCCTGTGCGTCGTACAGACCAGTGTTTCCCCATTCATAGCCCCTCGCGGTGGAGAGAGATTTATGGGGGAGAAGAAGGGGTTGGGTTGTGGGTGTAAAGGCGGTTTGGCGTTATGAATATCAAGATGTCGAAGCGAAACAACACAAGCGCCTCCTAGAGTAATTTGTTGTTATTCTCTGGAAGCGGCTGCAAGAAACAGTTACTTCCCCCCCAGAAACTGCAGTTTGGTTACTTCTATATAGTAACCTTTCAAGACTATACCCGTTCAAAAGTATCTGGTCGAGTTTTAATAGGGTCGATAATAAGAGTACCTAGTTGAAGTAAAAATATCACTAAACACACTGCCATGATACTAGGCGGATGTGCAGAATTGCGCTCGTGCCACGTATGGGAAAAGCAAAGCGAACGTGGGACAAAAGTCGCTGGTTCCTGCACACTCTGTGGCAACGTCAACCGGGCTGCGTTGCCTAGCGAGGGTCAGACCGACCTCTCTCGGGGGAACTATTGTGTCATCCCTGACCTTTCGAGCAAATACTGTCAGTTTGTATCACATGGATTACAAAGACCAACTCTACAACGAGATGTTTCATTCCCTTAAACCTCCGAACACACGGTGTTGTGCTCCGACGTGGCAACAGCGCGAACTTCTGCCACCCGCCTAATTTCATGGCCGTGCGTATAGATAAAATTATCATCAACATTATTAGAAGTACAGTCAACTACATGCTCAGTAAGGCTCCGAACGAGTGGGTCGCATAATGGTAACGTCGTCGCCCTCTGCCGGGTTTCGATCCTATTACAAGAGTAAAACGAAAACCTTAAAATTCCATTAAAAATTGTAGGGCAGACTATATACAGCTCTAATTCACATGAAGAGTGAACTGTTACTTACAAAGCGTCCTCAAGGCTGCAACACTGATCAAGTCAGCTTTAAAACGCCATTTTTTCAAAATTTTAAAGATGGCACCTCCTGTACACACTTGCACCTGTGAAGAGGAGTGATTTCTTGCACTCTGTCAGCGTAAGACTCTACAGATATTTCTCAGCAAACGAAAATTCAATATTTTTGTGCATGCTTACACACTTGCGAGTTAACTATTGGAGGAGAAAGTTCGACAATGGCCTCGGTTTGCAGGCAGATGGGCGGAAAGGCCTTCGCAGTGGCTCATAAGTGACTGCACGTGGACCCTCAAAACTTATTCTTAAGGTATACAGGCACTAACTCAAAGTTTAAAATATGTGTAGATCAGCAATAGGCCTGTGCTAATATGCAGAAAACTTGTGCAACCCTTCATACAGAAATCTACTAGATAAGGTTTTAATTTAACTGTAAGTCCAGTCCAGATTAGGCTATCCGTGCATAAAGTGGACTTCAGGCCCACACTTAAACGAATCAGTGGCTGCTTGTGATAATATATCTAGTGGCTCTGCACTGGAGTGTCCCTTTGTGAGCGCCCCTTCATCAATTTCATCATCCCTTATCCTCATCTTCTCGATTAGCCAAAAGTGGCAGATAAGCGACGTAAAATAAACCAAAATCAATCATTATTTCCATGTTAAAATGTAGTTTAGTCGATCTTACAAATGCACAGTAGTGATACATGAAAATGAAACAGATGATTGTGGACTGAAACTGCCTGGACGAATATTTTAAATATACAATTATTGTTACATTAAAATTATATTCCGTCGTAAACGCTCGAGCGTGGGAGACTCGAACAAGTACGAGGCAGCGAGCGAGCGAGCGAAAGCGGTCCAATGCAGTACTCTATACAGCAGAAGTCGCATAGTGGATTATAAAGGACATGGGTTCAGACCCTAGAGCCTCGCCACTCTGCAAATTCCAGTCCAGGACATACTACATGAAAATAAGGTTGGGATTCGGGTGTCTCTGCAAAGGTTCACTCTCTTCCACCCCAACACTTATTTGTGAAAAAACAGTATTAATCTTTAAATCCTTTCTTCGAAATGATACATTTTTATAAGCTTACATTATCCTGCTAATAAACAACGAACTTGTCCTAGCAACCAAATGAATCGTAGTGTACCTCTCATTCTTGAGTTACACTTACCTTTGTAGAAGGCAGGAAATACGAATGAATGCGTATACTTCAGCAAAATGCATTTCCAGCTACAGGAGAGGTAAACTGGAGTGAGGAGAAGGGAATAGGAGGAGTCTGGGTGTGGAAGGATGCGAGTTCGGTCTTGGACGGGACAGTCTGTCTTTAGCTTGAAAAGGGAACGTTTGTTTGGGGAATTGTAAGGAGACGGAGAGAGGTGTACCGGGTGAGAAGTACAGAGAAGTGAAGAGACAGTTTAAGAGACATATGGGAGAGTGTGTGTGAAAGTAACTTTGGGACTATTATTGATCATCTCAACGAACACGAGACAGGTAATATACTTTTCTCTCTAAGCGCTAACCTTGTCGATGCAGTCTTAAGGTCATTTAACCTAAAATGTGTGTTACCATTCATTTAAGAGTTGTATAGGCTTACATTTACCCCGGTACCTCAGCAAGTGAAGATGCAGCATAAGCGAGTGCTATGAGCTAACGCTTTCCCCTATATCTCGGTCCCGACACCGGTTGGTGTTAAACGGAATGGTTTGATTGGTGTCGAAATGAACTTGTAACATTTGGAGAATTATACAAACCATTTGCTGAATTAAAACCACACAAACCATGGTTCCATCATGTCAATGGTACAAGAAATGTAATTGTATTAATTAACAGACTGAGATCGGGTCATTTGTACACTAGACAACATTAATTCAGAATTGGAGTAACGAACAATAACAGATGCGAGTGTTGCTAGGAAATTGCAAACACGCAGCATATAATACTGGAGTGCCCAAAATATAATAGAGAAATATTTTGCATAAAAATTTAATAATAAATTTTCCAAGTTTAGTTGTCAATCCGGATGGGATATAGTTCGTTAACATTTTTAAGAAAGTTAACAAACTAACTAACTATAGATTCCACACTAATATCGGTCGTTTTCGAAACACAGCCTGCAAGTTAGACAACCTGAGAAACCCTACCGTTGTGCGTGATTGCATAGAGTTACGGATGTCTGTTTGTGCGGAATTTAATATCGGTCGTTTTCGATTATTTTTATATGTCACCCCTTCCCATCCCAACCCTAGATGTGCCAGGGGCGTCTTACCCCCAAAGTATTCTTTCCAGGTTGCAAATTATACGTGTAATATGTTTGGTTGAAATTGCTCCAGGCGTTCGATAGTTATGCCTGAACAAACAAGTATACACACCCACACACCTACATCCAATTTTATATATAGAGAGAAGATATAATAACGATCAAAAAACGGCTGAAAAGCTGTTAGGTCCAAAATAAAAGAATGAATGAATGAATCGACTGAAAAACACAACTGCGTCAAAACAAATCTGACGTCATAACGTGAGAAGAGCATTTCTTTTATATTTAACATTTTAAACGTCGCATTTTTGTATCAGATGGGGGTGTAACACCTTACTCTCTCTGACACAAGATGGGGATTTTAGCTTGCGAGAAGGAATTTGCACCCGGATTGGAACTCAACACGGTTCTCATTGGCATCGCTTACATTCGCGACAGGTTGCTCTGAAGTAAAGAAAAACTACATCCATGCGACCAAATGGACTGCAAAATCCTACAATCAAACATCCCCAACAAAGAGGAAAAATGGCTGTCATGTTTCTTTAAGTGCCTAACCTTAGAGTATTTCAACCAATTTCATGCTGAGACTGCGGAGGGGAGAGAAATAGTCCTTTCAGCGCCATTCTGAGGGGAAGAGGGAGGGGGCGAAACGTTTCCGCCAGGAGAGGATGTTCATCTATCCTGTTTAGATGAAGCGCCACCTAGATCTGAACGATGATTAATGATGTCGAAAACATCACCGCTTCGGAATTACCATTGCCCCAAAAAGCGATCAGTAATATGATTTGGCACTCCCTCGTCTTCCCACTCCTCGGGAAGAGGAAAATAAGAAGAATAATAATAATAAAAAGAGCGAGTAGGGTCCGGGAGAGAAAAAGAGGACTGTCACTCCCATCATCCACCGCGCCTTTCCAGTGCTGACATCTATAATTCATGTCACCGCCACCGCTCTTTCTTTACAATAGATTGAGAGTGGAGGTCAAATTTTGTGCTCGTTTTCCCCTCCCCTCCCTCCCGTCTCCTTATCCCCCCTCTTCCGTCACCTTCCGACCAGAAGTTGTTTACGAGTCTCCATGGCGACGAAGGCCGAAACTTCTTTGTTTAAGACTGTATTCTCCGCTCAGATCGATTCATCCCCACAGAAGGGAGACGACTGCAATGTCACCCCCCTCCCTCTTCCTCCCGAAAAGACTCTGAAAGTATTGAATACCAATGCTTGGCGATGCGTGGGATTGGTGTGTTAAGCAGGCAAAAGTCGAGAACCATGTTCGAACATGCATTCACATCATGAGCGAAAGAAGTGGGCCACGCTTGTGCTGGAAGAAAGTTTATTCAGAGGCAAATCGCAAATTGAAGTACGTGTTGAAATCACTAGTGGTGCAGGATATTAGAAAAGAGTAAACGAGGTACAGGAAAGATGTAGTGAACTGGACATCACGATCTCCGGATCTCAACCTGCTTTTCAATTTGTGATAGCATGGAAAAGGAATGAAATTCGTGATACTAGTTTGATCCAAACATTGTGAAAATAATACAAATTAACATGATACAGAACAGTGGCGCATCCAAGAATTTCATAATGGTGGTATGGTTGACTTTCCTTACTAGTCAACACAATATTTTATCAATATTTTATGCGCCTGAGCTTATTATAAGAAACACTTGACAGTTTTTCATTTCGCCTAATTTTGGTGTCAAAACTCCACAAAAATAAGCATTAAATAAGCAAAGTTTGTCGAATCTTTTCGCCGAAAATTTTTCTTCACTCTGACTCGGAAATCTCTGGAGCAAACGACAGAAAACAAGTTCTCTGCGCAGGTTGGACGCGAGAGGGCTCGACCAATGAACGCGTGAGCAGGAGAATGAGTGCATGGAGGGAAAAACGAAGCTACAGCTACTATCCGTCTACTGCTTTGCTCAGCTCACACGCTTTTTCCCCTTCTTTGCCGTTATACGCGGCCTTGCTCTACAGATTCCTGCGACAAAGTGCTTGCTCCTTTCGGCATCTCTACCCTCAGCGGATATTTCACAATAAATACCAAAACGCAACATACAGGATAAGATTATACTTTCTGCTATCGGCAATGACTTATCTTTGATAATTATGCAACCCGATAAGCCAAAGTGTGTTCATGGATGCCAACCTTTAAGGATTGCAATTTCATTTCCAATTATTGTTCGGGGCTTCACATTTATAATCCCCCCCCCCCCTTTATGACTGTTATTCGACTTGCTGAGTATTGATGCGGGTCTAGTCTAAGCTTGAGACATTGGCCTGATAGATAACTCTCGCACATGTTTTCGAGGCATTGAAATGCAACACTTTTTCTGTCTCGTGGCATTCGATTACTCGCAGACTGCGGTTTGAAAGATGATCCCGTTTTTCCTCATGTAATGTGCAGAAATTAAATGAGAAAGATGCGATCTGGAAATGACAGCCACTGATAAACTACCGCAGCTTAATGGTTGTTAAAAATGCTTTTTCCTCTTCTATCTTTTGATGTGCTTTTTATATTCTCTCGAATAGGGAATTAACGACCTTGGTGGGTTTACATTTGAAGAGGATGAAGTAAGCAGCTCAGACTATAAACAATGAACAATTCACTACGTAATTGTTTACAAGTTATGGTTAAATGCACTAGCATCCTATTTAGAAGCGGCATAGAATTTTAAGGGGAGTTTCCATGAATAGAGCTTAGAACTGGTACCAGTACCATTATATGGAACTTTTAAGTGAAAACATCTGTATTTATATTTCTGGATTTGTAAATCGAAAAATATATATATATAAATAGGAATCTCTTACCATACCTGCTTCGTATCTAGTAAATATATTGCCGACTCAAATTTCATGTCTAATTTCATTTTCAGAAATTGTAAAATGGTCCATGGGAATAAGACAATTAGGGTTGGGTCAAAATTATAAACATACCACTAGATTAAAAAATGTAGGTTTATCAGCCAATCTTTTCTTAAGTGTGGCAAATTTCCTCTTATGACCCTATATATAGGGTGACGCATATTGTATCTACCAATTTGAGTTGGCAACCCTGCCACGTGCGCATGCGTGGCAAACCTACATCAGTGGAGAGTTGGGAGTCAGGCAATTAGTATACGATGGAGCGTTGGCCGGTGCAGGCACGGATTTTGACGGAGGAAGCCTTCATCCGAACAGGCGCCGGGCACTGCGACGAAACAATGAAGAACGCCATGTTGTAATGTTGTGAACAGTCGGCGCCGTTGAAACGCTCGTCATAAAAGCCTTCCCTCATCGCCTCGAACAGTGCATCCAAGCAGGAAGACATTTAGAGGATGCACTAATATCTCTATTGTCCATATTACACACTGTATTAAATGCCTATGTGTATACCTTTATTTCTTAACCATACACAGTTACTAAAATCACTGATGTCTTTCCGTTGTCATTTGAAGTTGGTAGATACAATTTGCGACACCCTGTATTTACATTCTGTACAAGTCTGTAACCTGGTAAGGAAGAATTCAAATGTTGCAGTCACTTTTAATTTTGGACTACATTGTGCATGTGCGTTTAAACCTGATTGTAGTCTTCCCAGTGGAGAAGAGCGGAACGGTTACGTATCATATTTCTACAATGTTTGTGTAAGATTAATTTCTCATTCTTGCAAGTAAACTAAGCAGGGAACAATGCTTCGCTAATCTTAGTGCATAGGAGCGAATTTGCATCAAGTCTCCGCAGGTTATTTATGCAAATTTCACATTACGGTGAATCCCCTGCGGACAAGAGAAAGAAGTAGCTGCTTATGTAAGGATGCATTATCATTAAGAGGCCTCCCCCAACCTCAACCGTGGCGAAGTCTTAAAACAGGGTAGGGAACTTACGAGATGCGAATATTTGAATAAAAGGACGGTAAGAGAAGGGGCGCTGGGGGGAGGGGGGGACGGTGTTGCATTTTAAAAACCATCGCAAACATTTCGAAAACATCTTAAAAGGGAGCCCTGGTTTGGTAATGACCGTGGGGGTAAATTGACTTCTCTTTGTGGAAACAAAATGAAATTACTCTATTGGAAAAAAGTTATATATATATATATATATAGGGGGGAACGAAAAGAAGGAAGCGGCTGTAAAAAAAGTTCTTGGAGAAAACATGCAAAAAAAAAAAAAGCTTGAGAGAAGGAGGAAATGCGAGATGACGGGGGAACGAAAGGGTTACGGATGGGAGACGGAGACGGGAGAAGGTAAGGGGAGAGAAGGAAAACTTTCACGTGAAATTCCACCGGAAGGTTATTAAAATGAAAATTTCCCCGTGTCTTATAAACTTGTGTAGCAACACGGACTTCGCCAAGAACCGAGAGAGAGAGATGGAGAGAGAGGGAGAGAGAGAGAGAGAGAGAGAGAGAGAGAGAGAGAGAGAGAGAGAGAGAGAGAGAGAGAGAGAGAGAGAGAGAGAGAGAGAGAGGAGGAAGAGTTGAGTCAAGTTTAAACAGCGTTTGTACACTTTGACGTGGCTTTATGCTAACGTTTTTTTTTTCTTTCCTTCTCTGCCGGAGAATTTAATCCTAAACAATTTCTGCCGAGCGTTATGCTAAACGGAACATAATTGAATTACGTTACGGAACTGCAAAAAGCGTAATTTCTTGAACTATTTAGTCTGGTGTTATTCTGGGATAGGTGCAAGGGGTGTCTCCTTGCATGTTTTGACACGGAGAAAAACATACTAGCGTAAACCATCTGTGATTTCGAGTACGTCCTTTCACATTGGCAATTTCGTATTGCCACCTAAGTTTCCGAGTATGGGTGTTCATTGTGATAGTCACGTTAATTTTATTTAACCGTCGCTCATCCCCATCGATGCGATTAGCCTAAGGTGGCAGAAAAGCTGCGCTAATAACACGAGTTTTGAGATTTGTTTTATGTGAACTTTTATACACAGGTACATGGACTGAACCTACAGATTACAGCGGAATCCGAACCGCTATGTGCCTCCACCGGGTATCGAACCCGGGATGCCTTGATTACAAGGCATCCACGATGACACTACGCCATCGGGGAGGCAATCATTTTTATGGTGTGTGTGTGAGAGGGGTTGTAGCTGTACTAGACATCCTTCCCTATTTACTCCATCTTTTCTTGCCAACCCTTACCATGAGCTTGTTTTACAGTGCACCTTTCTCCCTTGCAGCGTATTAATTACAAAAGTCTACGAGTTTATCCTCATTAATAAGAGCCTCCGACCCAGATAAACACATTAATCAGAACACTGATAATGAATGGCGTTATTAGTTTACACGATGACGTCACAAGGTGATAGTTTTCCTCAATTTTTGCTGAAAAACAAGCTCCCTTGCGTCTGGACTGGTTTATTGTGTCTCACCGCCAGATACGAAAGTAGTATCTTACCTTGTTTTGAAGCTCTTCGTTACACATCACCACGTACTAATGAGGTTGAAATAATGAACGATCTTGTTTGCGTCGCCTTTTCGTCTGTCTAGAGCTATAACCTTCCTGTACAGTCACGGACATTTCTGGGTTGTAAAGTACTCGTAGGAAACAGATTTATATGTAAATACATATCTTCATATAATTCTAAAATTAATGTATTTTGTATTAAATTGGTCGTGGTGTGTGTTAAGCGTGAAATATCGTTATGCTTTTGTTTAGGTTTTGGTTGGAATATGGAGGTGTTCATTATGGAAGCTGTATGTTAAGCTGTTTTACAGTAAATCTATTATTACATGCTAATTAGTGGTCTATTGGTGTTTCAAGTAAAGATACGAGGTGTATAACGCGTGCATATTAGCCTGTGTATATACACTACAGTATGTAAGCACAAAGTATGTAATATTTTCCATATTTTACATATGTAGTTAGTTTTGCATTTAACTTTCACATTATGACAAGTATTTATATTAAGTAACAACCAGTAATTTGAGTCTATGTTGGTACATTAGTGTTCAATGTTCGTCCTGTCAACGAAAATGACCATAAGACAGTGTGATCAATGGTCACACGATGCTTTTCCGGTATGTTCTTCACTGTGCACGAGCGCCACATTTGCAACTGGTGGTGAAAATTTGAACTATTTCCTCTCTCGTCAGAATTCGCTTCCCAATGGTCTCCATAGGCTCTACACCAAGTTTCACCGTAATCCCTTGCTTCGAACGGGCTTCTGAGGATTCTAAGTAGGGACATTTTAATTCTATGCGCCACATTTCTACCTGGTGGTGAAAATTTGAACTATTTGTTTTTCGCCGGCATTAGATTCCTCATGGTCTCCATAGCCTGTATATCAATTTTCAGCGCAATCCGTTGCTTCGAAAGGGCTCCAGAGGGCTCTGAGTAAGGCAACTTTAATTGTGTCCACCCGGTACGTTCACAGGTTACAGAAAATCAATGATGGGATACATTAAAAAACAACAGATAAAAGTTTTACTGCATTAAGTAATCCTTGGTCTTAAAGGAAAGGTATATCAAAATACATATTCCAAACCTGAGCTTTGTATTTGTTCATGAAATGGAGTGATGTATTCCTACGAACACCATAACAGCGAGTGAGAGTACCCCACACAGTACATTTTTCAATATACGCAGAGAGCTTCCCGTCCATATATCATGTTCGGCATGTTCTTCCTTGCTTCTTCTTGTATACTTTAACTTTTTCTCTATTTCTATCGCTATTCCTTCTGTTTTGGCCCACCCTCCTTAAAGCTTCTTCCGCAGATAGATTTATCGTGGTTATGCATTAAGGGGAGAAAGTTATCGCAGGCAATGTTTTAATTTTTTTTTTTTTACATTCCATTTTCGTAGCTTTTCCTAGTCGGATAAGAGAAATTATAGTTTTCGAAGGCAAGGCACGTCATAAGTAATTTACTGCGGTTGGTGTGATAGTTACCCTACATATATTAAGGACACAATATCTCAAGAGAAAGGGTCACACACACTCCCGCGTGCATGTACGAATATTTTTTCGATAAGGCTCTGTTCGTTTGTAAATTGTGGAAAAAGTTATGATTATTTATCTAGCTTTCCATGTTGTATATTATGCGTTTATGTTGGGACCGTATGTTACGAAACGCTTTGAGTGAATTATGCAGAGATTACGTGACTTGCGAGTTAGGTAACTTTACAGAGAGAATTGATAACTTTGCATTACAATACGTATTATCTTTCACAAGTCAGGGGTTTTAGTTTCAACAAAAGACGAGTCTTGTAAATAATTATACGCATACTCTGTCCCGGGAATCTCTGTAGCAAGCGAACGAAAGCAAGTCTCTGCGCAAGTAGTGACTCGAGGGGGCTCCACCAATGAGCACGTGAGAGGGAACGGATATGCGTGGAGGGGGAAAAGCGAGTTTTTTCAGCAGCAGCGTGTACTGCTTTGCTCGGCCCCTCTTTCCCCCCTAAATGCGGGGCCTTGCTCCACAGTGTCTTTGACGTTATTTTCATAAAATATAAAACTGAGCCCCTTGAGTTACTGCCCATTGCTCATCAAGATGAATGTTGGAGTGAAGAAATAAACGAAATGCGTATCCATCAACCTCTACCCCAAGTACTGAACTAGCCGAATGATCTATCTTTCTCTATTACCCTATTTTCGTCCTACTAGCCCTTCACCAAAGCCACCATCCGCAGTGATCCATTAGGACAAGGTCCTTTTTGGTAACCCTGTACCAGCGTACACCTGCGACACACACAGGCATCGATTCTCAGAACTCCAAGGGGGATGGGTATCTGCTTTTAACACCAACTTGTATTATGTACATGTGGTGATCGTGCTGGCAACATCCGCATGAATATTCATGATGGACGGAGCTCTGTCAGTTTTGCATGTTTATTGGTTAAAACAGTATTCAAAGGGTATAACATATAGTAACCATACTCACGTACATTGCGTGTCAGGTGGGGGTGAATTTAGTTCTACGGTATTGGATGTCGAGCTAATGTACAATGACAAAGAATGAAATCGATTTTGAAATTACTGCGCATGCGTTAACAGGCATCTACTTTGCATAGAAAGGATTTATGAAGTGAGGACCATTTCTTGAAATTCACATGATTGATTTTTATACAGGGTGTCCCAAAATGATTACCCTGATTTCAAAATGTTCTTACTCTTTAGTGATTGCACTGATTTTGATTTTTCTCTTGCAGATGCGTTGGACCAATCGTCGAGTTTTTCCGGTAGTGTGAAATTAATATGCAGGTTCGTCACTAGAGGCGCTGCTGCTGTTTAATCTGGCTTCTACACAAGAAAATGCTCAGTGTGTCGTGTGGCTGGTTGAGACTAAATCACCAAACACGATGCAACGGAAGTTTCAAAATCGCTACAGAAAGCAACCACCAGATGTGAGGTTGATAAAATCTTGGATGTAAAAGTTTTTAGAAACAGGTACAGGAGATAGACTATAGGTCAGACATTTTGCTTGTGACTTCCGGAGCTCATATCGAAGTGTCTTACATAAAACTTGATCACATTTTGTGAGTCTCTGCAAAATATGGTACTTGTAAGTATATTGGTAATAAAATTATAAGCAATTTAAATCATGGTAATCATTTTGAGACACCCTGTATTTTCGGCACATCAGCACATAGGCTATTTTTGCCCGGAGTTAAGTCCCTTAACTAAAACAAATACATAAAATGTCTTAAAACTTCCTCACTTAATTTTGAAAACTAACTAATTCATTACTTAAAGAATAATAACTATACTGTCTCTGAGGACTAAAATCTCTTTACTACAGTAGCGCCACATTTTCACCTGGTGGCGAAAAATTAAATATTTTTTGTTTCATCGCCATTCTCTTTCCCATGGTCTGCATAGTCGATTCACCAAATTTCACAGTTCTACGATGCCTCAAACAGGCTCCAGAGGGCTCTGAGTAAGGGAACTTTAATTGTAACCATCCGGTATGTCGAAAGCTGAGGCTGTAAAGGGGCACTCAGCACATACGATGGCAAGCAGGACAATACGTCTCTATAGAGGATTATCCTGGCCGTGAATCCTGGCGCCAGAACATCGTTGGCCTACAAGAAGCAGTTGCTGGGGTATGAGGCTGAATTTTGGATGTCTTACCAGAAGGTCACCCATTACACCTTTCTTGGAATACACATATACGAGGTGTACGTTGTACGCCCTTGACTGCATTGTTGCAGACTAACGAGGTTCTGGCGTCTGTACTCACAGCCAGTATACTACTCTGTTGGCAGAAAACCGACGTAAAGTAAGCAACACAATGCCATCTAGGATGACAGCCTCGGTTGAAAAGTGCGATGAGTTGTCGATTCATCTCAGTATCTACGATTTAGGTTGATAAGGGTGTTTCTTTGAGCGAGTGTCTCCATTCATCAACTTCACCTAGTCATCATCATTCGTCTTCATCGTCGCGATTAGGCTAATGAAATGAAGCTAAGGAATACAAAATTAGTATTCTTGAAATTCTTCTACCGGGGATTGAAAAATGAGACAATTTGATTACAGCCCCACCAAGGCGAGAAAGACCCCGGCAACTAAAGTGGACAGTCATTTGTTTGTTCCTCTTCTTTGCCCTTCGTGCCTATGTGCTCGGTTTTTCCACATTCATTGCCTTTGAAGGTGGGGAGGAACGGAATATCGTCGGGTGTTTTGCATGCAAGTATAACGAATATGTAAGGTAAAGATAAATTAAAGTACCCCGGGCACTTTGCACCATGCCATGAAGGCACATAGGGCCCCACACATTCTCGATCGCGGCTATTTTTGGATGTGATGTGATAAGCAATACGCTCCGGCAGCCTTTAACCCCCAGGATAAGGCGGGAAAAATTCCGACCTTATATCACCCACAGAGGGTATCGAACCCAGGTCTCCCGCATGGCGGACAGAAGACCTACCGACTAAGCCACCACGGCTCCCTAACGAACATGTGCTTTATGTATTTATTTATATACGAGGGTGGGGGAGTAAGTCATGGCAACCCAGTAATATTTTAATTATATGCAAAGGTGGACGGAAAATGGAGACTGCGGGAGGAAGCCTGACACGAGTACTTTACTAATAGATGGCTCTGTGTGCTGTAGTGGATGAGCACGGGGCGCTGGGAAAACAGTTGTGTGTCAGTCGTGGAGTAAGATGGAAGTGACCAGATTGGAACTGCGATCGTACATCAACGTGGCCGTTCTCCGGGGGAGAAATGCGAGTAATTGTCATCACGAATTGATAGAAGCGTTAGGGAATAACGCTCTGCCATATCGAACTGTCGCAAGATGGGTAGCAGCGTTTCAGAGAGGACGCCAAACAACCAACGACATGGTTCATGATTCCTACCAAAAAAATATCCATAATGGATACTCTTTCAGTTGTATATAACAAATTTTTAATACATCCTTCGATTGTCGAATTATTACTGGGTTGCCATGACTTACTCCCCAACCCTCGTATATTTATTATACATGTACTTACCCTGGATAAGGATGATAGCAAAGATCTTTTGACATTTTGGCAACGCAGGGGCGGGGTATCGATGCAAGCAGCTGACTGCATCTCTCCGGCGATCGCTTTTATTTGAAATCTCGACCACAGCAACACCACGACGCCATCGGGGAATACATGTACTCTCTTTAAGTACAACTACAGTACTTCTACAAAAAGCACACCCTCCATAATAAGATAATGAAATATTAGTGGCACAATGCACGTTTATTTCCCCTCTCTACGTCCCCCTAACATTAATCCAGACGCGAGTTTAATTCCACGGCCAGTCTACCTGTATCACCATTTCTTAATTTGCCAGATTTGCAGTGAGCTTGTTAAACGCTCCCGCGAATATCTTTGATATCCACAATATATCTAGGCGTAGAGGGAGGGGGGCTTCTGTTTAGTAAAATCGTCCCCAGGTGCCTACGGATTAATTGCCAATGGAAGATAATAGCCGAAAGTTAAGGACGGAATGGAGTTTTGAGCGCAGTGGCGTCTGCGATTAGCAGCCGTGGTGGGGAGAACTGGGGGAGGGATGGAGGTCGGGGGTGGCAATCCTGTTCATGAACAAGCTGCAGAAAGCAGGGTGGAATCTCCAGGGATGCATTTGTTAGTGGAGAGCGGTGGAGCGCGTTTTGCAAAATGGAATGGGGAGATGGGGGAATCGTGAGGGGGTAAGTTACGTGGAGTGGTACACTGTAAATGAAGAAAAGAGGGTTAATGGCTAGAAATCAGAATTTTCCCTACACACGCGCGCGCACGCGAAAATATACAAGATTAAATGTTAGTCAGCGACTAAAGTGGAAAATATTAGCTGAGGGATGCTTGGTCGAGCCTTGGGCTTAGCTGGGAGGATGCTCCTATGGTTTATCATGGTGACAATGAAGCAGCTGGGGAAGGGGGGGATGCTTTGCGAACATTTTGCTATTGCTCTCTCCACGAAAACAGTCCAGTCAAGGTCGGAGCTTCGCCTTCCCTCCTCCACACCCCTGGTTCTACAGGGTTGCCACACATCTTCTAAGCTGCTCAGTCGACATTTCGCGCGTTGTACTTATGGAAAAGCCAACGACAAAAAAACAGACTCCCTAAGAAACACTCGAAGTCAATCTCGAGTTCGTGGACGTTGCTGTGGTCAGTCAGCGCCGAAACGCTCTACAAAAGGCAACAAGGAGGAGGAGACTGGTTGTAACTCAATATTACATTCTTACCACTAATTATGTCCGGAAGGCAGAATCAGAGATGTTCTTACTAAATCCGTGGATAGACAAAATATCGTTCAATGATTTTATACCTACTTTAAGAATTATTTCTTGAATTAAATTTTTGAGTTAGGTAGAAACGAATTTTCTCGGAAAAGAGGAAACTTCCTAAGTTCTTGCTTCTGGGTAAACTATTCAATATATTATTGTTGTTAGGATAAGGGTCATTAGTAAAGTTGAAGTCCTGATTCGGACGCCAGTTTGGTATCTCTAACGTAGCTCGAGAGGAAGCCGACCGGACGCGAATCTGGTTTCGAGCCAGCGCTTGTTTTTCTGAGAAGCACTGTTGCCACTTTTACCTACAGTGTTTAGACATCCAACACGAACTGCGACGACGCTACACTCCCAAGGTCTCCACATTGTATAAAATAAAAATAGAACAACACCATAACACAACCTAGAAAAGATAACCGGAACCTCACGTTATGAAATCTGTAAAGAAACTTAATTGGTAACATTTTATTTACTCCACATGGACTTGACAAGTGCTGCCAGTTTCTAAAACAGACGCTATTGGTGGGAAAAGTTTGAGGGGAGGATATACTGGCTCCACGTGGACTTGACATACGGTTGTCACAGGGAAACTAATCTTTCGAATCTTTCTTTGAAGTAAAGTGGCGTTCGAATCAGGACTTCAACTTTACCATCACTCTCATCTCTTCTTTGCTACTTGATCTGAAATCTGAAGGCATTATTAGCTTCTTGCAAAGAGATGTATACGACATGCCATTGTTGACAATCGTTCCTTAGCGACCCATATCTGAAGTCTGTACTGAAAAAGAATAAAAATCAGTGTCAAGATACTTGGGTTCTTGTTCTTCGGGCGACTAATAAAGAACAGGAGGACTTACAAATCTTCACATTGCTTTCGCCGCTGTCAAAGGCATAGAGAACTGTCAAAGGCATTTTGCAAGTTTCCCTCTTGTCCTGTTAACTTCGCAATAATGTCTCGATTGGACTGTTCGAACGGCTTCTCTTTATGTCCACGACGACTTTTTTGCCACCCCTTCTTCTCCCCGTTTCATTTTACGCCCCCTTTCTGCCGTTTTGACCAAAAAATACTCCACTTTAGATCTTTTCCTGTCCGATAGATGTCTCCCGCGCAGAGAGAAGGGGTTTGATTGGGCAGCCGGGCAAAAAAGGAACCGACAAAGGACTATCGGCAAAGCACTTTGTAAGGAAGTAAGACCAAAACGTGGACGATTCGTACCAATTACCAAGGCTCGGTTCTGCAAGATTTTTCTTTCTCTTTGGGAAGCCCTCAAGTTGGACATAAAAGTCCGCAAGAAGTGTAGAACCGTCCTTATAAAGAAGCAAGGAGTGAGGAAGGACTTTGGAGTAGTAGGAGGAACAAGGAGCCAATGCGGGGGACAAACAGGAGAGGAATTTTCGCGGGGGATTCTGGGAAATTTGGCCGCGGCAATTAAAACTGGCATTCAGCGTGGTCGGCGGAGGAATGCTTTTTCATTGCCCCCTCGCGGAAGCGTAACGCAAGGGGGGTAAATCGGCCTCTTAAAGAGCTTCCATTAACTGCACCAGAGGACTTAATGATAACCGAATCTTAGAGTTTCAAATTTGTGGGACTTAAGAGGAGGATGCTGAACAATCCCATAATTAAGCATGGATGTCTTTTCCCCCTTATGGACTTTTGTTTTATTTTCACTCGCCAGCCCTTGAAGACAAAAACCACTCAAACTTCCAGTTTTCGCCGTGGAATATACCCAACTGATGTGGTCTTCGATCAACAGCATCATATACTACAAGAGAGCATTCTCTATACTCTGTCCCGGTAATCTCTGGAGCAAGCGAACGAAGAAAGCAAGTCTCTGCCCTATAGCGACTGGAGAGGGCTTGACCACTGTACGAATTAAGCTTCTTGCTTTGGAGGTAATGCCCACTCAGTGGCGTATTTGATTTCATTTTTGGAGGGGTATGTAAATTTGTATATACGTATTTACCAGTTTGCAAACTAAACTATCGCGTTGCGGTTCTAAGTACCTCAGAACATTAGTTTGCAACGATCTAAGTTTTGTCGTAGCAAAAGACTTATTAGTTCTGCTTGTGTTCATTTAACCAAATGTTATTCGTTCATTGTATAACACGGTCTGTATGGTCAAAGTAGATTTCTAGTGTTATCACTCATATAGGATGGCCTGTATGGTCATATGATAATTTTCTGTGCGAGGTTGGCAACTCTGCAAAATTAAGCGAGTTGGTAACGATTTATCTGGTCGTTCTTATTTGCACTCCTTTGAGTATAAGCCTAACGCATGTTTGTATTTTGTTCATTTTACGACGCTTTTCTACATGTTCGGTTAATAGCGACGACGATGATGAATGGTGAATTTATGGCATGGGTGACGGAACTGTAAAATTATACTTGACCAGGGTTCGAACCTGGACATCTGGCCCGCAAGTAAAAAGGCTCACTAAATGGTGAACATTTTTCATGTACACTAATATCGACCATTATTGCTACTTGTTATTTTTATTACTTGTATTATTATTATCGTATTGTTACATGATTTCTTAATATGAAGGGAAAATTTGCGGAAAAGGAGGAGATTTTGCCACTTGTAAAGGGCAACTGTACTCTCAGATTGTGGCAACACTACCTACATGCTGTAGCACCGAAGTGTACAGGGAATTTAGAGCAAAGATTCCATAAGCTCCCAACCGCTTGTCCGCCCGCTGCAGTCGTAACCAACTGGTTGTGAAATTGGGCCCTCGAAGATGGAACTCCGCCTCGATGGGGATAAATCCAGCATCCAATAGGAAGAGGTTGACGGGTAATTTCTTCCATTCTCGTCTCCCCGTTTTCCCGAACGGTAAGAAATACAGCTTTCTTTCTACAAGTATGATTTTCAAAAATCCTGTCGGTTGTGTGTGTATCGTGATAAATGGGGCCGCGAAGAAGAGTGGAGTTTCTGGAGTTCCATAGATCGGTGGATTTCGTGAAAAAATCTTGACATTTTCTCACGATTCAAGTTTTAGGAATATATTTCTTGCAGTTTGAATCGGACGTTTAAGTGTCCTACAGGAAAATATAATTTCACCGGTTGTCATTTGAATAAACTGGTTTCGACTTATTCGAACTCAATTTGATCAAGTCAGGATGACATTCATGTAAATAACTTCTCTAAACGTGAATAATGGAAAAGTTACATCAACAATGTCTTATTTTCTTTATAGAAGCAATTTTTAAATAATGTCAACATTTCCAAGCCGACCTCCGTGGCGTAGTGGTTAACACGGTGCGTTACGACGCCAGGGGTCCTGGGTTCGAATGCAGGCCTATGTATGCTCTGCCTACTAGCTGTCACTCTTTATGTACAGTTATGCGTGACCTTGGTCCACAGGTTCCCGGAGTAGAACGCAGTTTAAAGTGGGATACGAAGCACTATGTGCCCCCATTGGGTACCGAACCCATGAGTCCTTGATCACAAGGCGTTATAGATGACGCGTTTACTTGGTTAACGTCCAAGATCTGAAGAGAGCTGCCGCCACGAACGTGGGTGGGGATAAACAACGGGCGAGTTGTTTTCGTCCAATCACACCCAACCTTCAGCCAATGGGTGCAGCTGTCATTCTGCTCGTCTGCTCCCCGTGGAGTCTTAGTCACATGACTGCGGATACGCTGTTGCCGTACTTTGCAACTTCAATGTGAAGACCGTGGGAAGGTGCTTGTGGCGGAGAGTAGACGTGTGGCAACACTGTGGGTTGAATGTGATTGTTGCAGCTGGTAGGCGCGCTCCGTTGACTTCAGAGCCAGCCGGTCGTTAACGTAGCTAGCGTGTCGACTATACCACTAGGTCAACTGGGAGCCACTTTCTTCTAAATATTAAAAGCATGTATCTGAATTACATTTTTACTATCCAGGTAACAAACTTCATTGTTTTTATTGCAATACATTCATTCCTCACCGCGACTAGCTTTTTGCCTAACTAATGAACACAACCGCGTGTATAAAGCCATTCCCCTGACAGCCTTAAATCTTAACGTGGAGTCGGTAGCCATTGATGAGTCGAATACTTCGGTGACAGCCACGTATCGATTTTTTCCCGACCTGTTTGTTCCACGGGATTGAACCTGACACCGCGTTGATGGATGGGAAGCTACCGGAAATCTCCCACTTAACTTCTCTTCCCTTGGCAAAAAGAGGAGAATGTTTTGTCGTGGATTCTTCCAGGCGTGGGTAGCTCCCTAGAAATGAAAAAAAAAGAAGAAAGTCACCTCCGGGAATGCACTCACACAAGATTAAATTTGTATAAATCCGCTTCCGCCCGACATCATGAATAAGAGAGGACCTATAGGTGAAGCCCCCCCCCCCTTCCTGTCTCTACCTGACCGGTTTACCTCGCAAGAATTTATTTTGTTTCAATCACAAAAGGGTGTACAAAGTGTATATTCACTCACTCCGGCTCGAGAATGTGTGGAGCATGACCGCGCATAACGGTACAGAAGAGGAGAAAGCGAATGGGCGGAGAAAAGCAGCGCGCGCTGCTGCAAACGGATGGTAGCTGAAGCTGCGTTTTCCTCTGTATGCACTCACGTCCCCTCTCATGCGTTGATTGGTCAAACCCAGTGGCGTGCGAATTAAAGGTCGGATGCCGCGGATTTCCCCCAACAAATAATTTTATCCAGATATATTTTTAGCCCTTCGTAAGATGTTTTTATCCCCTTCAAAGAAAATGAAACTGATAGCATGTAGTGTACCATTTCTTAATTATGTGTAACGAACACAATTGAAAAATCATTCGTGTCCATTAATGGTCCAGTCATCAAAGATTTCCCTGCCGAAAACTATGCAGTCTTGTAGATTCTGACCAACCTCACGGAGCCGAGACAACAGCCGGCTGTTTTCCATATACGTTTTCATGGAATAGCGCTTATAATTTTACATGTACTAAAACGTTCACAAGGAAGATGTTGGAATGTTATAGCGTACACAGAGAAAAATGTTTGTTTGGATTAACCAAAAAAAAAAAAATGGTAGTGGTGAACAAATCGTTTGTTTAAATAGGCATCAACCAAACAATTGTTCACCAGTACCAAATGATTTGGTCAAGTTCTATTTGTTTGTCGTAAACAATTTTTTGGTTACCAAAATCAAATATTATTTTGGTAAATCTAACAAAATGTAGCCAATTTGTTTAGGAAAACCAAATAATTTAGTCAAAATTACCAAACGATTTGTTAAATAATTTATTCATAATTACTTGTTATAATGTGGCTAATTTTAGCTAGGGTGGATACTAGATAGTTTGTAGAAACTAACTGATCTCAAAATACACATTCAGAATAGAAAGTTCACATGAACTAACAGTATTTGGATCGTGTTTGTTTTTCTACACTTAGCTTTTATTTATATAGTCCAGAATCAAAAAGGTTGCTCATGGGAGATTCATTTTTATTCACTGCAGTGCATTTTCTTCTTTAATTTGTAGCTTTAATGTTCACATATCTTTCGAAGAATGTTAAAGCACAATTTTTCACTATGATTACAATCAAAAGTACCATTATTTGTTGCAAAAAACTTATGTTTCTTGTACACATTTTGACAGAAACATCTAGCGGCCGGTGTAGGAAACTCAGTATAAAGTAAGTATATTGTGAGGTTTTTTTCAGAATATTAGTTTACACAACAACATAAAGACTCGCTTCGAGTAATTATCTGTATACATGAGTTTCAATTTTCGACAAAGGATTTTCATACTACACTCGACGAAACTGGACAGTCGTTATTTCAAATTCGAAAGCACGCTCACGCGCATATAGTAAATTTAACCAAACGTTTTGTTTCTCTTTACTTACATATGTATAATTTTGTTTACGAGTACCATATTTCGTCTGACCATATTTTTTCGTATTCTTAAACAAAATTATTTAGTAATTACAAGCAACATTTGGTTATTGGAAACAATAAGCATAACCAAACAGCTCAACCTAACTTTTTTGGTAATTCCAAACAAACCAGTTTTTTCTGTGTAGCGTTCTTCCCTGTAGAACTGGAGATCGAACCAATGGGGAAGTAACTCATCCTTTAAATTGTACCACTCGCTAGCAACGACTGTACCCTCTTCACCTGGTAACGATCAGCGATCAAAATGCCCCTCGATCCTGCTGATCTTGTTGGATTTGCCTGAACTTCACTCACCTCTCCTCCAGGTAAGCGGTCTTACAGTTTCCTGTGAAACAATCTTTCTCTGTGAATCCAGCTGCAGGTCTGGACAAGTCTGTGCAAGATTATGCACGCTATCGACGAGAGATGTTACGATAGGTCTTTTCAGTTCTTACGGCGGGCGCTCTAGAAGCTGGCAAGGGAAGTGGGGAGCGGGGAATTCGCCCGCAGACAACAGCGGTGACGCCGAGAGACCTCGTTCTACATGTTGCTGCGTTCCTTGCCCGCTCCCCACTTCCCTTGTCAGCTTATACAGCGCCCGCCGTAAGAACTGAGAAGACATGTAGATGGACGTTATGATTGAACTTGGAAATAGAAATTTGGCCAAAATTTCGGTGGCGTTATTTCCAAAGCTCTTGCTACGTATGAGTTCGGGTTTTAATGTAAGTAATAGTAGTCTAAATGTTATGATACAATTTAATGACTTAGGCTAGAACTTGCTACGTCCCCGGCTAGGAGTATTAGCACTCTTCTACACCCAGGGCTTGCTGAGTTTAAGCAATAGTCTTAATAGCGCATAGCTATTAACAGCAATAGCTTTACTAGCAACTAGTTAACAACACACGTGACTTAGTTTACACAAACCATGCAGAGGCCAATCTTTTAATTAAATTCCAGCTCTGCTATTTTCAACAGATTATAAGCCATTAAATAGCCACAATATTATCACAAAAGGACTTGCAATAACACAAACTTAAGCTTACATTCATGTCATCTTTCCTTTGTTTGAGAACTTCACTTCAAGGAAGAAAGAAAATCTCTAACTTATCTCGATTTATAGAAATGAAACTGGCATCTACTGTAATATAACCTGAACAAATGTTGAGCATGTCGTCTTCAAATTTCCCTGAAATTTCCCTTTTCGCCTAAAATTCGGTCACAATTTCCCTGCAAAAGGGAAAATTTTCCTTCAAGTGGCAACACTGCTGAGGTCGAAGTGGGAGAAACGTAAGGTAGGGGTCACCCGTGCGCCCTCTCTGTCCAACAGCGTTAATCTTCTTTGAAAATTCCAACCTCTTTCGTCCTTGGTGCTCGCTGGGACATAACTGGCAGGATTGATCTCTGGTGCGGGGGCGATATCCTCCCCCCCCCCCTTTCGCCCGAGCCCCTCTGTTTGCTCTCTGTCCCTTTGCACGGCAACCAAAGGGCGCTTTTCTGTTCATCCGCCTATTAGAGGAATTCGAAAACTCATCTTTTACTTTTTTATTAGTAACGTTCAATGTGGAAACGACATGAGGAGCGTAAACGAGCTGGAAGAGAGGATTTGAACAAGGTTGAACTGTGTTTATGATGTGTCAAAAGGCGGAGGTCAAACCGGACATTCGGGTTCAAACTTCGCAGCATAAATTCCTTCATTCCGGGTAAAACAACCAATGAAGTAGAAGACAGCATAGAGCGGTTGAACGCCTGTAATTGATCGTCTTTTGTTGAGGCCGAGATGCGACTTCCAACTTATACAACACTCTCCCGGGAATCTTTGGAGCAAGCTAACAAAAACAAGTGACTCTCCCAATGAACGCGTTAGAGTAGGAGTGAGTGGAAAACGCGGCTGCAGCCGCCAGCCGTTTGTCGCAGCGCGCACAGCTTCGCTCCACTCGCTCTTTCTCCCCTTCTCTACCGCCCTTGCTCCACACATTACCGAGGCAGAGTGTGTACGGCCCAGGAGTCTGTGGGCCAACTTCGGGCCTGGCGGCAGAGAAGGGGAGTAAGCGAGTGGACGGAGCAAAGCAGTGTTCGCTGCTGAAAACGGCTGGTAGCTGCAGCTACGTTTATCCTCTCCATGCACCACCCCCTCTCGCGAGTGGGATGAAAGTATTTTCTTGTTAAGGCAGAGAGGTAGGTGTCAACTTACACATTTTCACTGTTGATATCCTGATATAAAATTTATTTATTCTCTCTTCAGGAACGTTCTAAATAATGTAAATAAATCCTTGACCATGGATACATAATAAGGCGGGAAATGTCAATAATAGAATCATTGAATGTTTGACAGAACAATGACGATAATGAAATAATGCCAAAGAAAAATAAAACTTTAATAGTCTTTGATGTGCTCTAAGTAAAGGCCCTTTCACGTCAATTTTTATTAACGAGTGTTTTTTGTACTAATTTTATCCTTCCGGAAACTTTTGTCTTGCTGGCATCACACCTGCACTTAAGTGCCTTTCACGATATTTCAAACTTTCTCTTCTTCACCCCAAGCAACAGTCTACTCCCATCAGCATTCTTAAGTCTTGCGGCCCCACGTCAATATTGACATGCAGATGAGCAAACAATGTTCTGCCGCGCCCGAGTGTTGCCATCTCAAAAGAATTCCCACCGCGTTTTGATGCCTAAGCTACTAAGGGAAGACAGGTTGGAACAAGGTGTTTGCTTCACTAAACAGATGCGCCATTGCAATTGAACTGTGCACTAAACCAAATCCACATCTGAGAACCTTATTCAGATCGACCATTTAAGTATATCTCAAACTGTGCAAAAAAACGTAAGTACGAGGGCAAATCGAAAAGTTTTTGCCCCAATTTTTTTCAGCCGAAATAATAAATATACAGGGGAATCAAAATATAGGAATTGTTCTATGTACCTTGCACTATTTTTCCACATAGTCACCACAGCGGTTCAGGCATTTGTCCCATAGCACCACTAGTTTCGAGATGTCGCTGTTGTAGAATTGGGCCGTTTGATCGTGGAACCACCGCCGAACAGCCTGTTACGTCCTTGCACATTTTGTAACTTTGCATTATGATTGTGAATTTACATGTTAAAAGAAGAAAGATGTAGTATCATCTCCATTGCTTGATAGATAATGTTTATAAAATTACATGTATAACTCAGTTTGAGACGTAAACGTGAAAGCACCAATCAGGGTGTTTATGATCTAATGAATTAACCTTTATGTAATATACTAATGAAGTCAGTTCGTTTAACGCAACATGCATAATGATATGATGTAAATATAAATCCGCCAATCAAAGCTTACCATTGTTAATGAACTAACCAGATTGTGTTAGATTATGGCGGAACGTTTAAATTTGTAATTTTTCCAAAATGTAAGAAGTTTATCAACGTTAAAGAAATAATTGTTAATTCAAACGAATATGTAAACTTTCTTTGTAAATTACTGAAAGCAAAACTTTGTATATTCTAAATATCTATCTGTTATAATTCAGAATATTGTATCAGAAAATTACCTAAAGGTTGGAGCAGGCCTCCCGCACTGGTGAAAAAATCCGAATAAGGTTAATTTCGGAATTCATTTGTTCGTGCATGAATTAACCAGCTACCAGTCGGCACCACCATCGATGCTAAATCCTAATTTTCTCATTAAAAATTTAGTTTATGTATCTATTAATCAATGATGATCACTTGAACGTGATTTTGTATTTTATTAAATGCCTTTTCCTTCTTAAACATGTATAAGAAAAATCGTATTTTTAAAGTCACTACTTCTACATGACGTAACATCGTTCCATATGATCTGTCATGGACGTACACTAACTATTTTAATAAGGATGTAGAAGAACAAAAAATAAAAACAATGGCTTATTGTGCAGATTTTTATTGTAAAAACTGTCAGAAGAGGAATCCAGAGCTGTGTTCGTGTTTCTGTCATATCCTGAAAGGTTAGTTATTTATGAATTCTGTTCGCTCTTTATGTAAAAATAATTTCCATAAAGTTAGTTTCCACGGAGAATAATTCCTAGCATGTCTTCGTATTCTGTATTTTGCTTCATTTAAGTAAAAGGACATGTGTTAAAAAAAACGTCTGAAAGATTAAAGGTTCGATTTTGTAACTTAATGTTATTTATAAGTTACACAGGAGGATAGGAAGCCAACGAGAATAGTAGGAATGACTTGAAGTTTGTTTGAAGTTCGGAAAAGCTAATTTGTGCATGTTATAATGCAGAAAGTTGCAAATTATCGCGCTCCTATTCGCTTCTGCATGAAGTTTATTTCTTCTAGCATATAAAACTTTGTCAACATGTACAGGAGATGAAAAAAAAGCGTGTAAATATTAAAGCAATGAAACCTAAGGTAACGGTTCCTATCGTTCTATGATGTTTTATAAAATTCTCTAAGCAGGAAGACTAATTATCGTAGAATTTTATCAATCATTGTCACACGAAATGTGAACCTTTCTTAAAGTAATTAGCACTCTTTGGATTTTTTTAAAAAAAATATTTATGTTGAAAAAACAACTTAAAAATTACCTTACGCAAGCTTGCACGCTTCCCAAGGACAATGTATTTTCCATTGACAAGGGACTGTAAGTATCGTAGACTAGTGGGAATTAATGTAGAAGTAAATCGGAACCTTAGTAAAATGAATTTAGGTAATTTATTTATAATGCTAAGAGAACCAAACCTGGCCTGCCTAACCTAACTACGAAAGCATACATTGAACCAAATCATAAGTAATCACTAGTTTTGGAAACGAAATGAGTGTAACTAACCTACAAGTGCAATATATGCAAAATATTTTACGAACATTTACACATGTGTTACTGTAAAGAAAAATCCTTTCTCACTGGTGCCACGGGAGGAAGATTTTGTGTTTCAAATCGCATTTTAATCTATGTGCTTTAATCCAACCCTACAGAATTATGGATGTTACTCCTATTATTAATAATAATATATTTTTTTTGATGGAATCATCTAATTATACCTGTAGTTAATATTATTGCTGTAATAGCTCTTGTTGTTGGTCATGGGCTTTGATCTACTAGATGGTATGGGTGATTTTGATTTGTTGACATATTTCCTATCCTGGTATTTTCTTCAGAAATATGTTGTGTCATAACATTTTTCTTGAAAGCACTCCCGGGAATAGATTCCATGATCCATTTAATGACAAAAATTGCATTGTTAGCCAGTTGTAGGTTAGGCAGTAAGCTTCAGGGACTCTTTCTAAAAGATAATGTGGTAAAACTTTGCTTCATATGTTAGGAAGTTTAGTAGTGCAATATCTATAATATTTTTTTATTTGCATTACCACACACTGTATGGTGCCATAAGAAGTAGTTACGATGAGAAATAATGTGAAAATTGAGTAAAAATAAATCAATTGAATGGTGACAAGCTCATAAGATTTTGCGCAATTGTTGAAGGAGCTATCATAGAATGGACCCTTATACATTTGACACTACTTTATTCAACAGATACAGATAGTGATCTAATGCATATTCATTTTCTTTGTGATGACAAGCTTTGACCTTAGCTCACAAACAACTCTAGCACCATGGAATTTATCTTTTTTGAGTGACATAAAATGCAGAGTGCTTTGTCTTGCATAGTTATATGTTTCTAAAATAATTTTTCGTCTTTTATTTTTCTCGTAAAGCTGAGATATAGTTGGAGAAAATATGGCGAAAGGACTTGAGGCACAAAACATACAAAAGTTACAGAGTTTGTGGAGACAATTTTTCAGAGAAAATGTTTATGAATTCTAATAGAAATAAGTTAGTGCAGATGTAGAACCAAGTAAGTATATTGCATTTCTTATGGAATAACATTGTCATCAGTTATGTGGCTCACGCATAAGAAATTGTATTTTCCCTTTTCTGCATTAAAAAAAATATATGCTTTAGAGATAAATTTTGCTTAAAGTACGTAACACCTAACAACACGATACATTGCTTGAGGATGTTAGAAACAAATGTATTTAATGTTTCACTAAATATTCCAAGCAGGATGGATGAAAAAGATATGATTTTCAGCTAAACAGTCCTGTAAAATATTTGAAAAGTTTGATTAAAGGAAATAAAATGCACATATTTTTCTGTTTGAGACTGTACATATGTGAACCTACAATTGAAATGTTTGTTGAGTGTGTTAATGATGCTTTAATAATTTCAGTAACTTTTATTCCACTGAAAGTCTGTAGGACCTCTAAGAGATTATCATACCTTATGCAAAATATATTAATTACTAGTGATTCAATAAATATATATATACCTGAATAACAACGTGTTTGTTTATTTTCCCTTACATTTGTTATTAGCAATAGAATATAATGTTTACATTTCCACAGTATGAGTATTAAATCATTAAGAGTAATGTACTTACTCTGAAACTGTTCTCTTCTTCTGGAGTATTTCAACATGTAAATTCATTCTTGGTGAAGTATAACATGTCACCATAGTGAGTGTCCGACCAAGAAACCTATCAGTATGACACAATGGTTTGTCTAATGGAATTTCATTAACACTATTATGATAATATTCAATACAGTGGAAATTATTTGATGTAGGGTTTTAAGGATTTCTTATAGTCTTTTACTTTATATTCCATATGTTTAATGCTAACAATATAATTTATATGTGTAATTGGAAGTAAGATGTTTGAAATAAATTTTGGGACTTGTAGGCATAATGACCATATTGGGCCATTCAATGTATGTGAGGAAGAATCCTCTTATCTAATATCCTTACTTGAGTTTGAACTGTTCTTTTAGGTCTACTTTATGCACAGAAAGGCTAATTTGGTTGAAACTACAGTTTAAAGTGGGATCCGAAACACTATGGGTATCCACCGGGTATCGAACCCATACCTGAGTTAAAAAATGGGTGTGAAGAGCCCCTTGAGAAAGGTTGAAAGTGAAATGTTATAAAGACTTGCAAAGGATAATACAAAACTACGAACTTCCTCAGAGACAGTATAAGAGCCCAGCTCTTCTCAAAAAGGTATTGACATTTCTTAAAGTGCTTTCATTATCTCCCAACCTGGTCAATAATTGGTAAGATCAAAAGTTTGAGGAAAGTATAATCTACACATTAGGTAGGAATAAGCCAATCACTTAACATTTAGACATGACACATTGGATGGTCTAGCCCTTGCAGCAAATCATCATGAGTGAGACACCTATGTTCAATATGAGGCCAAGTTAAATTTACTTCTTGATGGAAGGGATGA
This sequence comes from Lepisma saccharinum, assembly GCF_977018435.1. Taxonomy (NCBI): domain Eukaryota; kingdom Metazoa; phylum Arthropoda; class Insecta; order Zygentoma; family Lepismatidae; genus Lepisma; species Lepisma saccharinum. Next base: position 31,928,000 of record NC_139242.1, read on the forward strand.
TATGAGAAACATGCACCAATGATCGACCTCATAGTGTGAAGCTTGAAAGAATGATTATTTATTAACTCTTTATGTTCACTTTCTTTTAGACTGACTAGAAACATGTGTGACATTATTTAGAAGTAGCAGGGATTTTGTCAATATGGTATCCACTATGAGTGAAATGTTGCTGTTCATTGGTTCATTTCCAAGTGACATATGTCACATGTCACTTTGGTGTGAAATCTCTCTAAATTGCAAAAAATACTGTTGGTTTCTTTGTCATCAGCTGGAAATTTGCACATTTCTTTTGTTTTTTAATTAGCTTTAAAAAATTCATGTGCAATATTTATTCTGAATGCATGGATTGTATCATCTTCAGTACTGTATTAAGTATATGAATATATAAAATACATATCTGTGCAGGATAAGATCTTTCAGTGGTGTATTTTTAATTCCATTGTGTGTGTGTTTAGGAGTGGGGGGCTGGGAGTGTGCTTATCTAGCTTGATCCTACATACTCAATGACTGCTTTGTTTTTTATTCTAAGACATTCATATTTCGAGTCCAGATTTTTGTGTAACTATGAAATATGTAATGCCATATGATGAAATTGTAGTCAATATGTAGAGTGGTTCCAGTAAGTAACTTCGAACAAAACTCGCTTGTATGACATACTCCTACTCCCATTCTAGATTAAAATTAGGGATTTTTGACAAATACTAAAATGAATAAGCATGCAGTGATTAGTTAATAATATATCTTACAAACATTCACACGTTTTTAGAAATGGGTTGAAATTACTCTCATGCAAACCAGAAAAGTGAAATTTCATACAACTTAGATTGATTGATTGATTTGGTGTTTTAAGTCAACTTTATTCACAGTAAGGCCAATCGGGACTGGAACTACAGTTTAAAGTGGGATCCGAACCACTATGCGTCTCCATATAGGTACAACTTCGAGATGGGGTGGTTGCTATATAGGCATTCTAGGTTAACTTGTGTAAGGTGTGACCTTTTCTTACTCTATTTTCCTATAACTATTCATTATCACCATCATAGTAGTTTTTACAGAGAAATAGACTGATAGAATTAAAACAATTACAATTTTATTCCAGAAATTATTCTGTTTGATAACTTCCCCAATGAGCTGTGTCACTCATAACTATTATTTTATTCTATTCTCTCATGGCAGATGGCACTGAACTAGTTTCTATGTCGTATTGTCCAAAATACTATTTCATCTACAGAACACTGAATGTAAGTTGTGATAGAAATTAACTGTAGTGTAAAATATTTACTTTCATCTACAGCATAACTGTTTCTCAACCTATAGGGTGCGACCAACTCCTGGGTCCTGAGGGGACATTTGGTGGGTCGGGAAGTTGGGTTCGAAACTTTGTTAACTGGGTCTTAAAAACCTATTACCTTAAATTACTTAGATATATTGTTTTAACAATTTAAATTCAGGCCGTGTTGTTGTAAAAGAGCAAATATATGATTATAGACTAAGTGCACACTCCTACAAAGTAATTCCGCTTGTTCCCATCTTATGGGTCCCATGAAGTGTAATATCCTTCAAGGTGGGTCCCCGACTGAAAAAGGTTGAGATCCACTGCTCTACAGCCCTGGAAGGTCCTTGGCCTATCAACTGACTGCCAGTCTGCCTCCCACAACCCTACCTAGAGGTGTGGAGATCTTCAACCAGCAATGGGGTGACGTAGGGTCAGCACATCGAACCCTCAGCTGTTATAGGAGATTTCCCAGACTGGGTTACGCTACTCACTTGTAGGTCCCCAATATTCTTAGGATGGTGGTTAAGTTTGGAAAACAAGTACTGACTGACTATATGTATATATCTTTTATTCCAGTATATTTCATACCTACACGCCGCCAGCCGATTTGTAATGGTTTCGTTAGATGAATAGCGTTAATGTTCCATCAGTAGTTTTTAATATACGTTTTATGATTTATTCTTATTTCCTGAGACTAAACCTTCGAATCCTGTCTTTTGTTTCCCTGGCATTTTCAGCATCAAATTCTCCCCCCCCCCCCTCCTCAGGGTACTCCACTGATATCAATTGCAGAGAAAGTGGATGCATTTGTCTTTCGTTTTATGAGGCCATAGACAGATGAATGGAATTTTCTACGTTGGTAAATCAGAAGTGTCTACATCTTGCGATTGAATATGGTAGGCCTACGCAAGGGAGAAAATTACAGTGACGGCACCAGAAACAGTTGCTGGTATTAAGTATGATGTATCCTGCAGATTGTCACCCATGTTAAACTGTGCAGCAATTGTTGTGAAGAGAAAGAGACAATTTGGGAAATGTTGCAACATGGCTCGAACGCCCTTTAGAAACCTTTGGGTAGCACAATGATCCGCTCACCCCACCCTTCCATTCCTGCTTTTATTTTCTGCTAATAATTCGGGACATATCTCGTAAGGTCGTAGTATTTATTTTATTTAAGTTCATAAAAATGTTCTACAAGGATAAATACCATTCTTCGGTTAATGCAGGGGTCCTGGGTTCGAATCCCTGTTAGAGCTTTCTTTGTGTCATCAATTTTTCATAGCATCGTCGCGATTAGCCTAAATTTGGAAAAATGCGACGCTAAATAAACAACGACGAGGGAGGGGTAAAATGCATTGATCTACGAACAAAGTAATCGCTGTAGAGTTTACACAAGATAAAATCACGATTTGCCCAAAATGTCAGAAAAGCAACGCATAATAGGGAGAATACGACATAAAAATACTTATTACCACAGATAATACACGGACCATTTTTCATGCACAACGGAATGATTTACGTGCTGGAATTTCAGGAACTTGCTTCTGGGCTACTTATTCTGTATATCTCGTAACTTAGATGTAGAAATCATTCAAACGTAACGTGCATTAACTGAACAATGGTATTTATCCTTGTAGAACATTTTTATGCACTTATATAAAATAATTAATTCGACCTTACGAGATATGTCCCGAATTATTAGCAGAAAATAAAAGCAGGAATGGAAGGGTGGGGTGAGCGGATCATTGCGCTGAGACGCATTCAACTGTCATTGCCAAGAGTAAGATATGATTGGCGGAGAGGTTGCTATGACAACGCTTTACGTTTCGAAACAGCCGTAGGGTGGCTCCACATGTCCGGTTTGGTATACGCACAGATTACAAAGGAGAGATAGGGAGTAAGCGATCTTATTAATCTGTGGTTGGAGTTCGAGGCTGGAAACTTGAGTATAAATACGACGCATTTTGACTTGTAAAGAGGCCAGTGTCAGTCTAGGAAGAAGTGTAATAGGTTTAAGGAGTCTTCTGTAAAAACCTAGACCTGCCAAGTAGTAACGGTTCCAACCTAGGAAGAAGTGAAATAGGTTTAAGTCGCTCTTGTGTAAAACCTAGATTTGGGCCACCTTAGTGTTGATCTTCAAGTGAGTATAATTTTATCTACGAGAAACAATACTTCAAGTTCCGGCTTTCGAGTTACCTACCTGCTCGTTGTAAGTGTCTCAGTGGAATAATAAACATTTATTTAAACTTGACAACCTTGGTTGGGTTCTTACAAAAAACTAACTTGAGATGGCTTACATTGAAGACCATTAGAGTCTTGATGTAAAGGGTTAGAAGAGTTACCAGGAACGTAACACGCTCATTTTCATGAAGGTCTTCTCTGCCATTTTCGAACTCACATCACCAGCACCGCACACTCCCCAAAGCAAGACACTTGTCCCCTTACGTGCATTTCCCTATGGATATCGATGGAAGTTATCCCGTTGCTGCATAGAAAACGAATAACACTTCGCTGCTTCTACGACGTGGACGTGTTGAGTACTGCAGCCATCTTTGCAAACTGACAGCAGCGCCGTGCCGCGGAGCAGCCGAGAGTTAACGCTGGACCGTTCCAACAAAAACCTATTGCATTGAAAGTATATCTCGATTTCTCAATCACCTAATATTTCGGATGAAAAAAATAGGGGTAAAGACTTTTGGATTTGCCCTCGTACATTCCATACAGTTTTGAGAAAAATTCACATTTAAATAACTTAGTACTATGTTTAACTATTGGATCACAAACATGGGGCTGCATCCATGAGCAGAAATTTGAAACTTAGGAGATACTTACTTCTTGCACTAAAATGTTGATACTTGACAGTTCTAAGCTATGCCGGCCCCCGTGGCAGAGTGGTTAGCACATCACGCTACGACGCCAGGAGTCCTGGGTTCGAATCCTGGCCTGGGTACGGATGTTTGCGAGTGTCCATTCATCAATGTCATCATGTCGTCACTCATCCTCATCTTCGCAAATTAGCCAAAAGTGGAACAAGAAGCGAAGTAAATTAAAGCAATTCAATCAATCAGTTCTAAGTTATATAGGTAGGCCTAATTCAATTTCAACGAAATGTGGAGTTACGACACTTGTGCTCTAAATCCCTCAGTTATAGGAAATGTATGCCTTTACTCTTTCATTTCACAAGGAATGGTACTACATCCCACACCAGCGACAAGTCAGGGCCTCGTCACGTGTTACCGAGAAGTCCGATAGTCATCCGGAAGTAACATGTTAATAATAGTGATGCCTACAAAATCCGAATAACGGATATCCGGATATCAAATTATCCGATATCCGTTTCAGATGCAACGGATAATCCAGATATCTGAATATCCGGATAATCAGGATAATCCTAATAAACGAGAAAACTGTCCGGGTAATGTACTTATTCGGATCTCTCGACATTTCGGATAATTCTGATAATCTGATTATCTGGATAGTTCGGTTATCCGGGATATAGGAAACTCGAAAAGAAAATTATCCGATATCCAGATAAAGTTTATCCAAATTTGGCCATACCTAGGTAAGGGACCCTAGAGGGCCAGTAAGGAATGTATCAACCATTACAATTTTAGAAAAAGTCCTTGGGATAGGTTTAGTACCATAAAATCTATTCCATTTATTGAAGGAACCAGGAGATGAACAACATTGGCGAAAACAAGCATCGTTGGAGCAAACAAGACAGCATAGCAGATGACTGTATTATTCAGTACTTACCGATTGTGTGCAGTCCTTCGGTGGAAAAGTTAGTAACGAGCGTCGATACTCCATCTATCGAATAAACATTGTAGTCCCACACTGGAGCAGAATTGTTGACAAGAGTCCAAGATGGTTCGTAACTCCAATACTCGCCTGAAATAAAGATTACTACATTATTAACACATACTACACAGGGTTCAATCACTTTTGAATGTTCTGACTTTGATATCGCATGCAAGTATTGTTATTATAAAAAACTTAACCTACCATACGTAAATTTAGTACTACGTAAAAGAATTGTCGATATGATAAGGATATATATATATATATATAGGGAGACTGGTAATTAGATGTATTCCCTCAAAGGGGTTAAAGTACAGACAATTTGCAATAAATTTGACCATATGATACCCCGTCCGAAAATTAGTAGTTTTCGAGATAATCGAATTTCTTTTGTTTCTTTAAAAAATGATAATTTTCCACATAAAAAAGATGAATTGAGAAAAAACTGCTCATTGTATGGAACTTATTTCAGCATTTTCTGATAGCTAACAAATAAGTGGTTCGTTGAGAAAAAAGTTTTTTCCCAGATAACAATCACATGAAAGTACCGGGTGTGTCTAAACTTACAAGTGATGATAAAATAATGCACTCTTAGTTTACTTGGCAACGTATTAATAACGAAAATGGTATGACACGAAGCGTACAAATTACTGAAATTACTTCCTTGTGTCATCAGCTATCCAACAAGGTACAAATGTTGCTAACATTCACATTTGTGTACAAGAAACAATACTTCATTCATCTTCATGTGAATGGAATCGATGAACAATACAATTAAAGAACATTACACGTCTTGCTCAAAGTGGGCACCTCCGTTACGAATGCAGGCACGGAGGTTTTTACGGACATTTGGTCTCGTAACTCGTGATGTGATGGTGTCCTTGATGTGTTGACCAGCTGTTAAGATCCTCTCCCTGAGCTCTTCTTGCGAGTTTACCGGTGTCTTGTAAACTAAGTCTTTCATGTGGCTCCAAATGTACAAGTTGCAAAGCGATAAATCGGGGGATCGAGCCGGCCAGGGAATCGGGCCGCCTCGGCCAATCCAGTTCTTTGGGTAATTTTCATCCAGCCACTGTCGCACGCACAGGCAGAAGTATGGATGGCCGTCATCAACAATCATTAGATCGAGCCATTTTTCCTGCCCCAAATCATAAATGGCATCACTTATGAACATTTTTTGAGCAACGGGATGGCAATGTTGTTGGAGGATGTGCCTCTAGCTACAAGACGTGACATGATTTACCAGCATGATGCCTGCCCAGTTTGATCCCCCGATCGATTTGACACCTTGCGACTTTTACATCAAGGACACCATCACATCACGAGTTACGAGACCAAATGTCCGTAAAAACCTCCGTGCCTGCATTCGTAACGGAGGTGCCCACTTTGAGCAAGACGTGTAATGTTCTTTAATTGTATTGTTCATCGATTCCATTCACATGAAGATGAATGAAGTATTATTTCTTAAAAAAACTAAATATGCTGACCAAGGCAGTAATTTATTTTTTTAAAAACAAAAACTAAACGTAACGTTTCAACCTTCTATCAAGGTCTTCTTCAGACTCTGTATCAAGTACAAAAGACTTTTGTACTTGATACAGAGTCTGAAGAAGACCTTGATAGAAGGTTGAAACGTTACGTTTAGTTTTTGTTTTTAAAAAAATAAATTACTGCCTTGGTCAGCATATTTAGTTTTTCATAATCATGGAAACAAGGCTTAATGGTGTTATTATTTCTTGTACACAAATGTGAATGTTAGCAACATTTGTACCTTGTTGGATAGCTGATGACACAAGGAAGTAATTTCAGTAATTTGTACGCTTCGTGTCATACCATTTTCGTTATTAATACGTTGCCAAGTAAACTAAGAGTGCATTTTTATCATCACTTGTAAGTTTAGACACACCCGGTACTTACATGTGATTGTTATTTGGGAAAATTCTTTTCTCAACGAACCACTTATTTGTTAGCTATCAGAAAATGCTGAAATAAGTTCCATACAATGAGCAGTTTTTTCTCAATTCATCTTTTTATGTGGAAAATTGTCATTTTTTAAAGAAACAAAAGAAATTCGATTATCTCGAAAACTACTAATTTTCGGACGGGGTATCATATGGTCAAATTTATTGCAAATTGTCTCTACTTTAACCACTTTCAGGGAATACATCTAATTACCAGTCACCCTGTATATTAGATTGGAGTCAGTCTCACGAAAACATGCTTTTCTGCCACTTTTGGTTAATCGCGAGGATGAGGAATGTTTCCCAAATTTTCATTCTCCGCCACTAAGAATTCAATTACAGCGTTGTTTGTAACGTGTGTTACTTACAGATGCCATTTTCACGTGCCACTACCGCGACGCTATCTGTTGGACGAACATGTACTTACACACATGTGGGCATTAAAGTTCAATATTGCTACTCTTCATTCTAGCATCAGGAAAAAACTGTGGAGCATTACTTTCTGAGCAACCCACGTATAAAGCCCCAATCAAGCTGACCTGCTCAGTCAATTACAAATTCTAGCCATGAAGGAAGCCTCGGATCCAGAAAATGCTTCATTTCGATCCCCCACGAAATTGTCTCATAACACCGATAAAATTCAAATATTTTCCATAGTTTTCTGGGTTAAAATATCCTATTTGGCTCCATTTCTCGGGCGAAATCCGTCCCTCAAGATTAATCGTATCGTGTACCCAAGGTATTGGATAAAAATGACAAGTCTTATGTCATTCTTAGCATAGCAGGAAACAGAAAGGAATGCGGAATAAGCAATCAGGCAAACGTTAGGTTATTGACTTGAGAGACGGCTAGGGAATGAGCCCTGGAATCGAGAGGGAGCGAGGACAGTTGGCGAGGATACGAGACAGAGAAAAGATCGCGGATGGTGAGAGAGAATGAAAGTGGGGGGCGTTTATTGAACAATGATGCGTGAAGAGAGTGAATTGTGACAGGGACGTAAGACATGTAGCAATTCAGAGGACAAGTGTGTAAATAACCTTTATCTAATTGTGAGGCAAGTAATATCATTTTCTAGACAAATCCATATTGGTTCAGTCATGGAGAGTACAGAAATCCAATTATTGTACTATATGTGAATTATTTGCCATTCCTTTGAATGTAACCTCTCGCATATATCACATTTTGGCCAAGCGAGTGATAACCATCTGGAAGATGAATAACTACATCACCAATACAATCTAAAGATCTCAAGTTCGATACCCACGCAGTATTAACATTGCGCTACGTGGTGGTGGTGCGGGGCAGTGTGGGTGTGGGTAGTATGCTGGTGGGTGATATGCTAGGGGCTTATGGTAATGTGGTGGTAGTGGTGCATAATGCGGGTGGTGGGGGTTAGTATGGTGCTTGTAAGGATGGTAGTAGGGCTTGGGTGCGTACTTAGCTGGTGGCGGTGGTGGGTAATAAGGCTTCTCGTGGTATTCTGGCTTGGGGTATTCTTCGTGGGAGTATTCCTCCTTCTTCTCTTCGTATTTCTCGTGGTGTTCGCATTCCTTTCTCCGTTTCCTGCTATGCTAAGAATGAATTAAGACTTGTCACTTCTACCCAATACCTTGGGTACGATACGTAATACAAATTAATCAACTTTGGATATTAAACATGCTTTGAACAAAGTGACATCTACTTCAGTCAAGATTATATAAACAATTATAACTACAGTCCAGCTAAAGGAAACGAAACTAGCTGGAAAGTGCGATTCCAAACGCGAGAGGGGAAGCAGGTAGGACACTCATCAAAGTACCCTGTGGCATTTTGCTTGCATGGTTTCGCTTGTTGTGTTTATTAATGCTTGCTGTGTTGTGTTTGTCTCTTACAATTCGTAACAAACAGTTTCGAAGTGGAACAAAGAAGACTGTGTCGTTTTGGTGCCTGTTGCACATTCTACAAAACGCCATCGCAATGCCACAAAGCATTCAGTTACTACATTTTCTTTATTATATTTATAATATATAATACGTATAACACATACTATTATTAGGAAGAGTGAATACTATTCTGATTACTGCTTCTACATTTGTGCAAATTATAATATTTACTAAGGAGATCAATTTAATTCAATGATCTAAAATAAAGTTACTGGTTTACAATTTTACAAACAAGTTTATCTACTAATGTGACGTGATGAATACTTTCCTGATATATTCTGTTTGCTTATATAGTATATGAATGGCTATTTGTTCCTTTCTGTACCCTTACATAATTCGTAAACATCTATACGTATTTTGACCGATGTTAGTACGTTTGAAACTTCATTGTTGTTTCCACAGCAGACCATTTTCACGGAACCCGCTTCCCGACCCAAGTGCCGTCACCCCTATTTTGCCAGTGAACACGTCCAGTTGGCGCATGCGCACTTCCGTCCATGGTCTCAGCTAAGGCAGCCAGACAGTACGTTCTCAATACAAGAAATATTCAGAAATACACAAAAGGGAATACATAACAAAATCAATTTTAAACTAGAGATAACATGAAAATGTACAAGTTATACACAATAATGCAGAAGAGATCCAGTTCACTTTCACAAATTTTATGCGTCAAATATTTCATTGGAAGTGCCATAAGCTGGCTAACATTTCACTCCAAGCCTAAAAGCTTTTGTCATTTGTTTGACTTTTACCTATCCATCATGGTTGTTTTAAAATGTATATGGATGCAATACTTTCGTGTTTGCAATGTTTATTGTTGTTGCCTTGCGTTCGACAGTTTAGAAGCAGAATGTGCGCATATGTTATCTGAAAATATTGAACTGATAAGTTATTACAAAGGCAAGGTAGGATTTTTGGGGGATTATCCGGAATTCTACAGGCTAATATTCACATTTTCGAAACAATTATTTCCTGCTTTTCTGCTTAGGTGTCGCTATTGAATTTTGGTTTATAAAACATGTATTGTGAAACGGACGGAATTTACCCAGTTTATTATTAAGAAACAGACAATAATATACAGGGTGGTCCAAAAAGGTAACCGAAATTTATGTTACCTTTTTGGGTCACACCCTGTATGTGTTTGTGTAATATTAGAGGGCGTACGAACATAAGGTTACGCTCTAACTTTCCAAACGTTCTCACTTGTTTCAAGCTATTATGTTATTTGAAGTTATGTTAATTTCTTAATATTTGTTTCCCATAATGTCATTTCACGTCATTATAGAAATATTGATGAAGTATTTTAATTAATATCAGCACAATGCACTGTTGAGAGAAATACATTCTCATGGGAGTCTGTAGAAGGTGAGGTACCGGTACAGGATCGGTATAATTTCAAAGAGTTTGACTATTCAGAGTTTCGTTAACTAAACCTGAAAATTTAAGAAAAATTGGCTCCTATGAGAAATACGATTGGAAATACATGTACAGTAAAACTTCTCCTAACTGACACCTCTGAATAGCGGACACATCTAAATTACGGACATTTTTAAATTCCCCGGCAGAAATGCATGGGGTTTAATGGCAATATTACTTCTCAATAACGGACGCGGACACTGAAAAATACCTCCCCAACGCAAATAAAACTTCTCAATAACGGACAGCTTGAAAGAAAACGGTCGCAATTCCTGGAATTCGAAGCAACAATGGCCAGTATTTCGAACTAGCGCGCATTGTTTCATGCTACACCGAACGTATTTCTTTTTAAAAGTGCAGACAGTAGACAGTATTCTTTGAAAATGAAAGAGCATTTTGAATGCAGTAATTTAACAAAGGATTACATTACGTATACTGTATTTTCTTTTTTGAAATTTGTAATGTATGTAGGGCTACATTAGTAAATTTAAATTCACCGCATGTAGTACAGTATTTTGTTCCTTGAATGTAGGGAAAAAAAACATTATGTTCGTAAAGTACGTACTGTAATATGCTTATCCTATTGTGTAACATCCTACACATTTTCTGAATAGCGGACATTTCTTAATAACAAGACATTTTTTTCTCCCCCAGACCTTCTTATTAAGAAGTTTCATTGTAGTAAAAAGTGTATCGTTTAGTGTTGATTATAAATTTGGTCATTTTGGAGAAAACGTAAAAAAATGTTATTTTCTTTTAAAAAAACTGATAATATGTCAATTTTACTTTATTAGTTAACATGTTCTAGCAATGTATATTATTTACTGCGAATGATTTTGGGACAGAATGACCTACCTTTTCCTTGTAGTGAACTGGTAACACTACTAATTATATCAAAAGATGTTGTAACTTCAAGAATAATATCCGTTTCGTCACCAGGACAAAGTTTTCTGAAACTGCGAACACAACAGCGGGAAGAAGAATTTACAGGATTCCTGTTGGAAAACCTGATGGTAAGAGACTTGTAGGAAGGCCAATACGAAGATCGAGGGATAACGTTGAGATGGACCTAAAGGAAATCGGTAAGGATGGAAAAGATTGGATTGATCTTACCCAGATAGGGACAGATGGAAGGCGTGTTGCTGCAGCCATAAACCTTCGGGTTTAAGAAGGCTAGAGGGTTACTTAGTTACTACAAAAGCAGAATAGAACAAAAAAATATATGCCATCATAACATGGACAATGTTATGTAAGTCACAGTTCGTTAACAATAATATCGGCTAGCACGATGCACCGTTCAGGATCTATTTGTGTAAATACAGTATCGAGTTTCTAATGCAATTTCAAAAACATTCTAATGGCTCCGGGATCATGCGGACGACACCTACCCATTCAAGACCAATTAACATGCAATGAGATATTAACAGGCTCATTTGTAGCCCACTCTTGCCTGGATGTGTTTGTGAATATTTCCTCCCTCATTATTCACCATGGCAACAATTTCGGTAACGTTTAACATGATTATCATACTGGAGGTAGTTTACAGTTCACATGTAAGGTGCGTAGAAACGATACCACGGGTATGTCTGGTCTGTGAATATCGCTTATATCAAGTCTATGGGACGGATTTTATAGTGTTTTCTTGTTATATGCATCGTACCGCTGTCATATTGACCTGTGTCGCCCTCTACGGCCCCTCCCTTGGTGTGGAGGTAACCACAGATAAAGGTATATAAGCAGATCTTCATCTAAGGCAGGAAAACCGTTGCACGGACCTCCCACTGGGAATCGCCATTCGCAAGAAGTTTTGTAATAATCCGCTAAGAGGCGCTGACAGCACCACTCGCACTTTTGCTTCCACTTCTTCTACCAAACAGAATAAGAGATGGCGCTACCTTTATCTGGGAGGTAGTTCGGATCGCAATTTAAACTGTAGGTCCAGTTCTGCTTTGTTTATCTGTGCATAAAGTCAACTTTAAACCAACTTCAAAATAACGCGCTTCAAAGATAGAGGTTCCAGGTTGGAACCCTGTTGAAGACACGGGTGGATCATTGCGTTTGTCCCAACGTGTGTTTATTCTGTTCATCACTCATATACATCCTCGCGATTAAACCAAGAGGTAGAAGAATGACGTAAAATAATCAAAATAGAAATTGAAACAGGTGAGAGTGAAAGAATGAAGACAGAAATAAATAAGTAGTGTGTACTTATAGGGCTCCTAGTTTCGATCCACGGTGAGAGCTCAAAAAATTCTGTACTGATCCAGCATCGTGAGGACAATTAGGGAACTACTTGACAAGAAATGGTGGCCTGCAAGACCAGATAACAACGGCGACGGGACTCAACGCACTGTCTCAATTCTTCAAACGAGGCAGAAAAAAAGTAAATAACAATACTAGCTAATACAGATCTAGGAATATAAACGTACCATTTAGTATAGGAATTTTTATCTTAGAAACTGGAATGGTTTCTTCCATGAGAGTAACGGTTTGTGTGCAACGGTTCGGTGGTTTCGCCGGAAGCCCCAGAGACAAATATCTCGCCCAAGCAAATTTTTTTTCTCCGATGGGAAATTTCAGGGTCTGAAGTGAATGATAATTTCAACGAAGTCAGAAACTCATTGTACATATTCATTGGCTGATGAAGTGAATCTTAAGTAGTATTTTAGTAAGTTCTCTCTTAGTCACCTGACAATCCAATGCCTTAAACTCGTCTTGAACACTTGCAGCATTGCTCTTCTTTCAACAACTCCATCCAACATACTTTTATTTCTTAATTCGTATATCCATTTCACACAACCATTAGTCGCCATAGTCACATTTCTAAAGCTTCTAGTCGCACTTAATTTCTTATTACTGCTCAGGTTTCTGCACCATACAACACTACACTAGTTCCGTCTCCAAAGGTCCACACTTTTATCTTTTATTAAGGTATTCTTTTGCCACTGCTATTCTCAACTGCAGCTCATGTCAATGCTTCTGATTGGTTCTCAGAAGTTGACGAGTCTCTTCTTTGTCCAATCTACATCAATTCTTTCATTATCTCCCTAAGTTTCGTCCAATGCAAAATATCTCTAATGCTTTCTCCACATTCAGACAAAATTATACCTAGCTTTCCTCTAGGTAAATTTTTAATAAGCAGTATGTTTGTTTAAACATGAAATTTCCCAACGAAGGGAAAATTCCATCCCTTCATTATATTCGGCGAAACGGGATTTGGCGAAACGGAAATTCACATTTCGCCGAAAATTTTACTTAGGTGGGAAATCTGATACAATGCGCCTCTGGGCCATTCGGCGAAACAGGATTCGGCATAACGGGAAGCCACGTTCTACACTACATATATTGCCCTTTGTTTCTACCTTCGAGAAAGTTTTCCCCTTATACTTTGGACTTTCCAACAAGCTATGGCCTTCAAAAACCTTAGCTTTCTCGATAAACCTAGCCCTTTTTTTCTCTATGAAAAGCCTACCTCCCTAGTTGTTTCAGATCTGCTACTGTGAATTGTCAGAGAAGCACTGTCGAACATGATACCCCATTACATACTCGGATGTTGACAAAGAGTGGGTATTAACTCTTCAAACCTAGTATGCTCAAACTAAGGCCAACAGAAGCGATTGGATGCGATAAATAATTGCACATCAAGGAAAAGATAAGCGGATTGTTGTAATTTTATTCCAACAACAATGCGGATATCATTTTGTCAGTGCTACTTTGTTATTGCTTCCCATTGTTTATTACACCCACTTTCCCCATGGTGATAACAGAAACTGGCGGGTCAATTGAGCTTGCAAATGCTGAAGGTAAATACAATTCCCTTTTCAGTGAAGTGAGTAATCAGTTTCGACACCAAGAGGGAATGTGGGGCAGCGAGACGCCGTAGTTAAACAAACATCAATTTATAATAAAATAAACAGATGTATGGCGAAATAAACAGAATAGTTAGGAAAGAGAATAGTTACGAGAGCAAGCAAGCGGGTAGTTACGAGAGCAAGTAACCGAACAGTTCCGAGAGCAAGCAACTCAATAGTTACGAGAGCAAGCAACTCAATAGTTACGAGAGCAAGCAACTCAATAGTTACGAGAGCAAGAAACTCAATAGTTACGAGAGCAAGCAACTCAATAGTTACGAGAGCAAGCAACTCAATAGTTACGAGAGCAAGCAACTCAATAGTTACGAGAGCAAGCAACTCAATAGTTACGAGACCAAGCAACTCAGTAGTTACGAAAGCAAGCAACTCAATAGTTACGAAAGCAAGCAATTCAATAGTTACGAAAGCAAGCAATTCAGTAGTTACGAGAGCAAACAACTCAGTAGTTACGAGAGCAAGCAACTCAATAGTTACGAAAGCAAGCAACTCAATAGTTACGAAAGCAAGCAACTCAATAGTTACGAAAGCAAGCAACTCAATAGTTACGAAAGCAAGCAACTCAATAGTTACGAAAGCAAGCAACTCAATAGTTACGAGACCAAGCAACTCAATAGTTACGAGACCAAGCAACTCAGTAGTTACGAAAGCAAGCAATTCAATAGCTAAGAGACCAAGCAACGCAATAGTTACGAAAGCAAGGCACAGAATAATTACGAAAGCAAGCAACCGAATAATTACGAAAGCAAGCAACCGATTAGTTACGAAAGCAAGTAACCGATTAGTTACGAAAGCCAGCAACCGAATAATTACGAAAGCAAGCAACCGAATAATTACGAAAGCAAGCAACCGAATAGTTACGAAAGCAAGCAACCGAATAATTACGAAAGCAAGCAACCGATTAGTTACGAGAGGAAGCAACAGAACCAAATAATTACCAGAGCAAGGAACAAAATACTTACTAAAGCAACAGAATACTTACGAAACCGACATAATACGTATGAAAGCAAGGGAAATGTCATGAAAGCAACAAAGTAGTTATGAAACCAATGGAACTGTAATAAATGCAAAGAAATTGTAACGAAAACTACAGAGTAATTATACATGCAAGGGAGTAGTTATGGAAGGAAAAGAGTAGTTAAGAAAGTAACAATAGTTACGAGAGCAAGGAAGTTGTCATGAAAGCAAGGAGTAAATACTGTCTATTTGAAAATTACGTGTTCAACAATAGGTCGAACAAAGTTGTAATCATATTGAGAAGCTATTGTCATGCACTTGGTGCATTGTTACACCAATAGCTACATACAAGGGTTCATGACGCATATTTTGTTAAGTTGAAGCTCACAAAATAGACAGAAGCGTCAAGCTGCACAGTGTCCTCGCACGGAAAATGTACTCCACAGTGCAGAAAACCTGGTATAACGACAGTGAGAGCTATGCTACATGCTTGTAACTCACAGCATAGTCAAGAGACGGGAAGTTTTTGTTCCATCGCTCACTCGGTCTCAGTTATGTGACTGTTCCCTGTAAGTGCGCCAGAAAGTAGTTCGCTGAATACCTTCAAGAGGGAAGTGCAAGGAGAAAATGCAGCGCGAAGGCAATTGCCGAATAAACGTGTCCACGCAATCTCCATGCAACGAAGTTGGTGCATCGTGAAGATTACTCCAGAGGGGTGGCGCAGACTCCTTGAGCGTCCTTCCAGTTTTCGGGGGGCGCGGTAACAACCATCCGCCACAATGGAGAGGTTAAGGGAAGAGGATGGCAGGCGGGGAGAACATTCCCTCGGGAATGCTATGGTCTCCTAAATAATTGAGCGGGGATGTCGGCGAAACGGGACGCCCCTGTCAACAGGACGGACCGGCGCATCTACAACATTCCTGCTCCCTCATGAACAATTAACATTCGCCCGAATGGGAAAATTAATTCCTTCCGGCCTACGCTTGCAGGGGCTTCAAAATTCTTCCCCTGTCGTGCGTTTTGGTCCAGCGGACTTGGGAAATCGCCTCTCTCCGTAACGCATCGCATTAAAAACAAAGTTTGGTTATCGTACCACCATAACGTTCTCGGTGACCGTCTTAATCTCAAGTCTGTTACACCAAACTTTGGTGGTGTAGTTAGGTTTCGAGTTCGTCAATCTATACTATGTCCCAGGAATATTTGGAGCAAGGTCGCACGTAACGGCGGAGAAGGGGAGAGAGCGAATGGACTGAGCGAAGCAGTGCATGCTGCTGCAAACAGCTGGCATCTGTCCTCTCCGTATAATTCATTTCCCTCTCAAGCGTTCATCGGTCCAACTCTCTCTATTGCGCACAGGACTAGTTTTCGTTCGCTTGCTCCAGACATTCCTGGGACACGGTATACCGTAAAAAATGTGAATCACTGGTCGAAGGTGATAGTTGTCATAAAAATTTCTACTGAATAGGCCGCAATTTACAGGACCATCAAAGCTTGCAACATTGGAAAAATTGCTTTCTCTTTTGTCATCTTGAAACACATTGACCTTAGTAAGTATTATTTTGGCTAATGATGCTGTACCTTGAATAGTGATAATATGAAATGGATACAAGGACAAGCAACATACATCGACAGGACACAACACAAGCCTACATAGGATCATCCTGGCTGGGAATTCAGACGCCAGTGTCTCGCTAGCCCTCATATGCAGCCCAGTGTGTACTAAGTACCGTGCGTTCATTTCGATCTTCAGCCGAGAGATCGGGAGAAGCGTGGCGGGCGGCGCTGACGGAGATGCCGACATTTGCGGCCTGTAATGCCCGCTTATTTTTATGGACATATGCAGACATTTATATAAATATTGCAAAACGAGCACTAACCTGTGGTATAACAAGCAAAAGTTCTTCTGCAATTCATCCAAGTTCTGCCCTTATATACACAAATAAATACGCTTTAGAAACGATGTTAAGAGCCACAGATCATAAAACATTTTAATCATAGTTTTGACCAGTAACGTCCAGCTTAAGTTTATATCCTTGAAAGAGTTTTGTGTCGATCGTTTGGAGGTTTCGAATGTGCAACACTGTATCAAGATTACGCTGCAGACGAAACCGTTAAAAGTCAATGGTTTTCGTGAGCTTCCTTGCAATAAGAAATCTCCGAGCTCGAGTTTTTGTTCCTTCGCGACTAGATGAAGACAGCTGTGAATATAGTGGCGAGCAGATCTAAACCAAGAGCGTGTTAATTTCGTACTGTGCGCAAGAGTGTTATTCTTGGTTACTTGCCGTTACTTGTTTGTGTTATTGCAGTGTGTATGTGTGTTGTGTCAGTGAGACGATTGGAATGCCAGCCGAAAGGTTCACGTTAGAACAAAGAATTCTTATGTATGACGCTTTACCTGAAAACAGACTCGTGTCGAGACGTGTGTAGGCAATTTGTACAGATATTCCCAGGCGTTTCAACTCCACACAGAGATACGGTTAGACATCTTGTCCTTAAATTACGAGAAACTGGATCGTTAAATTTTAAAACACCTAAGCAAAAACGACGGATTCTAACCGAAGCAAAACTCGATGAAATTGGTGCAGCGTTAGAACGTTCTCCAAACAAACCTCTACGCCGTGTTTCACAGGAGATGGGCGTGTCAAAATCATCAGCACATACAGCCACTAAGCTACTAAATTTAAAACCGTACTCTTATAACACAGGTTAGTGCTCGTTTTGCAATATTTATATAAATGTCTGCATATGTCTATAAAAATAAGCGGGCATTACATGCCGCAAATGTCGGCATCTCCGTCAGCGCCGCCCGCCACGCTTCTCCCGATCTCTCGGCTGAAGATCGAAATGAACGCACGGTATAAGAGAAGTTGACAAATGGGTGCTTTCTGAAAGGGTCACTTCTTACACCTTAGAATTCGGCGACGAGCAAGAGCTAAGAACAAAGGTTACCTCAAACCCAGCTAGGCTTGGAGACAAGCTGTGGTTAAGAGAACAGTTCATTGCAAGAACAGTGCGCCCTGCTTCAAACGGCTGGTAGCCGAAGTCGCGTCTTCCCCTCCATACACTCACATCCCCTCTCACGATCATAGGTCGAACAATCTCGAGTCACTACTTGCGCAGAGGACTTGTTTTCGTTCGCTTGCTCCACAGACTCCACAGGTATACAAGTTCACTTGATCTCGGGAATCTGTGGAGCAAAGTCGGAACAGTAGAAAAGGGGAGAAAGCGAGTGGACGGAGCGAAGCTGTGCGCGCTGCTGCAAACGGCTCGAGTCACTACTTGCTCCATAGATTCCCGGAACAGAGTGTATGTACATTTCAGAAGTGACATTTCTTGCTCTCACTATCTGTGAGCGTAAAAATGAACCCCGTAAGATATAACTCTGATTAAAAGTTATGAGATGGAAAAAGGGTTACAGATCTGGAAAGAAAAATCGCAGGGGGGTGCGTGTCAGTCTCGTCTCGTGCATCTCTCTGTCAACGAAGATTCGTTCTCTTCCCAATATAAAAGCAAAAGCCTCTCGTCTAGAAACGTAAAGAGAATAAGCAGTGTATCAAACTGAAGAATGCTTACTTTTCAATTATCACTTCGCCCTTTAAAAAATGATTTCAGCTCTTAAAAAAAATCCATTTATCATTCCGACGTGCATCGTTTTTCAAAAGAAAATTTCCCGTGCAGTCTTAAATTTTTTTCTCAATTTAGTCCGGGAGCAAAATTATTCTCGAAATAAGGCATAAAATATTGAGAGGATGGAAGTATCTTTCCCCTCTTTTATGTGGGGGGAAGGAAGAGATACTGCGATGAAATGTCAGTTTGAAGTCAGGAGGGCAAGTTGCTCTTCAAGCTGATAAAAATTTACCGATAGCCATTTGATCCGCTGGGTGGAGAGCGAAAATGTATTAGCTTCGCAGAGATTCCTGCAGTGTTGCCATCCATTGCTGTTGAAATTGTCAATATTTTATACAATATTTGATTTCGTTTTTCTGTCGCTTTTGACTAATTGCGAAGATCATAATGAAAGGTGATAAGATGAAATTGATTAAAGGACAATCACAAAAGCACATGGACAAGACACCAAAGGAGCCCCACAGAGGATCATGCTGGCCATGTGTCCAGGCAAAAGAGCCTCATTAGTAGAGACCGCATTTTAAAGGAAATTCCTTTTTGCTTTTCAACACGGATCATGGAATAAATAACAACAATGTTCATAATTATCTTCCACCAACAAGATTACATGGTTTTGACTTCCCTTTTTCAGCCCATATTTCCATTTCCCCCCTTTTTCAAAAGACACCTTCCTTCGTCCCTTTATTGACAAGATATCAAATATTTTGTAGTACTGTTTTTCCCCTAAGCCAAACATTCAACAATTGTCTATTTGGTGCAGCTTAGAGGAAAGAAAGAACAAGCGCCATCTACCTTACCTTCCCTCCATGAGTGCTGGGAGTAAAATGCATCGATTGTTGAAACAATGCGATGTGGGCTTACACACCAACAAACTCATTGTAAGCGGAAAGGCTGTTGGGTTGAAAGTCTACTTATCTGCAAGGTTTAGATTTTAATTGTGAAGTTTTTCAGAATAGTTTTAACTTTACTGTGACAGTGACGACATTATTGAGTGTCAGTGAAATGACTAAGCCAGGTACCTACAAGTGGCAGCAAGCGATGGAATGTGGAAAGTTGTTGCAAGAAGGTTTCATCGAAACAGATCTTAACTGATTGATTGAATTGCTTGATTTTACTTCGGTTCTTGTGCCACTTTGTGGTTAATTTGCGAAGATGAGGATGAGTGATGATATGATGAATGGACACTCACAAACATCCATGCCCAGGCCAGGATTCTAACCCGGGACCTCTGGAGTCGTAGCGCGATGTGCAAACCACTCTGGCACGGGGGGTGGCGAAACTGATAAGATTATTCGCTGTACTTTACTTTAAAAAAATTGAATTGAATTGCTGTTTTAAATCCACTTTATGTACAGTAAGGCTGATCGGGACTGGACCTACAGTTTAAAGTAGGATCCGAACCACTTGTGCCTCCACCGGGTATCGAACCCGGGACCCCTTGAATACAAGGCGACGACGACCTTAGAAATAAGGAAATGAAAAAGGACTATAGTTTATTTTTGCACTCCACTAAAATTGTTTTAAATGAAAGCACAATATATACCATTCATATATAAAAAGGGTTACCTTAATACAAAATTTAATGTATCCCTTTTTATATATGAATGGTACATATTGCGCTTTCATTTAAAATTGTATTTTTAGTGCAGTGCAAGAAAACTATAGTCCTTTTCCCCCAATTGTTTGCAATAATTTTCCCATTTTTATCCTTTTTACAGGAAATATTTTCCCATTATAATCCGGTCTCCACTCATTAGTCTGCAAAATGCAGTACAAGGTGTACTACGTGGAAGGGAGGTTTACATTTGGTATCTGCTCAAAGATCATCTCTTACACCCCGTACTTTTGTGCGACCAACAAAAATGAATCAATCAATGAACAGCATAAACTAAGTACAGCAAACATATGATGAAACACAGCTACCTTTTTCCAAGTCGCTTTACAAACTTTCCCACAGAAGTTCCAGCCCTTCCTAGAATCAAATTCTCCCAACGCCTCTCAGATCAGGCGCAATTCAGACCACACCAGAAACAAAACTTTCCTTACCATTGGCAACACTGAACATAAGATTCCATTCTTTAGCTTAACGGACTCTACCGAAAGAAATCTCCGTGAATCATGCTGTACCTTCTCCGGGACGCTCAACACTCCTGCCTTTGACCGGGCCCTAAATTCGTAAAATACTGCCCAATAGCTCCACCCCGTGCAATGAACCATGCGTAAATCTCTTCCCGTGGATCCTCCAACGCTTCCTCGCCAATAGTTTTTCCCGCGTCGAATCGCGGGAGTCTTAAAGGAAACACTGTATTCCTGACCTCTCGAAGTTAAGGGGAGAGAAAAAAAAGTGGCGTGGCGAATTTAGAAAATGCGTTGAGTGTTCTACTTTTCGCTTGAAATGGCCGTGTCCATTATTTTTAACATCCTTTTATCTGAATGCAGCATTGCCAGGAGTAGGTTCGTAAATCCTTGCATGTTTAAGGTCGTTCACATCCGAGATTTGTGTTTTGAAGACGATGAATCTATGTTCCAGTTTCGTCGGAAGCTCGCTGAAAAGGGTGATTGTCAGAGCTGGGCAGGAAAGGTTGAATAATACTTAGATTCGACTATAGAATTTCTGGATCCGATGCAAGGACAATGATGTATTGGAATTGATGTTCCAGTTTTACAGTCGGATTCGACGTTGCAGTTGCTGGGCATTGGATTTGAAGTTGGCCATTGGTGAAGAATGGATTTGAAGTTTGCCGTTGGTGAAGAATGGATTTGAAGTTGGAAGAGAATGGATTTGAAGTTGAGGTTGGAGAAGAACGGGTTTGAAGTTGAAGTTGGAGAAGAACGGGTTTGGAGTTGAAGTTGGAGAAGAACGGGTTTGGAGTTGAAGTTGGAGAAGAACGGGTTTGAAGTTGAAGTTGGAGAAGAACGGGTTTTGAGTTGAAGTTGGAGAAGAACGGGTTTGGAGTTGAAGTTGGAGAAGAACGGGTTTGAAGTTGAAGTTGGAGAAGAACGGGTTTGAAGTTGAAGTTGGAGAAGAACGGGTTTGAAGTTGAAGTTGAAGTTGGAGAAGAACGGGTTTGAAGTTGAAGTTGGAGAAGAACGGGTTTGAAGTTGAAGTTGGAGAAAAATTGGATTCAAAGTTGCAGTTGGCGAAAAATTGGATTCGAAGTTGCAGTTGCTCAAAATTTGATTCGAATTTGCAGTTGCTCAAAATTTGATTCGAAGTTGCAGTTGCTCAAAATTTGATTCGAAGTTGCAGTTGCTCAACATTTGATTCGAAGTCGCAGTCGCTCAAAATTTGATTCGAAGTTGCAGTCGTTCAAAATTTGGTTCGAAGTTGCAGTTGTTCAAAATTTGGTTCGAAGTTGCAGTTGTTCAAAATTTGGTTCGAAGTTGCAGTTGTTCAAAATTTGGTTCGAAGTTGCAGTTGTTCAAAGTTTGGTTCGAAGTTGCAGTTGCTAAAAATTTGATTTGAAGTTGCTGAAAATTGGATTCCAAATTGCAGTTGGTGGATATTGTATTCGATGTTGCAATCGCTGAAAATGTGATTCGAAGTTGTGTTGATGAAAACTTGACTAGAAGTTGCAATTGCTGATAAATGGATAAAACAATGCAGATGCTGAAAACTGGATTCGATATCACAGAATACAACACTGGCTTCGACGTTCGAGTAGTGAAAGTGGATTTAAGTCACGAGTAGGGAAAACTAGATTCGATGTTGAAAGTACTGAAAAATTAGTTTCTGCTCTCCAGCGATGAATTGATATCGACACCCACGTAATGTAATCTGGACTAACTGAACTAAAAGGTAGCATTTGCAGACTGGAGAACAACATAGTAGTCGGTGCCTTCTCCCAGAATCGAACACGGGATCCCTTGATTACAAGGCGACGACGCTACCACTACGCCATCAAGGGAGAGAATCTCGAGAAGTGGTACGAAGAGATTGTACTTACGACCACAAGTCTGGGGATAGCAAATATATGGCCGCTTTCAAGGTTTGATGCACAGATACGATAATCGTATCTGGTTAGGACATTCAAACCAAGAACACCTGATTACAAGGCGACATCATGAGGCACTGACTGGTAATTCGGTATGGAGAATAGGCAATGGATCCAACAAGCGACAACGGTAGGACTAGGTAGTCATAAGAAATCGAACTCTAGTGGACACACTAAAGTCAAACAGCTTTCTGCCTTCGCTGCTCAAAACCTTTCTTCCACTCTTATTGTTTTTCTTTGTTGATCACAGAGAATGTAGGAAACTATTCTTGCACGCCAAAATTACTTTCTTTCATAGCAAGGAACTACCTAAAATGGCTCGTGAGGTTCCGTGCTAGAAACACAAGGCAGGTAGAGAACAATTTGGGAACATACTGCAGAATGCAATTTAAACTTTTCGTGTGAAAACTATGTCGTGACGTAAGTGATCTAAAATTTCTTAGGTAGTAAAATTTGCAGTCAAAACCGTCAAACACGTACATCAACGTGTCACACTTTCGCAGCAATCGAAGAAAATACGGTATGTCTAAGGTGTGTCGTGGATGATATATGAAACATTAATATGCATAAAATTATTCGTTGTTGCAGCTACTTAGTGACCCTTACTAAAGGGGTTTTCATTAAGAGCGCTCGAACTTTTGAAATGAAATAAAACAGATTGTGTAAGTGATATCACCATGCTTGTACTTTTATTTTGAAGCCAATTCTATGACATTATGTTTTAAAAATTACATCAGCCAAATGGCCGCCGCGGCTCCGCTGGGTGATACGAATCCTGGAGATCCAATTTTCGATGACATTCTCGCATAAAAGTGGCTCAATTTCACCAATGACGCGAGTTATGTTGGCCTTGAGGGCGGAAATCGTCTGTGGTTTGTCGGCATAGACCATAGATTTCACGTACCCCACAAAAAATCTAATGGCGTTAAATCACAGGATCTGGTAGCCCAGCTGATGTTGCCACCTCGCGATATCACGGAGCCTTCAAACTTCTCATGCAACAAAGTCAGTGTATCGCGTGCAGTATGGCACGTTGCGCCGACCTGTTGAAACCACATGTTTGTCAGATTGTTAACATCGCCCTCAAGGCCAACATAACTCGCGTCATTGGTGAAATCGAGCTACTTTTGTGCGGCCATTTGGCTGATATAATTTTTAAAACATAATGTCATCGAATTGGCTTCAAAATAAAAGTACAAGCATGGTGATATCACTTACACAATTTGTTTTATTTTATTTCAAAGTTCGAGCGCTCTTAATGAAAATTGAGATGGAATTGCCTAGGAAAATATAGTGGCTACGATATCTATTTACGACAGAGAGCTAGTTCTGTTCTGATCACTGCAATTCTTTTCAGAAGGTTGCTACACTATGTTCCGGGAATCTCTGGAGCGAGCAAACGAAAGCAAGTCTCTGCGCAAGTAGTGACTCGAGAGGTCTCGGCCAATGAACGCTTGAGAGGAGAAGTGACTGCAAGGCGGGGCAATGCGGCTGCTTCTACCAGCTTTTTGCAGCAGCGCGCACTGCTTTGCTCCGCCAACTCGCTCTTCTCACTCTCTACAGTTATGCGCGGTCTTGCTCCACAGATTCCCGAAACAGAGTGTAAGAACATGTAAGAATCACCCACAAAATCTTGTCCAGTCGTAATCATATCGTCTTTGATGTACCGTCTATCATGAAGATTTCAGAAGACACTCAAATGTCAGCTTCTCTTGCACACCTTGGACCACATTCTCGGAGAATGGCTGGACCTACAACCAACACAATCCGCTGTGAAGTTCGTGCTGTGTCGCCTATGTGTGTTTCTGATTGTCCCTTCTTCCATCTCACCACTATTCATCCCCATCGTCGCGATTAGCCAAAAGCGGCATAAAATAAATCGACCAGAGCAAAGAGATGACTATCTTGAGTCCGGAGGCTGAAACTGCATCGTCACAGAGGTCTTTCCGCAAACTCTCGTTTCGTCCACGAAAAACTCCAAGTCCATCTTTTTCCCGACCTCCTAGCCCCCACGAGCCCACTCCCGCGGCGCAAATGACGTCCCTGGGAAAAATAATACATCGAGAGATGCTGGAATTGATGGAAATCGAGGGTGAGGGACGTTTGGGGATAAGGGTGAGAGGGAGGAAAGGAGGATTTAGTGCGAAAGGTAGCTTCCATCCCCACCACAGCCATCGTTCCCTCCCTCAAGTAAAAATCCTTGCCCAGACTCACATTTTATCATGGCTGTTCCGTTCTGGCAGGGTGACCATTCTTTTGAACATTCACAAAGAATAAAATTTCGATATCCCCCCCAAGTACAAAATTGAAGACTGCTTCCTTAGTACTACTGTAGAATTATGTGTTAAGTAGAGCAATCTTTGTGTTTTCAGGCAGTTTATACAGATACTGGGGTTTCTTCTGCACGACAATGCGCCATCTCATAATGCTGAAGTTAACAAAGACCTTTAACTCAGAGAGACAGGTTACAGCGTTGGATCACCTCTCCTATTCGCCAGATTTATCTAAGTAAGCATTAAAGGGTGAAATATTTACAAGCATTCCAGACATGTTCTGTTGAACAAGACAGTGCATTTTATTGGGACATCTAGTGTGTGTGTGTGTGTGTGTGTGTGAGAGAGAGAGAGAGAGAGAGAGAGAGAGAGAGAGAGAGAGAGAGAGAGAGAGAGAGAGAGAGAGAGAGAGAGAGAGAGAGAGAGAGAGAGAGAGAGAGTGAGAGTGAGAGAAGGAGAATAGGATTCCGGAAACTACGTATTAAGGTAAAGACAGGTAAAGTTCCCTGTGCACTTTGCACCGTGCTTGCAGAAACATATAAAGCGGATGTGGGAATAGGAACTCGCACATTCTCGATCTCGGCCAATTTTGGAGGTGTTGTGATCAGGCTCCGCGCGTCTTTACACCACCAGGTACCCATTTATTTGAAGCTCAGTGAACACCAGGGCTGCTTTATGAAGGGGCTGGAGTAGCAGTTTCCCCTGCTTTTCCCAGAAACCTCCTTTGAGTATATATAAACTAATAGCTTTCATCTTGGGCGGAGAACTCGCTTTTCATGCATTTTCCAAACTAAGTGTTTTTATCTGATTTTCCAAGAGAAGCAGCTTACATGATTTTTAAAGAGAAGTAGTTTTCCCTGATTTTTCCAAGCGAAGGCGTTGTTCGTGTTTTTATCAAGAGTATTCATCGTCCTTAATTTTCCAAAGAAAAGTAATTGTCCTCGATATTCCAAGGGAAAGTAATTGTCCTTGATTTTCCAAGGAAAAGTAATTGTCCTTGATTTTCCAAGGAAAAGTAATTGTCCTCGATTTTCCAAAGAAAATTAATAGTCCTTAATTTTCCAAAGAAAAGTAATTGTCCTTGATTTTCCAAGGAAAAGTAATTGTCCTCGATTTTCCAAGGAAAAGTAATTGTCCTCGATTTTCCAAGGAAAAGTAATTGTCCTCGATTTTCCAAGGAAAAGTAATTGTCCTCGATTTTCCAAGGAAAAGTAATTGTCCTCTATTTTCCAAAGAAAATTAATTGTCCCCGATTTTCCAAAGAAAAGTAATTGCCCTTGATTTTCTGAAGAGAATTAAATGTACTTGATTTTCTGAAGATAAGTTGTTGTTATTGACTTTTCTAAGATATATCGTTGTCTTTCATTTTCCTAAGAGAAGTTGTTTTCTCTGATTTTTCCATGAGATTGATTGATTTAATTGTTGTTTTAAGTGCACTTTATGCACAGAAAGGCTAATCGGGTCTGGACCTACAGTTTAAAGTGGAATACGAACCACTATGTGCATCCACCGAGTATCGAACCCGGGACCCATTGATTACAAGGCCATGACGCATCCATGAGATGTCGTTCCTGATTTTATCAAGAGATAAGTCGTTATCCCTGATTTTTCCAAGCGAAGTCACTTTCCAACATTTTTTCCCCCAAGAGAAACAGTTTTCCCATATTTCTAAGAGTAGTAGTTTCCCTGATTTTTCCACAAATGCAGTTTCCCTGATCTTCCCAAGAGAAGCCATTTTTTTCGGATCATCCAAAAAAAATTGTCTCCCATGTTTTTTTTCCAAGTCTATTTCCGAGATTTTTTTTCCCAGAAGGCGCTTTCCCTGATATTTCCCAGCTGCTCCCGGCTATTTTCTCAGGAGCATCGATTCAAGCGTCTCCGGTAACATCTGAAGGGACTGTCTGCACCGTGGTTGCTCTCGCCTTGCCGACCAGGCATCGCGGTCTACCGCATAGAGACGGTTATGGAGTCCTGGGAGTATTGAAAGTCAACAACGGCCACGAGTTTCCCTCGAAATTAATTGCACCGGCTCTCCACTCACCCTTGGACTCCTCTGCTGCCTCCAGAGAAGAATGGCGGTGGTTGGGCAACCTCGCCTCACCTGGAAACTCTCTCCTCCATGTCCGAGGGAGGAGGCTGGAGAGCTTACGATCTCGTGCAATTCTCCTCTTCACTGTTGCATAACACTTTGACTACGTGATGAGAGGATAGTTAGTTCCTCCGTTGCATGTAGACATAAACAAGATGGTTCGTGAAGTTTGTTTTTAAAAGTGATTCAGCTAGAGTTACTTGCGTCAGGAACTAATTGAATAACAGAGTTACTCATTTTTAAAGTAACTCCGTTACAGTATGTGACGCGATTCTTTATATACAACAATTGATTGATTGATTGAGTTGGTGTTTTGAGTCCACTTTATGCACAGTAAGGCTAATCGGGACGGGACCTACAGTTTAAAGTTCGATCCGAACCACTTGTTTCTCCAGCGGGTATCGAACCCGGGACCCCTTGATTATTATGCAACACAAGCCGGTATCCGTGGCGGAGTGGTTAGCACAGCGCGGTACGACCCGGTACGCGCGGGTTCCGTGTTCGAATCCCGGCTTGGCCATGGATGTTCGTCGTGAGTGTGTCCTCAAGAATGTCATTATATCATCACTCATCTTCATCTTATCGATTAGCAAAAGTGGCAGAAATGCCAAGTAAAATAGACGAAGTAAATAAATTTATATAACACAAATTTATGATAATAATAGATTACTTTCTCCTACGTCACATTTCTGCCATGGTTGGATAGTCGCGATCAGTGGCGGCGATTTTGTTCCAAAACCAAGGGGGGGGGGGCAAGGTGCCAAAGTAGATAACGTTTAGCAGAGTGCGGGGGCAAAAGTGGAGAGAAGTGCGGGGCAACTGCCCCCCCCCCTGATCGCCGCTACTAGCCGTGATGATTAGGGATGAATCATGACAAGACGTGGACAAAGGGACAATCACAAAAACATATTGACGACACAACACAATTCCCACGGAGGATTATACTTGCCGTGGGTCCGGGCGCCAGAGTTTCATTGGCTTGCAACCCCGTGCTAGTATTTTGATTAAGAGCCTCGCCGAGGTTTACACTCGCTGGAAACACTGCACAAGAGGCGGGGCGGGGCGCTGGGAGACCACGCCAAGTCCACAGCTGCCTCCCTCGTCCACTTAGCCGCCAATATAAGACTTTTACTTATATTTCTGGTGTAGATTGTTAGCCTTAATCTTTTTTTTTAAATTTTAAAACAAATAAATAATATGGAACGTGGAGTCAGCTTTGGTTGAATTTTAATTCATTTTATTTTCTGTTCTCTACATATGCATATACCTCAAATACTTTATATTATTACACGAGAAATAAATTAACAGTATTTTATTAGAAACGTAAATGTAATATTCAGTGGTTGAAGGAAATTCCATTCCAAGGTCAGCAACATCCACTCCTCCGACAATAACTTATTTCTACCTCGACTAAAACGTTCTAAATGAATGCAGCAAATTCACCTGATACACCGATACCCTTGCTTACAAATAGAAAATTGCAACACATCATGGATGTTCTATTTAGCATGCTACATCTTGCCTTAGACGATTCCACAGAAATTCTTTCACCTTAGCATCCGGATAAGACACACAGTTGGAAACATGGTTGCCAAATTTAGCTCGTCCCCCACGGTACAAATTTGCATGCGTTCGATACCCGCCGGAGGCACATATTGGTTCGGATCCCACTTTAAACTGTAGGTCCAGTCCCAATTAGCCTTACTGTGAATAAAGTGGACTTAAAACACCAAGCAACCAACCACAAATTTGCATGCTGACAATGTAGGTGTCGTAAAGGAACTGCAAAAGTAACTGTTGATGTCGTTACTTCTATTGCAAAAAGTAACTCTGTTACATTTACTTGTTTGCTGTTACTTTTACCGGTTCAAGAACAACAACTGGCGTTAGATGCACGATAACGCATCCGCAAACTGCGAAGAAGTTCCTGGTCTCAAGGTCGATCTGCTTGAAGGAACACCCTTCATATTCGCCAGATCTGGCCTTAGCAGACTTTTTTCCTATTCCAGAACTCAAGTAAGCCATGAAAGGGGAGCGTTTCAGCGCCATTATTGGCACTCAAAGTGCTGTGACATAGCTACTTAGGAGGATTCTTTACAGGACTTCCTTCGTAAGCTGTACGACAGATATAAGAGTTGTGTGGGATGGAAAGAGACTACTTTGAACAAAACAGGTGGAATGTGTATACTTTGTTATTGTCACATACTTAACTACAGTCTCATTACTTATTGGACAGATTTTCACAACAGTCTACACACGACTAAAATAATGTACATATTTGAGGAAATGTTAAAACCTTGAACTGTCTCGTATAAGGCAAGTCTCGTTACATATACTTGCGCAAAAAAATTGTTTTCGTTCGCGTGCTCCACAGATTCTTGGGATAGGGTGTAGTTGAGTGCGCATCCTTCGAGGAATAATTCATGTTTCAAAATCCAGGAATTGCAATTTTTTTTGCATCGGGCGCAGAATGAGTCAGCGACCCTTGGAGCTCTTCCAAGGCGAAATTAATTCGTAGTTAGCAAAAGCGCCACCTACCAGATCAGATTGAAACAAATTGGTGCGGCCACATCATAATCCTCGGTAATCATTGTTGGTCGAGGGAGGCCGCTGTTCTGAGAATTACTTTAATGCCCATCGCAAAAGACGCAAATTAGAAATAATGCGAACACGGAAGAGGGGGGAAGGGGGGCGAAAACCTCAACGCGTGCTGAAACCAGAAGGGATTTTGTGGAATTTTGCCAAACGGCAAAAAACTTATATGTTCCGCCAGGTTGCTGAAGGAAATACTTATTTTTTGTTATGTACATGAGAAGCAGTGGTGGTATATAACAGGGCAGGAGGGGTGGTAAATGCTTGGCTGTCTGGGAACTGTTTCGTGCGAATTGTTTATAAAAAAAAAAGCACATACAGGGTGTGGTTGGAACACTTTTTGTGACATTTACCAAGTTAGAATACGTTATTGTGGAGACCCATCACGTTTTTAAGTAATCTCTTGGACATGTCTTATCAATTGATATTGAGGTTTGGAACGTAATTGTACACTCTGTAACGGGAATCTCTGGAGCAAGAGAACGACTGATCTTACTTCACTTTTGGCCAATCGCGAATATCGGGATGAATGATATGACGAAATTAATCAAAGGACACTCATAAGAAAACATCCATGCCCAGGCCGGGATGCGAACCAGGTACCCCTGTCGTCATAGTGCGATGTGCTAACCACTCCGCCACGGAGGCCGGCGCAAGCGAAGATAAATAACTCTGTTCAAGTAGTGAATAGAGAGGGCTCGAACAATGAACGCGTGGGAGGGGAAGTTTGTGCAATGAGGGGAAAATGCGGCTGCAGCAACCAAGCGTTTGCAGCAGCGAGCAATGCTTTATTCGGCCCACTCACTTTCTCCACCGATTCCCGAGACAGTAGGTTCCTTGTCAGGAGGATTACCAAGAAAAGTTAATTAAGTCCTGCACAAGCAGCGAAAGCTTGTTAGCGTTAACGGAAACACTCTGTATATGTCAATATCAAACATACCCTTCAGTGTCGAATTCAGTTGAAAACATGGACACAAATGTAAGATAGTTAAAATTTTAATACGTATTCGTACCGACATAAAACCAGCCTAAAGCAAAACCTATTAAGAACATAGGAGACCATATTTTCCTTTCAGAACATACAGAGAACAACATGGTTTGACGTGGCAACGGTTCTTCTTGCACTACGTATGGACTACAGGCTTTGCGCTGTAATTCACTTTGAGCCCATTGTGGAAAGAATAACATTCCCAGTAGCTATCCAGCAATGTGACGACACACCTACGTAATAACACAAAACGTTGCCTCCATCAGTAACACGAGACCGTTCCATTTAATCGGATATGGCTTCCATTGCCCGATTCGCACTTGCCTTGCTCGGAATAGTAAACCAACCGATGACAGGCTCTGTTCCTTACCAGGCTTCTACTTCATTCTTCTTTCTTCCCCCTCCTCGGTCTTTCTTCGCCTTCCCTTTAAATGGTCCCTTTCCTCTCCTCCCTATGGAGTGGATAACAATTTGTTTTGCAGCAGCTGGTTGGCTCGGAGAAATTGGAGCATCCACTCATGTAGAAATCTATACGGGGGATGACACGTGATTGATTTCTCTTCGCCTCCTTTCTCACTGCCTTGCGGTCTTCCATTTAGCTTCCTCACCCTCCATCTCTCCCCTGTGTGTGCGCATGTGTGTGTGAATCTGAACGCCTTTTTCCAATCGCATTCTCTCTTTAGTTGTACAAGTCTCATTCTATGCCTTTCCTTTTCACTCCATCTGTCCCGTCATCCTTCATTCTGTAAGTCCTCCTCGATCATTCTCTCTTTTCTTACTTCATTTCATCTGTTTTCTTGCTCATTCCCCCTCCCTCTCTTCCTTCTACATTTCCTCTGCCTCCTCTTCCATTAACTCTTTGTTCTTCAGTCTTTCCATCTTTTTCCTTTTATTCCTACCATCCTCCATTAATTCCTTCGTGTTTCTCCATGTTTCTCCTTTCACTTCCGCCTTCCTCCCATCACTTTCATTTCCTCCCTCCGTCCTTTCCCTTTCTTCCCTCTACCTTTTTCCTTCCCTCCCTCCTTCTCCGTTTCTTCTCTCCCTCCTTCTCATTTTACCCCCCTTACATTCTTCCCTCCGTCCTTCTCCTTTTCCCCTCCCTCCCTTATTCACCTTTCCATCTCTCCCTCCTTCTCCTTTCCATCTCTCCCTCCTTCTCCTTTCCATCTCTCCCTCCTTCTCCTTTTACCCTCCCTCCCTCCTTCTCAGTTTCTTCTCTCCCTTCTTCTCCTTTACCCTCCCTGCTTTTCTTCCATCCGTCCTCCTTTTTCCCTCACTTCCTCCTTCTCCGTTTCTTCTCTCCCTCCTTCTCCTTTTCATCTCTCCCTCCTTCTACATTTCTTATCTCCCTCCTCCATTTCTTATCTCCCTCCTCCTCCTTTTCTTCTCACTCCTTCTCCTTTTCTTCTCTCCCTCCTTTCTTCTATCCGTCCTTTTCCTTTCCTCTATCCGTCCTTCTCCTTTCTTCTCTCCATCAATCTTCGTTATTCTCTCAACACTTTAAATCCGGTCCTGACAACATGAAGCAAAAATAATTTATAGACACGAAATAAAATTGATTCATTCCGTATGAACATATCCGAGCCCATGGTTTTGCGAATAGCGATCAAATACGTATTGTTGTAGGTGACTTATTGCGTAATCTTATTGAGTAGTCTCTAGATTCAATCAATTTACTGTTAGATGTAACTTAATTTTGCACACAACTGTACCATATATCTTGCAATATTCCAAGACCATTTTGCATACGAATTTTATCTAAGTTCAGAAATGAGTAAGTTCCGCTCATACCCGGCTTTAATGGAAATATACAACACAAAGCATACAAAGAAGCTAAAAACAAAAATTAACGAGAATAAAACAGAACCCTCTTTGTTCAACAACGGTGGAAAAAAGTAACGCTTGTCTACAGCGGGCGTTATCCATTTGACGTTTTCTCGTAAACTGCTATTAAATTTACAGAAATTTCCGCTAGGCAGCGCTGACGTGCACAGCACCCCCTTCCTCTCTCTGTCTCTAAGGGAATTGCAGCTTCGTATTTACCCGATGTTCAGGTCGCGTGTGAGGTGAGGGCATGTGAAAATCGGGTGTCAACTCGCGTGTGTGCACTTGTGTCAACACCACGGGAAACTGGGTTTTACCCTTTTAGCATTTCTCTCTCTCTCTTTTTTTTTTGGTAAATTTCTTTCACACTCGCTTTTCTCTTTTCAAAAAAATAGGGGCAACAAGAGGCATATAAGCATCGTACGCCTGCTGGCTGTTGCTCCCTTCCTCACAAACTTACTATACTAAAATGTTCTATTAAATTGCTTTGTGAAAGTCTGACGCTGTGCTTAGCTTCGGGACTGATGTTAATTAACGTAACATATCGTCTTGCGCAAAGGTTAGTAAGAAATTAACGGAAAAAACAGAAGTGCATTATATTATCATTTAATGCTTTCTGGTGCTGTTAACGAAATCAGCTATTCTCTGATTTCTGTTTCCATTTTCAGTCGTTGATTACATACAAAACAAAATCCTGAACCACAATCCTGTTTAAATAGAAGATAAATCAGAATTTGTGTTTCCAGAGTAAAAAAAAATCTCGCCACGAAGGAATATGACTACTTGTAAGCTTGTACTCGTATACATATGAACTGAACTCTGTCTCGGGAGTCTCTGGAGCAAGAGAACGACAGCAAGTCTCTGCACTAGTAACTCGAGAGGGTTCGAGCAATGAACGCGTGAGAGTGGATGTGAGTGTATGGAGGGGAAAACGCGGCTGCTGTTACCAGGAGTTTGCATCAGCGCGCATTGCTTTGCTCCTTCACTCTCTTCCTCCCCTTCTCTACCGTTATGCGCTGCCTTGCTCTACAGTTTCCCCATACAGAGTGTAAGTGCCTAACTTTCAATTTACTTTCGAAAACTTTCGTTGGGCTAAATACGTAGTAGTTCTATGAAGAAACTGTCGTGACAACGCTTGTCACGAAAAGTAGTTGACCTGACGTTGAAAATCTTATAAAGACTTATGTTTTCTAGAAATTTCTTCGTGTCATCTTGTTTTCATTTACAGGGTGATCTAAAATGTATTCCCTATTTTCAATTATGCGTAATGCTAAATAACAGGTGACTTCTCTGGCAAGCGAGTCCGAGTATTTGCTCCTACAAGTTCAGAGACAAGGGACAGAGCAACACAAATTGTGAAACAGACACTAGCAACTAAAATATAGCTGACTCTTTGTCCTGCACTCCAGCCTCTGCAGACGTAAGTTCTCAAATATTCAAGAAATGTGTTGACCAGGGGGAAAAACGAGAGACTTGTAGGAAGGCCAAGACGAAGATGAATGTTGAGATTGACTTAAAGGAAATCAGTAAGGATAGATAGATCTTGCCAAGATTAGAAACAGATGGAAGGCTTGTGTTGCTGCAACTATAAACCTTCGGGTTTAAGGCGGCTAGAGTATAGATTGACCAGGAAACAAAATTTATTTTTCTCTTATGCGTGATGCTTTAGGGATTTATTTGCATTTGTTTTCTACTTGTGCTGTGAATCGATCCACAGACTTCCTTCAAAAACTGGTGTGTGACTTGTGGATCATCCTGTATAATCTGCAGATTTTCTTCCAATTTTAATGCGCTGCTACATTCAACATCTTAAACATTATTCATCTTCATCTTTTTGCCAATAATACAATTCAATTGTTTGTTAGGTCATTCATTTGAAAATCGATACTTATCGGTATTAGCTCTGCCCCAGGGTAGCAACTCGCGACCCACTTCCGATGCGAGACCAACAGGTTGGGGAGCATTCTTTGCCTACATGTGCGTAAAGTGTACAGGGCGTGGATCTAGGAGACCGGCCAAGGTCATTTCAATGACGCAAAGTAATTACTTGAGTAAGATCATCTCCGAAGTTCCATCCTCGTTCATCTCATCTCAATAAACCCCTGATGACATCACCTCTTTCTCCAGCAATTCCAAGGACCCGGAACGTTTTAGGTCTTTCAGTAATCTACCATTCTCTTCTCTATTTCGCCCCTTCCTACTTTTCATCTCCTTTTTTCTCATGTTTGAAGCCTTGAAGGCCCTGGGCAGTTTTAAAGAAAAGAGTGAAAAAAAGGGGGTGGTTTTTTAAGGGTTGGGGGATGCAATCAGGTCTGCGGCGACAGCAGCAAAGAGGGGGTTGAAAAGATTGAGGGCGGGAGGGAGGCTGCGGGAGTGTTAAATGCTGATAAGCCACCGAACCCGGCTCCCTTAAGGGCACTTGGATCGCTGGGGCCTGAGGGGGGGGATCGGGGGGGGAGAAAAGTTGCTGATTGGGCAATGAATTCTGAAAAGGATGAATGGGAAGACAAGTAGCGGAAGTTGAGAGGGTTCGGGGGATGAATAAAAGAGGGATGTGCTTGTCGGCAGTCATTCGCGGGGATTGCATCGGGTCGAAATCTCCGAAGAATCAAAGAGAGGCTGTACAGGACTAATGAATCATATTGGCAGATGCTTTCTATGATCTCGGGGGATGCTCATTAAGGCCGTCACGTGATGAAGGATACAAAAGACTTAACTTTTGATAGTCTTAAGGCTCTTCTTTCCTTTTCGGCAAGCCGAACTACGTGTGTGGAGTGGTTATCACCGCACGCTACGACGCCAGAGGTTCCAGGTTCGAATCACGGCCTGGGTTGGGTGTTCCTAGTAGGGCGTAGTGATATGAACAAAGGATAACATTTCGTAACGAAAGGTGTATTAATGTTTTCCTTTCAGTCAGAGTACATCACCACAAAAAACGTCTTCGGCCAGACAACATCTTATCTTGATACAAGCCGGAAATACCAAAACGATTTGGAGGTTTTCCATCACTCAAAACGTGGTTCTAGGGGCCATAGTTTCGCCAAACAAAAATAGAAAACATATGACGTTTCTAGTGTTGTGGGTTACATATCCTCCATTGTTACGCTGCTTCTCCACCAGATGCCTCTCACACACAGCTAAAGGGCCAGTGACACGCAAAGAGGGCGTCGATATTCCCAACAAATCTTGGGCCCTATTTTGGCGGTACTCTGCCACATGTGGGCCTTAACTTCTGGTGTTACAAACAACACTTATAGATACAAAAGAGAGTATGAATTTCTCTCCATGTTGCAAGTGGAAGCGGTTTTTTAAGTTCACTATTAAGCTAGACACGATGATGAATAAGTATTTGCAGAATCCCATGCATTCCTTATGGGAAATCAACTTCAAGTTACGGCTAACCCAATGGGAGTTTCGACTTCTCCTACGGTTAAGACATTTTTCAACGTGTCCTTTCTCCGCTCATGTACTTTTCTACGTCATTGGATGTTTGATATTACCGACAGAACGAATAAAATAATGCTCCCATAAGCGTAATGCATTTCTCCTTGCCTCTTACGCCCATTCTGGCAGTGTTGCCAAACCTGATGCGCATAAAAGAGATAAATTTCAACTTAAATGGAGCTAAAGTTGACTTTCAAGGAGCTACTTTACAAAGGCTGGATAAAGTGCCTCCCATGGTAATTTTAGTTGTCAAGGGGGTGAAGGCGCTGCTATTACCGTTTACTTCAAAGTGATGACAATTTATTCTTAGTTTTGCACTGCATCACAATAATCTAATGGCGGTCGTATGAAATCGAAAGGATAGGATTACCGGATAAAAATATTGTCATCTCCACCTCGGCCACGGCACTACATAAAAGTAGCTGGGGAGGTAAGAGGGGGTGGGCGACGCAGCCAATATAACAATATCATGTCGCTTGCAAAATGTACACTCATGGCAAAACTTGGTATTTGTGGGCCGGAGCCAGTGATGGCATCATAAAGGGGCAGGAGGCGGGTGCCACAGTTCACAGCCAAACGGTTGCACGAAAGAGCCATATCTGGCTTTAAAAGAGCTCAGCTGGCAACAGTACTCCCAAGCTGCCTCAGAGAGAAGAACCTCGGGGAAATTGTCACTCTTCCCCTTGAGACTTTATTTGTGCAGAAGATATACTACACGTCGCAACATGTAAAGGAAGATAAGTTTTGAATGTCGGAGCGGCTTAACTAAATGGACTGGGACATTCAAGGATTGTTATTCCGAAGCTAAATTCTGGTAAATTGACTGAAATTCAAGATTTCCGTGTCAGAAATTTGTTTCGAACAATATCCATAGTTCCAGTTTTAATAGTTCTCCATCACAACGGCACTTTCATACAATACGAAATATTACGTTATATTTTAAGATACCACTCGATGATGGTGAATGGACGTTGTGTAAAAAGTGTCATTATCATATATAAAATATTAAAAACTGGATCAAATTGAGTTCGGAAAGGCAAAAAGGTCTGACCTTTACACTGTTCACGACCGCAAATATGCACAATTTTGAAACCTTGTCATATTTATTCTATTTATTTTCCAATCTGTTTGGCGGAGGATTTTTTTAAGACTTTTCACGGAAAACAGTTTTAAAACTGATGATATTTAACCTTAATAATATTTGAATTGGACTGCAATTGAAATCTATTTTATACACAGATCGGCTAATCGTGACGGCACATATACTTTACAGTTGATTCTGAACCACTGTGTCCCTCCGCTAGGTATCGATCCAGGAATACATTGATTACGAGGCGACAACGTTACCACTACGCCATCGGGGAGGACAGAGACAATAATAATAATAACGCAGTGAATATTGTACGTTACAGTTTGGGCAACCATTTCCGTTCGAGTTCTCAAATGCCATTGGTCGTTATTATGGTTTCATTGCTTGAGTTTTAAGTTCACTTTATGCACAGATACGCTAATCGGGACTTGACCTACAGTTTAAAGTGGGATTCGAACCGTGAACCCCCTGATTACGAGGACACGATGCATTGTTGTGGTAAGTCTTATTGGGCATTGTTGTGCTTTTGGCAAACAGTTTCACGAGAGCTCATTTGCCAAATAGCAACCACATTATCGAGCTGTTTTCAAAGTGAGCGAAACGCTTGCACAGATCGTTACATCTAGATTCTATGGACTCGCTGCGGACAACTCTTCTGGGACAGGTTCTCTCCTGGTCAGCCCACAAAATGGTCGCACGGAAGACATCAAAGTCCGTGGGCTAATTTCATTAATGAGACTAAACTCGCCATAGAAGCGGGGCGAAGGGGGCTCGAACTCTAAACCCCCCACCAACCAGTCCAGGAGAGAGTGGAAAATGTCACGCGGTGGAGAAATTTCATCCCTCTCCCCTTTGACCCCCACTTCCGCTGAAGGGAGGTTCTTTTTTGCGCAGTGGTGGACTTTCCTCCCGGGGGGCGGGCGGTCAGGCTCGCCAATTAGCCAAGTGGCTGAACATGACCTCACTTCCGGTGAGGACCATTAAACGAGTCCACGCAAGAGAGCAACTCGCCCCCCTGCTCCTCCCTTAGCGTCCTGTAGGGATTTTGTGACCGTTACCAGATCAGCGTAGGCGGGAGTACCGTAACCTTCCTGCTATTACGGACGACGAGGCGTTGACCGTAAAGGAGGAAGCCCACGGGCATAATTTGCTTTCCAACATTCATTCAGCAACTGGCACGAAAACAGCCAATCAGAGCACGAGAAGGCGCCTTCACATCTTCATATACTCTATCAGTGCCGAGTCTGGAAAAAATCGTATTAAGCACAACAATAAAACTAATTATCTATGTCCGAGCCGATCTCCGTAGCGAAGTGGTTAGCACAGCGCGCTCCAATATCATCAGTCATCTTCATATCCGCGATTAGATAAAATTGGTAGAAACGCGAAGTAAAATAAACCAAATCAATCAATCAATAATTTATGCACGTATGTTTCAAAGTGAAACTGCACTGTGTACCACCATGGATCCAACCAGGAACCCGTAGATTACAATGCGACAACATTCATTGACGTATCGTGGGCCCTAACTTTGGTAGTGGGCAGAATCGAACCTATCGCTTAACTTTAGAGGGGACAAATTTGAAAAGCTTTCCATCCCATAAAAACATCGACCAGGATTACTTGCTAAATAACTTGTTTCATTTGCGAAATCACAAATATTGTGTCAAAATCGCCCTTAAGTTTCAAATTTTCGTAAACCTGAATTTGGGGGGGGCAAGTGCTCCCTGCCCCTACCAAGTTACGCCAATGACAGCGTTACCACTACGTCACTAGAAAGGCCAGTCCCATGACTCTTAACAAGTAATTTACACTTTTTTTTAAATAAAATTTATCTTCTGCGTTGATAGAGGGCAGTATAAAATATAATTTAATTAATGGTCACGAAAATAATGAAAAGCAAGAAATAAATTAGTAACTTACCGGTAATAAAACGCAATAATTGCCTTTCAAAATCTCAATATATCAGTATTGATTTCATTATTAATATGAACTCAGTCTGGCAAGTGCAATCTGAACTGAGTAACAGTACATAACATGAATATTTTTCAAA
Organism: Lepisma saccharinum; assembly: GCF_977018435.1. Taxonomy (NCBI): domain Eukaryota; kingdom Metazoa; phylum Arthropoda; class Insecta; order Zygentoma; family Lepismatidae; genus Lepisma; species Lepisma saccharinum. Next base: position 31,967,180 of record NC_139242.1, read on the forward strand.
TGGATTCAGTATATATAAACAGAAACATCACTAAAATGAAGGGTTTATTTGATTCAAGAATACATGTGTAATCTACACTTGATAATAGGGACCCACCCACCTTCGAATTTGAATGCTTTTCCCACTCCACACCCAAATGACAAGGTGTCAGCTTGCAAAGGCCAAACAGAGACTACTATCCTGTCACGTATGCAACCCAAATTACAATGCTGCGCAGCAGGTTGCATAAGATTAGGCTTTTCACAGATGCAGGATTGTTTTCACAGGGAGGCTGAGTAAGATTTCATATCTTGACCTCCAGTCACAGAAACTTATCGTTTACCTTTTATTATTATTATTTTACAAATCAAAAAATTGCAATTGAGTTGAAAGTACCTTGGCGTTATCATCATGTTCAGACTTGAGTAATTATATAAATAGAAACTGGATTCAGATACAGTGGCCAATAATGCCTTTCAGAGAATGGTAGCGGAAACTAGATGACACCCACCCACCTCATAATTTCCATATGTGTTAAAACGTTCATGTAATATTAACTACTATTCATTGAAATAGACATCTCTGTGTAGAGTGTTAGGAATGTTGGTAATGATTAGGGAAAGGTATTTGTTGATTTTGCAACTTGTTATGCAAAATATGCAACAATATGTATCAAAATAATTTGACAAAAAAAGGGCATTTACTTGGGTATTTTTTTCATTGTCAGTCATTTTCGAGGATGCGTTATGCGTATTGCCTAACTCTAAGAAGATGCCAGAAGTTGTCATTGAAATTTGCTATTAAAATCACTTATCGCCGTAGACTTAGGCAACACACACAACGCCTTGCAAGGAAGCGAGTATTTCAGGACCCCCCCCCTCTCTCTCTCATCTCATCTCATACTGCTTCCGCGCCCCCGAAGCTCGGGCGCCTCCCCCCCGAGAGAGAGAGAGAGACACACGAATTCTATCTTCCTTTCTTTCCTGCATCTCTCTCTCAGGATAGAAGAGGACTCTTCTTTCGTCGTCTTTCATTTCACCCTCTCCTTATTTCTCCTTTTTCGGGTTGAAAAGAAAGAGAGAGAGGGAGGGGGTAGGTCTCCACCCTCCCCTCCCTCTATTTCCCCCATTTCTCTCTTCTGTCTCTCTCTTCTTTCTTTCTTTCCTCTCTTTCCTCCTCTTCTTTCTTACCAGCTTTCTCCTCCATAAAAAAAGAGAGAGAGAGAGAGAGAGAGAGAGAGAGAGATATGGGTAGAAGAGAGGAAGAGAAGAAAAAGAGGGGCATCCTTCTTTCTTTCTTCTTTCAGGAAAGGAGAAAGAAGAATAAAAGAAAAAGAAAGCGAGAGAGAGAAAGGGGGAGAGAGAAGGGGAGAAAACAGAGAGAGAGATGCGAAGGAAAGAAAGAAAGGAGAGAAAGAAAAAGTAAAGAAGGAAAGAAAGAAAAATAGAAAGAGGAAGAGAAGAATGAAGAGTATTTCTCTGTCTTTCTCTGAAAGAAGTAAAGAGAGAAATAAAGAACCTTCTCTTTCTCTCTCTCCACCTATCTAGGTGTCCCATTTCTATTGCCGGTGACTGCAAAGTCCGAGTCCTGATTCGAACGCCACTTTACATCAAAGAAAGTTCCGAAAGATCAGTTTCCGCCTGACAACCACATGTCAAGTCCACGTGGAGCCCAGTACATCCTCCCCTCAAACCTTTCCCACCAATAGCGTCCGTTTTAGGAACTGACAGTACGTGTCAAGTCCACGTGGAGTAAATGAGATGTTGCTAATTCAGTTTCTTTAGAGATTTCATAACGTGAGGTTGCGGTTTTCTTTGCTAAGTTGTGGTATGGTGCTGTGCTATTTTTTTATACAATGTGCAGACCTTGTGAGTGTTGCGTCGTAGTGAAAGATTGGATGTCTGGACACTGCACGTAATAGTGACAATAACACTTCTGGCTTCAAACCAGATACGTGTCTGGTCGGCTTCCTCTCGAGATATGTCAAAGATGCCAAACTGGCGTTCGAATAAGGACTTCAACCATATATTATACGTGTCTTAAGAGGTCAGCACTGCACTGCTAATAATGCATCAATGTCAACGGTGAGTCTTCCTCTTCGGTCATGGGCAAGATGTTTTCTCTGAGAGTTTACCGAAAGGGATACAGGAGTTTACACTCGAGAAGCTAGTCTTCAATTCCACAACGTCAGAACTTTCGTCCATCCGTGGCAGAGTTGGAAGGAGTCAAGTTTCGCTTCCCCGGCGTCCTTCTTCGGCAAACGAAGCAGTCGTTGGTGCGGCGAAAGTCCCTTCCCCTCCCCAACCACTTCGCCAAGGCCTTCAGACCGTCCGCTACGCAATACTGCTTTCTTGTCAGGGTGGAACGCGTGGTATGTGGGATGCAGGTAAGGAAAATTCCTCGCGCATATTTCTTCTCCGCCACCTTCGCTTCCCGCGTCTTACCCGGGGAGCTTGTGTTTTCGCATTTCCAGAAAGTCTTTCGGAGGAACCACAAAGCCTATGCAGATCTTCATCAAGGGAAGCAACGGATGCTGGATGCATCGTGTGATCTCGATTTATGATTTGGCGACATGAATGAATGATTTGATTCATTTTACTTATATTTCTGCCAATTATGGCTAAGAAATGGTGATAATCACAAACACACACCACTTAAGGAACACCAAGGGATTATGAGAGCAGTACAGTATTAGAGAAAATTGTAAATCTTGAGAAAAAACATTACAATAAAATATGTCCTTTGTACATCATCGTCCCAAGTTTATTTACGCTTTGTCATTACGCTGGCGTACGCAGAGAGGGGTTCATTTGGCTCTAGCCCCATCCGAAATTGAGATAAACAACATTTCGTGTTCATATATTCGCAATATCCGTGGAGCATTTGGTCCGGAGTTCCTGTTTATGGATGACAATGCTCGTCCGCATCGCGCATGTATTGTGTCGGAATTGCTGGAAACAGACGACATCACCCGTATTGAGTGGCCTGAATGCTCACCGGACCTCAATCCTATCAAGCATGTTTGGGATGCTCTTGATCAGGACTTATGAACACCAATAAGGTACAGATGCAACATGCAACGACAATGACCAGCAACATTGCAAAATGGTCAGGGTGAGCCCTGTGTTTGTTTTTGTTTGGTTTTCTTTAAGTTTTATGGAGTAGTGTATAAGGACGACACAACACGAACGATACTGTTTAGAGTCTAGACACCAAAACCTCGTTAGGGTGCAAAATGCAGTCCAGGGTGTACTACGTGGAAATAATGTTGACATTTTGGTGTCTTGAGAAAGGGGTCACCCCCTTACACTGCGATTTGGCGACACAAAACTATTATTTTTACAAAATTTTGTCTCCCCGAAAATGTAGTGACTAAATAAGTAAGTGCTGTAGCTAAAATGTCGAGAATTCAATATCCGGTTCACATCAAGCGGTGTTGATACAACTTTAAAGTGTTATGTCAGGCCAGAGAAGATCACATGAGCAGCAAACTGGTGTCAAACTATGATGAATGGGAACACTATGCTTATGAAACATGTGCCTTTGTGGTACCAGAGAACAACCTCAATGGTGAACTGGACATCTGATCGCGCTACGAAGCCAGAGGTCCCTGGTTCGCATTTTGCATTAGCATTAGCATTTTTATACTTCGCTTTCTGCAACATTTGGCTAATCGCAACTATGATAGCAAATTATTAGGTGGCAAACAGTCTGGAAGCAGTTCAGAGGAACATAACCCTTTTCATATAAGTTTTACTGTTTTTATTATTATTATAATTTGGAAAAATTAATTTGATTGTCAACTTTATATCGCCCCCACGATATGCTTTCACATAATTCGGTAGTAAGTGCGGGATAGCTATACCTTTTACTTTACTAATATAGCAACGTGAGTAAAATTCTTAAAGCACGAAAAAGCTTCATTTGTTGTTCTACACTCTGTCTCAGGAATCTCTTGAGCAAGCGAAAAAAAACAAGCCTACGCGCAAGACGTTTTTGGAGCGAGTTCAGCGCGTGAGTGTATGGAGGAGAAAACGTGATTACGCATACCAACAGTTTGCAGCAGCGCGCATTGCTTCGCTGCATCCACTTGCTTTCTTCCCTGGTCTATCGTCATTCGCGGCCTTGCTCCACAGATTCCCAAAGTTAGGAAATTTTACAGATTTGCTCAACCAGATCTGTAGAATTGATTAGTCCAGACATTGGATGCAAAGTTGGAACTTAAACATTTCCAGGCTTTACGCAGAGAAAGCTTTTAATGCATCGATTGACAGCTAAAAGTGTAATTTTGTTATCTTTGAAATGGTCTTGTCTGATCTTCCCAATTGATGCATTTTAGTGCATCACACGAAATACCAGCTGATAAAAGTACTCTTGTATGTATTTTGACACACCAAAAGTGTATCATTTGCAGTTTATGCACGTCAATGTGTTATTGGAGTCAACATATATGTGGTAATGTGACACATTTTGTGTTCTGTCTGTACTCAAGTTCACAGCAGACACTTCTGGGACACCCTGTAAGTTTCTCCCAGCAGCTGCAATGACCGACGAGCAGTAACTTGCATCAAAGAAAAACAATTCTATCATAGCTTCTCTCTTTGTCCTGAACCGTCTCCCTGTTGCATGCAATTTCGCTTTTAGCACGGACGGAACGAGCAGATAAGAACAAGGAGCGGAGTTCTATTTCATTTCCAGACTTCGCTGATATGAGTAATAAAAACAAAGATCCTCCCTCTCGCTCTCCTATTTACGTTCGGGCAAGAGGACGCAATTCTTATTTCCGAGTGATTTACCGACGGACGACTGCGGGGCCTCGCACCGAGTGACGTCATTATCTCACGCGATAAAGGAAGAAGAATATGGGAGCCACGCGTGCTCGCCCGCTGCAGGAATACAGGGGCGGACAATTTTCATAAATTAGAACGTCTCGGGGGCGAGGAACTTTATTGTATCGTGCTTAAAATGTACGATAGTAGCTCGGGGAGGGGGGGGCGCCCGCAGAAAATTTTCTAAGGGAGAAACGGGGTGAGGTTGATTCCTGATGATACGTTTACGAGACAATTTTAATTTTTTTTTAGTTTGTTTTGTGGGGATACGTGGAGGTAGAGTTCCACATATTGTTGATCTTGGCCATAGTTGGATGTTGTGATTAGCACCACGCTTGGCCGCCTTTACCTCCAAGGGTTGCCCCCAGTTACATATAGATATGACTCTGGGTGGGCCTCAGAGTCGCGCCGAGACGGTGAAATGACTGGAAAATGTTCTGACGCAGATCACCTGTCTCGAGATTCTAACCCGGGTCTCTCGCGTGGTAGCCATATGCTCTAGCAACTGAGCTACCGCGGCTCATAATCGGGACTGGACCTACAGTTTAAAGTTGGATCCGAACCACTGTGTGCCTGCACTGGATGTTGAACCCGGGACCCTCTTGTTTACAAGACGACGACCAATATGCTAGCGGGGAGGCATTTCTGCCACTTTTGGCTAATCGTGACAATGATGATTTGAAGAAATTGATAAAGGGAAACTTGCAAAGAATAGGCAAGCCCACGTCGGGACTCGAACCTGGGGACTTCGGTGACGATATGGAAAGCCGGGCCCGTCAATGATAATATCTGTCTTTTATATACGGTAAGAGGAAGAATATCTCTTCTCTCACCCCTACAAACTTTCCTCTTTCCGATTCTTTTACTCTCTATCTTATTTCTCTCTCTCTCTCTCTCTCTCTCTCTCTCTCTCTCTCTCTCTCACACACACACACACACACACACTCACTCCTCGTCCATTTATTTCTCCCCTTTATCACACTCTCTCTCTTTTCTTCTCTCCAACATGAAAAAAGAATGTGTGAATGAAAGAGGAAAAGAGAGCGGGAAGTAAAAGAGGAAAATTAATGCAAGAAAAAAAGGGTGAAGAGACAGAGAGAAGGAAGGAGTCAGTAGGTGGAAGGGAAAGAGAAAAAGAAGGAAGAAGGATATAGTAAAACAGAGAAAAGAGGAAGAAGGAAGGCAGTAAGAGAGAAAACGAAGGAAGGAAGCTGTAAGAAGGAGAGATGGAAGGAAGGAGGCAATAAGAGATGAGAGAGAGAGAGAGAGAGAGAGAGAGAGAGAGAGAGAGAGAGAGAGAGAGAGAGAGAGAGAGAGAGAGAGAGTTCCAACTGGGAATCGAATTCGGAACATATCAAGGTTTAAAAGTGCTGAAGCCATCCTACAACAACAAAAGGTGCTGCGTACTGTTTGCGTACTTCCAAACCGAAAATCTTCCCATCCAGAGTCCCATCCTCTCGCCCCATCCAGTACTAGCAGCCACGCACCTTACCCACCATCCGGCGCAACCGGTAAGGGACAGGCAATCCTCCGACCGAGGACAGAAAGCTTTATCACCGCAAGACGAAATGATTAAACCTCTCCGGGAGAGTTGGACGCGCTCCGCAAAACGCGAGATAAATACCAAGTTGTACAGAGAGGAGGGGAATCTGCCACGGTGGCACTTTCGCTTGGAATTATAACCGCGTACAAAATTGTCTTTTCCCCGCGCCGCTATCAAAGTTTGTAAATGCAGTTTGCAGTCGTATCTCCTGATAGGCTACACCGGTAGCTACGTCCCTCCCTCCAACCCCCACTTTTCAAGTCACGCCCGAATCTCTCGGGAACAACCCCCTCCCCCCCTACATCCCTCCCGTCCGTTCAAAACTTGGTTGCCTTGTTTAACGTCACGGCCTTGAAAATTGGTAGAACATTCAATTTAACTTGAGTAAGGGAGTCTTTATCAAGTCACCCGCCTCTCCGCAAACCTTTTCTCATCCTGATCTTCCGCTAAACAGCCAGCCAGGGAAGCGATCCCCCCTCCCCCTGGAACCTCGTGACACTCGCCTCCTGCTAACTAGATAAAACGAGGCGGCAGGAATGGGATGGCTGTTAAGTTTCGCTAACAAAAGTTCCGCCGAATAATGGAAATTTCAAAAGGGCCTTGTCGAGAGGAAGTGATGTGGGGGGAGGGGGGGGTGAACCCGTAAAGAACTCTCTGGAACTAATTTCAATTGTTGGATTGCCTTCTCTTGAATGGATTAGAAACTTGCACATACTATCTCTCTCTCTTTTTTACCTCCTGTTCTCACCATCTATTCTCTCTCTCATTCGATTTTTCTTTATCCTGTTGTTCTCTATCTATTCACTCTCCATCTTCCTCTCTCTTTTTCTATTTCCTGTTCTTCTATCTATTCCCTCTTAACCTCTCTTGCTCTCTCTCTCTCTCCTGTTGTTCTCAATCTACTTATTCCCTCTCCACCTCATTCACTCACTCTCTCTTTCAGTTTCCTGTTCTAATGTCTCTCCGTCTCTCTCTCTCTCTCTGATGTTCTTAATATATCAATTCCCTCTCCACCTCTATCTCATGTTCTTCTCAATCTATCGATTCCCTCTCCATCTCTTTCCCTCTCTCTCTATCCCCTCTTCACCTCACTCACTCACTCTCTCTTTCTGTTTTTTGTTGTCCTCACTATCTATTGTCTCTCCGTCTCTCTCTCTCTCTCTCTCTATTTCCTGTTCTTCTCAATCTATGTATTCCCTCTTAACCTCTCTCTCGCTCTCTCTATCCCCTGTTGTTCTTACCCTACCTATTCCCTCTCCACCTCACTCACACTTTCTGTTTCCTGCTCACTCTATCTATTGTCTCTCCGTCTCATCTCTCTCTCTCTCTCTCTCCCTTTCATGTTCTTCTCAACCTATCTATCCCCTCTCCATCTCATTCTCTCTCTTTCCCTTTCTATCCCCTATTGTTCTCACTACCTATTCACTCTCCATTTTCCTCTCTCCTTTTCTATATCCCGTTCTTCTCAATCTATCTATGCCCTCTCCACTTCTCTCTCTGTGCGTGCGCGTGTGTATCGGTGCGCACATGTGTGTCTGTGTGTCCTCCTCGACTTCTGAGATGGAGCAGTGGTGACGCCCTCACCTTGTAATCAACGTGTCCTGGAGGCACGTTGCACAGTGGTTCAGATCCCACTTCAAACTGTAGGTCCAGTCCCGATTAGCCTATCTGTGCATAAATTGAACTTAAAACAACTACTCCCTCCTTCTCTCCTTCTCCATCTATCTACCTACCTTTAGCCACCTCTGTGGCCGTTTAGTTGTTAACTTAGGACCAAGCCACGGAAGGTTCCGGGATTGAATCCCGGCGCTTGATACTGGTGTGTTATCGAGTATCCGTTTGTCAATTTATTTTTCTATGCTCATGCGCCATGGAGTAGTTGGCTAGTGCAGTCGTAGGTTCGATTCCCACCATGTTAGAATGTAGTGTTAGAATGAGTATAGTTTAAATCACTAGATCGTGGATAATGTCCAATTAATGTAACATTCAGGCAATTATGGTTGGAAATACAAGGATACAAGTAGTAGTAGTACATAGATATATGTGAATTAGAAGGTTATTTCTGGTGTTTGTAAAACAAGCTCTCTGACGACTGTGTTTATTCACGCACCAGATACACATGGAATGGTTGCCAACTGTGAACATGTCAGTGTGTTCGTTGTTAATTCATGAATAGGCTGTTACTGTGGTTGTACCATAATGTAACAACATGAACCTAGGATGCTTCGGTTATAAACAGAGGACCAATACCACTAATGCCCTGAACATTTCGTAACAGTTGCGTGTTTCTTATCTACGGACTTGAGTTCTTTCATTTTTCTTATTTTGTCAACTGTTTAGTGTGTCAGACAACCAGTGTCAGAAGGACAACTGGATAGACTAACCTGCAGATGTCAACCGGGCAACGAGATGTGCAAATAAATTACATGTAGGCTAGGAGACGACATTCGATACAAGCACTTCCATTTGAATACATTTCCCACCGTTTCTTGTATTGCTGGTTTACTTGCGTTGGGTTACTGAACGCTTTCCTCGCTTTTACAGCGCAATAATGTGATTGGTTGTAGCTATGTTATTTTACACACAATATGTGTATTTCTTGCAACAACTCTGGCACGCACCGATTCACCATAGGAAGTAACGTCACAGGCGCGATTAAATATTGTGTTGGGTTGCCAGCATACAGGCGGTAAAACTAGCTTTTTTGATAGTCTGCAGAGCCGAAACAACGCACCAATGGCAAAAATATTACTGAGAAAAGTTGTTTGTTTTCATGTCTTCTGTATGCTTCTGTGATCCGTCAGCGTCATTAAAATGACAACTCGCATATTAACAATTGAAATTGGATAGTGAAAAGTCTGACAACAATGCAAGAGGTCCAGGATTGATTCCCAGTGGCAGTTATTTGATCTGATGTACGATGGTTCTGCTGGAAGTGGTTCTGAGGCCTACCCAGCCCTTGCGGATGCCACAGTGGGAAGATACACTCCAAGTGAACCAATCCCATACCCGCCACAAACAAGTCAATAATTAAAGGTACATTATATGTTTGGGGTTTTAATAAATACAACTGCCCCCCCCCCCATCCAATGCCGCACCAGAAATTTTGTCTCTTGCACTACAATCAGCCTCAATGAGTACCCTGGAGCGACCAGGAGGGGGTGGTCAAGTCAGCCGAAGAGTGGTAATGATCACATGATTCTGTGGGCATTCAACAATATCGAGAACGTGTGGAGCACTTTCTTCAAATCCCATTTGTGTCTTCGTGGCGCAGTGAAGTCACACAGCATAGATACCCTTATATTTTTCTTAGTGCTACAAATTCCTTGTTAAATTTTATTGTTCTCTAAAATATTGTTTATGTTTTAAATTCATTTTTATCGTACAAGCTAATGTTTGAGTCATTTGTTATCAATAGCATCATATCTGCCGTTACAGTCTCGATGTTTCTTTATGCAAATGTCACAATTTACTGTTGACATCAATACTATCTATAGCTCTTTTCAGTTCTTACGGCGGGCGCTCTAGAAACTGGCAGGGGAAGTGGGGAGCAGGGAAGCGACCAATCCAGCACTATAAGAAACGTAGCGGCCAATAGAACGAGTTTCACGTAGTACTTTTTCCGGCCGCGTCGTGTCTCTCGGCTCCACTGCTGTTGTCTGGTTGGTCCGTTGCGTAATTCCCGCTCCCCACTTCCCTTGGCAGAACTAGGAGCAGCCGCCGTAAGAACTGAAAAGAGCTATAGTAACTAAATAAATTGGTATGATCCAAAAAAAATAATTTTGTTCTTGTTTTATGAGGGTATTTAGGGAGCTCGAGACCCGACGTGTCCTGCAGGACACGTGATGTTTTCAGTAACTAAATATTCAATAAACAATACAAAGTTCTTGGAATCACTTAAAAGTGTAGAAACATGATTTGATGGAAAATTGAAAACAAAATCAAACATTTTATATGCCTTTGATCCAGAAGAAAAAGAAGATTCAGTACTATAGTACAACATACAAAACAGTATCATAAAGAAGAATCTACTTACAAGTACAGCCAAGAGATGCTGCTATTACTCACCTAGAAAAGAAAATGAAAATGCTTCAGATACATTATTTAGCAAAAGTAGTATAAAATTGCAAAGAAATAGAGGAATGATACATTTTTAGTACTTTAAAAGACGCAGACTACTAACATCGCGACAAAAATATTGAGATAACGAAAGTAGCGCCATCTCGTATGTTTGATCACACACATGTACATTTTGAAACAAATGCTTTATGGCCAGAAGTATGTGTAATCATCCGAAAAGATAGCAGTAGGCAAATTTTCAATCGCTTTTTCACTTCTTTTCCCTTCCTCATGCAATGTGAGATAGGAGTTGTACTTTTACTGGAGATGATAAATGTCTTCAGCTTATTCAAGCTTTTTGTTTCAGTTCTTGAAGTCTTAGTTAGAGAAAGAAACAAATAAACAACAGACAAAACCAATTGCCTTATAATTTTGTTCACACAGGAAATGTACTACCGTTGGAGTGTCACAGACAGGACGAATTCCACACTGGAAAAAAAAAACGGAAGCAAAAAATCAGGCAAAACAAAGCTGGCTCGGTAGCTCAGTAACAGAGCACGGCAGAGGCGTCTCGTGAACACATGCGCATGCGTCAATTGTGGGGAAAAGGACAGCTTGCTCTGCGACGACATTAATGAGCATTTCTACATTCTAATTTCTTCATATAGGAGAAGTATTTATTTTACACGAGAGCGCTCAACTAAGCTTATATTACATTTCTTGGATCTGAAGTGAAAGAAAGTAATAATTCTTTTCCCACAATTGACGCATGCGTCACTTCAGAACCAAGAAATGTAATATAAGCTTAGTTGAGCGCTCTCGTGTAAAATAAATACTTCTCCTATATGAAGAAATTAGAATGTAGAAATGCTCATTAATGTCGTCGCAGAGCAAGCTGTCCTTTTTCCCACAATTGACGCATGCGTTTACGAGACACCTCTGGAGCACGGTATGTTAGAGACTGATTCAATTCCTTGTTAAAACTGCCATTTTTGCAAGCATGCAGGTTTTACACTCAGACAGGTTCAAGATTGAAAGATGTTCAGTTTCGTTTGGCCAGCTATTCGTCGGTTGCCTCCAGGTCTTCCAAAACATAACCATGGGGAAGCGAATGCTGACGAGAAAAATAGTTCAAATTTTCACCACTTGGTGGGGCACTGAGGCGCTGCAGTAAGAACAGCCAGTAATATGAGTTCATGCCGGTACAGCACTGTTGAGTAGACGCCCCGTCAACGTGAATGAAGTTTTGGAACCGCAAGGCAGCGTTGTGAATGGTCTCGCGAAGAGTTTCTAAGGATATTGTTCACCGTGTACCAGATTTCAGTGCCACATTTCGACCTGGTGGTGAAAATTTGAACTTTTTCCCGTCAGCTTTCGCTTCCCCACGGTCTCCATAGCCTCTATACCAAGTTCCCCGCAATCCGTTGCTTCGAACGGACTTCAGATGATTCTGAGTAAGGACATTTTAATTCTAAGCGCCACATTTCCACCTGGTGGTGAAATTTGAACTATTTGTTTTTTGTCGGAATTCGATTCCTCATGGTCTCCATAGCCTCTCTACCAAGTGTCAGCTCAATCCGACGCTTCAAACTAGCTCCAGAGGGCTCTGTAGGCAACCCAATATGTAACAATCTTTTAGCGCAACAAAAGGAAGAAATATACAGGTAAATAGAAAGAGATATACCCCCAAAACAAAGTTTCAGAAAAATAGCACATTCGGAAGACAAGTTACGGACGGAGAAATCACAATATCCTACGAACAAGGTTTCTTCGTTCCGGCTTAGAAAAAAACACAGGGCAAGGGAATTTTTTTCTTTCCTTTAAAGCGTGTGTGGTTCTTTTTACGGATTTCATTTGAAAACTCTTTCGCTTTTTTTTTTTTAAATATGCGGTTTAATTCAGGATGGGTGAATTGGCTTGGCGACGAGTGAGGGAAAAAAGAACCTGGAAAACGCCTGCCAAATCGCTAAACGCAGTCGCTCGTTTTGAATTTCCCCCTTCCCTTTTTTCCTGTGCATGAGGAATGAGACTCGAAATGTTTCATATTTTGTCCGCCAGAGGGCTGAAACTGACTTTAACGTTCCTTCCATGCATCGTATTCCCTTCTTTACCCACCTCCTTTCTCTCTCTGCTATACTGCATCCACCGAGATCTGCGAAAGGGGATACGCTGGAAAATTCATTTCACCCGGATTAACTTCTACACTGGAGAAGATAATCTCGTGTGTTACTATGGCAACGACTCAAACGAAGACACGTCTAAGCACACACACATAGCGAACTTTCAGGAAAGATAATAATTCTAGTGTATTATAATCATTTCTCGATCACAAGGATGCTTTAGATCAGGGGGTTTCAAACATTTTGCAGTTGTGGCCCCTATGCGTCAAAATCTGCAAGCGCCTCCCTTATTAATACGAGTATGACCATGAAAGACAAACACAAAATCTGTTGATGTGTTTATTTACTGTTGGTACACATACAAGGAATGAAAATACAGTAAAACCTCGTTAATCCGGACTAATGTGGGGGATAAGTTGGCCGGTCTAACTTATATAACCTAAAAGAACAGTAGAAAGTGCATTAAAACTTCGTCTATAGCAACAAAACACGTTTATTAAGGTGTATTTAAAGGACATAGGCCTAAATACACTATACAGTACAGTACTCTGCGGGAAAAGAATTTCATCAGTGGTTGACTGCCTTTTATTTGGAACGTTCTCTTCTTGACTTCTAGCCACATTTAAAACCTTGCATTCTTCTGGTTTCTTTTGTCTTTTGCCTGTCAGGATTAAGCGAAGTTCGGCTTATCGGGGTCCGTATTAACGAGGTTTTACTGTATAATGTTTGTGATTAATACCAGTGTACATTTTTTAAAATGTTTGTGACCAGGTGTCACTTCATTCAGCGATACGATATTCATGAGACAAAAAAGATGAATGCACACAGTAAAGAAATCTGCATATGTTTAGATTTCTTCATATAATTGTAGTCCTCTTTTTTCTAACAACAGGGATGTAAAGGGGGTGTAAGGGGTGATGCTTCCACGTAGTACACCCTGGACAGTATTTTGAAGACTAGCGAGGTTCTGGCGTCTGGACATACGGCCAGTATAGTGTTCGTAGGACTGTGTATGTGTTGTTCTGTGTTTTGTCTCTATGCGTAGTATGTGCTGAGTGTCTTTTTACAGCCTCTGCTTTTAACCAAGGTAAGAATATTTTTATCCTCAGAAACGCGTTTTATTGTAGTTATGGTAAGGAGCTGCACCTCGTATAATGTGACGCACCCAAAATTTAGTTTCACTCAATCAATCAATTTTCTAACACCATTCATTTATGGAAGCAATCATCAATTCTTTCAACTTCAATCTTTCTCTTACAAAGCAGCAACTTCCTTTTGAAGGGTGTCACCTTGTCTGCTAAGTGCAGGATTCCATTGTAGAGATACATTCAGAACATTCAATTTGTAGAATATATGAAAACGATACGCTAATTTCTGTACAAAGGCAATATCGATGAAGCTTTCAGCATTGTCGTGACTTCTACACGGTACGAGTGCAGTTCTTGCATCAGTTCAAAAACACGGTAAATGGACAGTGTTGAAGGACAAACAACGTAAGTTGCAATAATACCGAATATATTTAATTAAATACATCATATATAAATAATATATTAATATTTATTATTAACACATGCTTAACTATCAGAAAAAAATATTTTTCTGAAGTCCTGGCGCCTCCCTTCTCCCGCGTGAGAAAAGAGATGAGTGCATGGAGGGGAAAACGCGGCTGCAGGTACTAGTCGTTTACTGCTTTGTTCCGCCCACTCGCTATATTCCCTTCTGTACCGTTATGCGCGGCCTTGCTCCACATATTCCTGAGACAGAGTGTAGGAAATTGTAACACTTGTTGGAAGCAAACGATGACATAGTATGAACGGGCAATGATGGAAACGTCAAAATAATAACTCAAATGTAAGGTGGGGGACGGAAGGAATATAACTCAGGTCTTTCAACCACAACCAGGGAGTTGTTTAGCAAGGCGGTTGTTCTAAGCAAGACCAGAAGAAGAAAACAAATTATACACAGCAATGTGTGGATGATCCGAAGGATACCCAAGGTCTGTGAATACTGGTAGACGGCATGTGTGTCGCCAGAAATTTTGTAGGGCGGTTATGCCATTGATAAAACTTGAATGCTAATAGTAGTAGTAATAATAATAATAATATAAATGGTAATAGTTGTTATCATGGTTCTAATTATTATTATACGATAAAAACTATTTTAACCGATAGAAATAAGCTATTTCAAAATAATATTATTGCTATTATTATTGAAATTGTTATATCTCTGGTTGATTGAATTGGTGTTTTAAGTCCACTTTATGCACAGTTAGGCTAATCGGAACTGGACCTACAGTTTAAAGTGGAATCCGAACCACTATGTGCATCCACCGGGTATCGAGTCCGGGACAAGGCGACGACGCTACCACTACGCCATCTGGGAGGCCCTGTTATATCTCTGGGAAGACTCTTCTACTAGATTCAACTAAAATGAATATCTAGTACAGCTTCTTTTCTATTTGTATTTCCACATTTCATACAGTTAGTGCACTGAAATATATAGTTATTCTATTTTGTTACTAGCACTTGCACACAAAAGTTAGGAGCAAATTTTAGTCACAAAGCTTGTGTTGTGTGACCTCTCATAACTAAGTTTTGTAATTTTGAAAACTGGGAAACTATATATTATTTTAATTAAATGCTTCCTGTATTTTGCACTATTTTTTTTCGATCAAACGCAGTTTTTATTTGATTGTTCTGTTCGCATACTAACTAAGTGAATCTTATTTCTGATATTAAAAATAAAAATAACAAGTTTTGAAAGTTGCCAATTCCTAGAGGAGGTTGACGAACACGTTCGAACCCCTCTCGCGTCACCGATGGCAGTAACCTTCTGATTACATCTACCATGGCAAAGAAGCTCCAGCCAATGCAAGGAGAAAACCAGGAGCCAAAATGAACACCCCACGTCCTGTGACGTCACAATGCATCTCCCACTCGAGGCACCGCCAGAGGTTTATGCATTCGCCGAAAACAAAACACGGTGCCTGGGTATGTTCAGTGATTCATCCACTTCTTGCACCAAAGGTGGAAGTTGCTCGTCTGAGTTCCCGGGTCCTCTCCCACCCCCTTTCAGATGCTAATGACGGACGGAGAGTTTCAAACACTGGAAGCATTTCACCCAGTTGTTTCCACCCACCGCAGAGTAAAACTTCTCTTTTAATCAAGTGCACCGATGACCCCTTGTGTTTCCAATACGCTGAACTTCCGCTGGGTAACTTGCGGAGGGGGGAGAGGGGGGGGTTGCCGTTCTATTTACGGGGTTGGCTCACTTCCTCCCCCCGCCGCTCAGGCAGTGCAAACAGCTTGTGTGCTGGGGGTAAGTTTACTCAAACAAAAAAGTAATGTTGCCTATACTCCCCTTTCAAAAGTTTAAATAGGTTCACGTGTACTGTATGGTGTTTACTGTATAATATGCTTACCATATTGTTCATTAAAACTGTCATTGCTTTTACATACATGCACTAAATTATATATTTCCGCTATCTAACTAGTGTTATAACTATCTCTGTGAGAGTAGGCGACATCAGTTGCCCAAGCATCGAGGAGTGCAGACTTTATATCATGGATTAATATCCTCATTTACACAGCGACTTAGATTATTATGTCTTGTTTGCAATAAGGTTATACTTCTGCGTTACATGTTTCGTTACATATTTTGTAACCATTCGGATCAGATTTTTGCCCTGCACATAGTAAAGATACAGGGTGTTCAAAAAGTGACGCAACCTTATGGGAAATCTCATGAATTGTTAAAAGTTGACCGATGTGCGAGCTGCATGTGTTGCGATTCCAAAAAAATCAGTGCGACGCCTTTCAAGCCAGCCAGGGCTCTCCATTGGCAGTGCACACACGGCGTTGAGCAAAGTGTTTGAAATTGTACCCCTATAAAGTTAGGGATGAGGAGACAGGTGAGTGGAGAAGGTTACATAATTTAGAACGTATTCATGTCCAGATATTATTAGAATGATTAAATCAAGAATACTTAGGTGGGCAGGCCATGTGGCACGAATGGAAGAGGAAAGAAGAGTTTACAGGATTCTTGTTGGGAAACCTGATGGTAAAAGACCTGTAGGAAGGCCAATACGAATATGGAGGGATAACGTTTGAGATGGACCTAAAGGAAATCGGTAGGGATGGAAAAGAGTATATAGATCTTGCTCAGGATAGGGACAGATGGAACGCCTGTGTTGCTGCAGCCATGAACCTTCGGGTTTAAGAAGGCTAGAGAGTTAGTTATAAAGTTAGAGAGGTCCAGCAACTGCTGCCTGAAGACCTGAACACCCGAAAAGACTATTGTTAATGGAATCTGTAACGTCAGAAGGGAAGGAACTCGATGATTGGTACTGGACTAATGAGGCATGGTTCCATCTGGATGGATACATTAATGCCCAAAACTCTCGGGTATGGGCTAGTGACAACCCACATGTGATGAAGAAGTTGCCTCTGCATTCACAGAAAATTGGAGTTTGGTGTGTCATATCACGTAGTCGCGTGTTCATTACATCCTTTGAACAGACATTGATGTGACAATGGTTATAGAATTTGTTAGCACGTTGTCAGCTGAGAAGTTGGAAAGCACATGATTTCAACAGGACAATGCCACAGCCCACACAGCTGGGAACACAATGCGTTACTTGGAAGAGTGTTTTCCAGGACGACTGATCTCAGTGGGGTTATGGCCACCGCGATCTCCAGATTTATCGCCTCCAGACTTCTTCTTGTGCGGTTATATTAAGGACTCAGTCTACATTACTCATCCGCACAGTATTCCGGAATTGAAAGACAATATTCGTAGCTGTGTTGGTAACATCTCACAGATAACATTGAAAAGGGTTTTCAACAACATGGTTCGTCGTGTCCACTTGGGTGAAGAACAAAACGGCAGTCACTTCCAGCACTTAATGTAAAAAATGTAATAAGAAATGTTTTTACATAAGGTTGCGTAACTTGTTCAACACCCTGTATAATGTTAATACTTATCTAATATTTGCTAATACTTCATTAGCAAAATTTAGATAACGAAGAACACGTAACGAACTCAGGAAAATCATAATATGTAATTTATGTAGGCTTTGATTGATTTATTTTCTTTTACATCGCTTTTCTGCCACTTTTGGCTGATCGCGAAGATGAGGATGATGGGTGATACACACTTCTGTGTGAGCACCTTTAGTGACACGAAGAATGTCCAGCCGGTATTCCACTTCGCACAGCAGCACGTCATCAAGGATGGTACGTATCAATGGCAGCAACAATTCGGTCACGCAAGGCATTCGCGTTTGGCGCCTTCGTTGAGTAAACTGCGTCCCCAGAGGAAGAAGTCCAGAGGAGTGATATCTTGGCTACGTGGTGGTCAAGGGTAGGACCCCCTCGCCCGAAAGCGTGTGTTTTCTCTTGAGAAGACGCCATTTTCACAAAAGCTACGACAGCGCTGCCAAGCATGACGCGCGCGAACTAAAAAAAACACACACACACAAACTAGAGCGTATATGGCATCAAATACAAAAGACTGGATTGTCGTAATTTTATTTTCTGATTTTTAACATTGCGTCGTGTACACCCTGTATGTTTCAAATTGGAAACATCATGTAGGCTAGCCTGTACATTCCTAGTTTGTGATCTCGCTTCTCGTTGCAAGATAGGAGGGAGAGGCAGATGATAGCCTTAAAAGTCCGACAAAAATTACAGGACAAAATGTAAACAGCTCAAATTTACATGAGGTATCGACTGTTATTTACAAACCGACCTCAAGGCTGCAACACTGATCAAGTGAGCTTCGCAACACCATTTTTGTCATTTTAAAGATGGCTCCTCCTGCATACACATGCACCAGCGAAGAGCAGTGGTTTCTTGCACAATGGAAGTCTAAAGTTATAGACATTCTGCGGTAAATGAAAATTCAATGTCTCTATGCATGCTTACCACGCCAGCTAGTTTACAAAAAGAGGAGGAAGTTCGACTCGACAATAGCCTCACTCCGTACGCAGATGGGTGGAAAGGCCTTCGCACGATATATAAGTAGGGATAGGAATTGGGCCTCCAGATGGCGCAGTGGTAGCGTCCTCGCCTTGTAATCAACGGGTCCCGGGTTCGATACCCGATGGAGGCACAAGTGGTTCGGATCCAACTTTAAAACTGTAGGTCCAGTCCCGATTAGCCTTACTGTGCACAAAGTGGACTTAAAACACCAAATCAAAGGATTTTTATGACCTAACAATCACCAAAATATGCAAAATAAAATATGCTCTTATGACCTAAAATTGTACAAAATATGCACTAGATATAGTTTGAAAAATATGCCATTATAACTGGAATGTTTCAAACATCAATATCTAAATGCTGAGATATTTTCACATACCTAGTATTTTAAGTTCACTTTATGGACCCTGAATTTCAATCCACAATGAATACTTTCTGTACATTTTCAAATGAAAATGAAAAAGATTTTGCTGCAGTCCAAGAAAAGAAGAAAAAGCTCGCTGGGAGTAAGAACGAATCCACTTCGAAAATGACCATATTTCTTGAAAAAGCGAAAATATGCTGAATATGACAGGAAATCCATCAAAATATGCTCTTTAACGCAGAAATGGCAAAATATGCAAAAATATGCCCTTAAGAAGCACCCTAACTTAATTAGTTTCTTTATAATATGAATTTATACATATTTAGGGAACACATCACCCTTACCAAAATAAATATGCTAAGTCATGAAAATGGTAGCCCTACTTGTAAGTAACTGCACGTGGACCCCAAAGACTACTTACTTTTAAGGTTTACAGGCACTAACTCAGACTTGAAAATATATGTGGATCAGCAATGGGTCTATGCTAAAATGCAGAAAACTTGTACAACTTTACATGCAGAAAACTACTACATAGAAAAAAAATTAAGGTTTTAATTCGATATTGTGATAAGGGAAATAGAACTTTGAAATACAGGGTGACAATTAATGAACTATATGAAATGAAACGGAAATTAGTGACCAACCACGTAGTACACAAACTGTATTGCACATGTAAACGGCACTACAGACATTCGGATTTAGGTTATGACATGTTCGATATGTCTGCCATCTCTGGCGATGATGCGGGGCAGACGAACAGCAAAATTCTGCATGACCCGCTGAAGTGTCGAAACATCGATGCTGTCGATGACCTCCTGAATGGCAGTTTTCAGCTCGGCAATGGTTTTGGGTATAATTTCTGTACACCTTGTCCTTAACATAGCCCCACAAAAATGAGTCACATGTGTTCAGATCCGGGGATATGGCGGCCAAGCGAGTGCAATTCCAGTGGCCTCTGGGTACCCCAGAGCCAGAATGTGGTCCCCAAAATACTCCTCCAGCACGTCAAACACTCTCATGGTCCGATGGGGTCGAGCTCCGTCTTGCATGAACCACATCACAAACACTACCTGTTCTCTCAAACTTGCGAATCAAATTCTTGATTGTTAGCACACTTGGACCGGCTGTCTTTAACTTGTACTCGGTCGTAAACTTCCTTTGCGCCGCAATCGGACTGTTATTGCTCGCATAATAGGCCTTCAGAAGTGATATACGCTCATACACGCTGTACCGTGACATTTTCACTTGCAAATGGCCGACATCAACACGTTGCGTGCGCGTGCGCATACGAATTCCCATCATGCCCTGTGGCCAGCCACGCAGTTTGGACGTCATCACGCGAACCGTTCAGAAATTATGACGGTTTTATTTCATATAGTTCATTAATTGTCACCCTGTATGAAATATATGTAAAGAAAATATTGTAGCATATTTTCGACTACAGTTTCCAAGCTATAGACTGCCCCCCCTTCCCATCAAAAGATCAATATTAACGGAATAAGTTTCAATAATACTACATGAAATCCACCTTTACACTCAATGAATTCTTCCCAGCCATGGACATTCCCGTACATTATTGCCACAAACTGACATGATAGTAACGTAGCGATATCAACTTGCAACATTCCTGATCAGAGCTACATTACATTGAATTTAGCCAGCAGCATTGACGGGCTTGTTAGACGTAGGATCCTGGTAGATTTCATGGTCATTATTTACACTTCTATAACTTATCCGCTCCGCTAGAGCACTTTGGAACGAACTATTGAAGATGACGCAGAGTGTGCTCGAGCGGTTTAGGAGTCATCGATTTTCCTCGGGGTCTGAAATTTATTGTCTATAAAGCTGAGCTTCCCAGAAACAAAACTGTTAGCGACATTGCGAACGGCCGAGGGACGAAGAGAGTAAAAACAGGGTCTCCATGGAGGATGGTGGCGGACGAACAATAGGGGTATTAGGAGGTACAAATTGATGAAGACCACTGTGTAAGAGTAGGCGCATCTGGTTAAAATCACGGTTGTTAAAGGTCCAGGAACTCATTAATTCTAATGGGTTCTGCTACAAGACCGGAACCTTTTTCATGGATAATTTAAATTCGGTACAGGTTGCGTATTCTTTCATTGAAAAAACGTTACTGGACCGTATTTTGATTGATCCGGGAAAAATATTCTTGTACCGAATTTAATTCAGCTGGAAGAAAGGTTCCTGGACCGAATTTAAATTCAGCTGGAAGAAAGTTCCTGGACCGAATTTAAATTCAGCTGGAAGAAAGGTTACTGGACCGTATCTAAATTCAGCTGGAAGAAAGGTTACTGGACCGTATCTAAATTCAGCTGGAAGAAGGGTTACTGGACCGTATCTAAATACAGCTGGAAGAAAGGTTACTGGACCGTATCTAAATTCAGCTGGAAGAAAGGTTACTGGACCGTATCCAAATTCAGCTGGAAGAAAGGTTACTGGACCGTATCCAAATTCAGCTGGAAGAAAGGTTACTGGACCGTATCCAAATTCAGCTGGAAGAAAGGTTACTGGACCGTATCTAAATTCAGCTGGAAGAAAGGTTACTGGACCGTATCCAAATTCAGCTGGAAGAAAGGTTACTGGACCGTATCCAAATTCAGCTGGAAGAAAGGTTACAGGACCGTATCCAAATTCAGCTGGAAGAAAGGTTACTGGACCGTATCTAAATTCAGCTGAAAGAAAGGTTACTGGACCGTATCTAAATTCAGCTGGAAGAAAGGTTACTGGACCGTATCTAAATTCAGCTGGAAGAAAGGTTACTGGACCGTATCTAAATTCAGCTGGAAGAAAGGTTCCTGGACCGTATTTAAATTCAGCTGGAAAAAAGGTTACTGGACCGTATTTAAATTCAGCTGGAAAAAAGGTTACTGGACCGTATTTAAATTCAGCTGGAAAAAAGGTTACTGGACCGTATTTAAATTCAGCTGGATAAAAGGTTACTGGACCGTATTTAAATTCAGCTGGATAAAAGGTTACTGGACCGTATTTAAATTCAGCTGGAAAAAAGGTTACTGGACCGTATTTAAATTCAGCTGGAAAAAAGGTTACAGGACCGTATTTAAATTCAGCTGGAAAAAAGGTTACTGGACCGTATTTAAATTCAGCTGGAAAAAAGGTTACTGGACCGTATTTAAATTCAGCTGGATAAAAGGTTACTGGACCGTATCTAAATTCAGCTGGATAAAAGGTTACTGGACCGTATCTAAATTCAGCTGGAAAAAATGTTACTGGACCGTATCTAAATTCAGCTGGAAGAAAGGTTCCTGGACCGTATTTAAATTCAGCTGGAAGAAAGGTTCCTGGACCGTTTTTAAATTGATACGGAAAAAAGTTCCTGGACCGAATTGAAATTCTTTAAAATAAAAAGGTTCTTTACGGTCCAGAACAAATTCACGCTCGCTGATTTTTTCTCCTGGACCGGAATTGAATTTTATTAAAATGCCTGGACCTTTAACAACCCTAGTTCAAATGATTGCGTCCAGGTTAAGTGGAGACAAGAGGTGAAAGTTCATCGTTCGAAGCGCTCGTGTGGTGAACTTAGGTCAACAAAGTTCCGGGTCAACCGCATGAGGAGGGTCACGTTGCCCTAGCAGTGTCGAGCGTCCCTCTTTTTAGCACTTTCTTATGCAGGTTAAGATAGCTACAAACCTATATTTGGGGAAATGAAATGCCTCTTAAAAGGTAGAAAAATGGTTATCCCTCTCGCCTTTGGTGCGAGTGGTCCTGGGTTCGATTCCAGGCGGGAGCCTGCAAAATTTTCAGTGTTATTGATGACAATTGCTTGATGAGTGGAGGTACATGAAAGGAAGTAGCGGGAACAAGTCTCGAAAGGCAGTGACGATGGGACTCCATACACTGACCACGTGTTTACTAGGTCATAAAGGACTGTTTAGGCAAATAGTTTAGTTTAGAGCTACACACTGGCCCCGTCTAATTCGCTACACTTTTTGACTGCACTCGTGCGTGTAGTTAGTTACACGGTGCATCACCCACTCGTCTACTTCGTTCATTTGGTGTCAAGTAGTGTATTTAGTGTCTGCACCGTTTGCACTACGTTCTGGAGCGGTGTAATGTGTGCTGTATAGTCACGTGGTGCGAGCTAGCTAGACAATGGACGTTTAAAGTAGCAGACAGGCATTTTTTGAATCTTACGAACTTGAACACCGCTAAGCATCTACTTGGTTCAATGTCATTTCCTTGCACCAGCCTGACACCAGGATACACCTGCACTACACACAGTGTCAAAAAGTGCAGCGAACTAGACAGAGCTTCTGTTTCGGGAATCTCTGGAGCAAACGAACGAAAAGAAGTTTTCTGCGCAAAAGGTGACTCGATAGAGTTCGACCAATGAACGCCTGAGAGGGAGAGTGGGTGTATGGAGGGAAAAGCGTGGCTGCTACTACCAGCGCGCACAGCTATGCTACGACCACTCGCTTTCTCCACTTCTCTACCGTTATGCGCGGCCTCGCTCCAGATTCTAGAGACAGATTGTAGTGTGACTTCTCGTGAAATACTGTTAATCCATTGGCCTTTAAGGTCTAGCGAGAAACAAGAAAAACCTCATTAGTGCGGTTGGAAAGCAAGGAAAAATGGAAGAATATTTCACTTCCGGCGGAGAACGTGCCCTGGGGGACGGATACTACATTAATCCCCGAACCTAAAACGCCCCAGACCCCAAGTTTCTAAGCCCTCGTTTGTCTGCAATGGAGTCTTCAAAATGGCGGTCATGACGAAGATTCTATACCTGAGACCTGTTAGTTTATTGCAGTTATTTATGATTCACGACATCTTATTTTCACCTAATTTGCAGTTTATAACTGTATTATGATAATAAGAAATTAAAAAGAACCACTTTATCAAATAATATTAGATATGGCGGCCAATATGGCCGCGAAACTGAACGAGAACTGACATTGCCTTGTTTTAGTGGTTATCTACCCTGATTAGAAGGGAAAAAATTAAGACCCCTTTCGTTATGAAATTTTATCCTTTGTTCATATCACTATGCCCTAATGAACAACCTCTATTTCAGATAACATTAGCCACAATTGCAGGTTTTGCGTGTGTGTTTCTGTACACACAATTCTTACTTTGCCTCTAATTTTGCGTCATCATTCTCAATTTACCGAGTACAATACGGTGTTGCGATAACGTAAATGCCTCCTTAAGGACGAAGTATGTGGTAACAAGGCAATGCCAGTTCTTGTTGAGGCTCCCACCAGCGAACAGCCTCAACGGTGCATGCTACGTTGAAAATTCAAGCACATTATATTGAAAACCTCATATTCCTAACAACTTTTCACTCTTTCGCCATCTGGACTAATAACGCAGTTGTCCTATGGTCTCAGACTTTTGAAACACCCTATATACAGATTGTCGAAAATTGAACAATTCTTATTTCATGGGCTTAATCTGACACTATTTTGGATGCTACCGTTGAGTTCGGGCATATCCAAAGCATGAGGTTTGATCCAAAACATGATGAAATAGCTGAAAGAGTTGTTTTTAGACTTTTCGCGGACATATTGGCAACCATATCTAATATTATTTGATAAAGTGTGTCCTTTTAATTCCTTATTATCATAATACAGTTATAAACTGCAAATTAGGTGAAAATAAGATGTCGTGAATGATAAATGACTGCAATAAACTAACAGGTTTCAGGTATAGAATCGTCGTCATGACCGCCATTTTGAAGACGCCATTACAGACAAACGAGGGTTTAGAAACTTGGGGTCTGGGGCGTTTTAGGTTCGGGAATTAATGTAGTATCCGCCCCCCCCCCCCAAAGGGCACGTTCTCCGCCGGAAGTGAAATATTTTCAGGCATTCCGACCCCACTACATACCTGTTGAACAATTGCATTAGCAAGTAGGTAAAGGACAAAACAGTTACTCGAGGGTTTCAGGAATACATTAACTTGTGAAATCGCCAAAGTAAATGCTGCGTAAGCATAGAAGACCACGTGAAGAAGAACCGGCAACGTCATTCCTCTAAGACCTGGATGCAAAACCTTCAGGACCTTTCAACCCGTCTTGCGGGAGGAACCTGGAAGGCGGCCTGGAGACAGGGAAACCTTCCAGCTGATCTCAGAAAACCTGTTGTTGAGGCTCCATCCTCCAGCATCCTTTTATCTCGTTTTAAGTTGGTCCCCTGCCAGAATCCTGTGTGTCCATTACTTCTCCTTTATATCTTTCTTTTCTTCCTGCATTTTTCGGAAATCCCCCTCCCCTTCCCCCCTCACTGTCTCTACAGCTATGCGTTTTGTTTTCACTCCTTCGCCGTTGTCACAGTGGACGCGATTAACCTTTCGCTTTTTCTTCTCTCTATCTTTTTCTCTCTTTCTCTTAGTCTGAGTGTTTGTGCAGTTTTCCTTCCTCGACCAAGCAGCCGCCTGTCCAATGGGAGCAGTGAAAGCATAAACTTTACCTAACTTCGGGTCTTTGGTTCGCAAACCCTGCATTTTTCACGTTTTCTTTTGTTGTTTTGCCGTCTGCTGTTCTCCAGGATATATAAAAAGAGGTCTGCTTCCTCCCTTAAGGCTTCATTTGGCGAGAAATCTCGAAAATGTCGACCAGTGTTGCAAACCGTGACGTTGAAAAAATCACTACACATGGGCATATGTTTGTCTCGCGAATTTATCATAGTGGTGATGCTGTTTATTACATCTGTAGTAAAGTCACTTGACACACAGAACACGTTTGAGCTACCGGATACCCACAATTAAAGTTGCCCTACCCAGAGTCCTATGGAGCCAGTTCCAAGCATCGGATTGCGTTGAAACTTGATATGGAAGCTATGGAGACCATGGGAAAGTGAATGCTGACAAGAAAAAAATAGTTCAAATTTTCACCACCAGGTGGAAATGTGGCGCTGTGAACATCACGGGTAACGCTTATGCTTCCAAAGAGTCTCTCGTGTTGACAGGGCACATATTGAACATTGCTGTACCGACAAAAGGCTCAAATTAATGGTTGTTACTTTGTTACTTGAGCGCCACATTTCAACCTAGTGGTGAAAATTTGAACTACTTGCTTTTAATGAGCATTCACTTTCCCATCTTCGCGTTTAGCCAAAGGGTGGCAAAAATGGAGTAAAATTAATCAAATCATATATTCTGTTCACCCTCACAGATGGCGCTAAATAATACAAATGCAAACAATCATTAATCTATGAATACCGACAAACAGATTACTGTATAACTCATTGAACTGTTGCATGCTTTAAACATTCGCATAGTTGGATATCATTTGAAGTGGCCATCCAGGTCATTGATTTTGTAACAACGTTATTATATTCACCTATCGCATGTATTTTCATTTCATGTAAAGTGATAATAAATTTACATAAACCGATATCAATTCCTATCATTATTAGTTTTTATTTATTTATTTTTATTCCTTGTTAGTCTGTCAAATTTAATGCCATCGCAATTAGATTTATCCAGTTATGTTTTCAAATGTGGTTCTTCACAATTTGAATATTGAATCTAGATGTTTGTTGATTGTTGCAAATTGAGACCAGCAATCACATAGCGGCGCAGCTTGAAAGGATACCCTGGTCTGATTGGTTCTACTCAGCGCCTTCTATGACGTTACGGGGTTGTGTGGGCAAATAATACACTTCCCAAAAATGCAACAACTTGTACCACTTGTAATTATTAGTACATTATAATATCATGGCGAATCAAATTGAGTCAGTCTCTCGCAAAGTAGAATGATTTAGTCCAGTGGCTTGTTAACCCGTGTGAATGACACAGCAACACATAAGGTTTCAGTCTGCGGTAGGAGGTATAGCAGATCCTGCTTGTTAAAAGTCTGTACGGCAAAAGACGCTCCGTGATGCATTGTCTCAGGGGGTAATCTTGTTGCAGGACAATGCTAGGCCACATACAGCAAAGTCCAATTGGGAAACCTTGCAGCACGCTCTTTACTGTCCGGAACTCTCACCCTGTGACTTCCACGTATTTACTGAACTAGAGAGAAAGATAAAAGGTCTCAGTTTTGCTTCAGCTTCTGACGTACAGGTGGCAGTGATAGAAATTATAACCCAGTTACCAAAGGACTTCTATGAGCGTGGAGTCATTAGGCCGGTTACACAGTGGGGCAAGTGTTACCTATACATTTGTTGTCTTGGCTATTTTGCCACTGTAATAAACCCAAATTACTGAGACTGGGACGAAATTATGCGTTTGAATTGTATATATAATATTAGGCTGACATTCATTTTCCAGGGGAGCATGACAAGCACCTCACTGGTCCTCTAGGGCCTGTAACTGGTCACTACTGGGTAACTCCCGGGCTTCTCAAGGGTCAGTTATCGAGTAATATACTACCAGTCCCTAACTGGTCACTTGTGTGGGATTTAGTACCTTTCCTTGTGAAGTGAAGAGGTAAAGGAATGCTTTTCCGATAACTTCGTTTTATTTGTTGTTTTGGCACAGTCAGAGATACACTTAACTGGTGGATCTGGATAAGGATCACAGATGCGGATTACGTTACCATGGTAACCCTTCCCCAAGATCACGGTCGCTTTGATATGGCAGGAACTTCGTCCCAAGACAACGGGTTTGTGGAGCGCCGCTTTGTACCGACTTAAGCCCGAAGGTAACATTAGATACTTCCTAATTAGTTTGAGTGTGGTATCAGCCATTCGGGAAACAGGGAAAGTAGACCATTGAACAGACAAATTTGGCTTTGTAGTAGAAGTATGCTTACGTAACTCCTTGACAACCTTATTGTCTCTTACAATTCTGCCTGGTATATATAATATTGTAATTTACAATTTCTGCATCAAACATTTAATCTTGCTGAGAACATGTTTTCTTAAAAAAAAATTGCAGGTCCAAATAAATATACAATTCTCTTTAATTCTGTTTGAAAACGTACATGTCAATTGACACACATATGTTGACTCCAATAATTCATTAACGTGCACAAACTGCAAATGATGCACTTTTTGGTGCGTCAAATACACACAGAAGTGCATAAAAGAGCACTTTTGTAAGCTGGTATTCCGTGTGATGCACTACAAATGCATCAATTGGGAAGATCAGTCAAGACCATTTTCAAAGATAGCAAAATTACATATTTAGATGTGCCAGTTGATGCATTACAAGTCCTAAAGACTCTTGGTTATCGCAAGCAGAATGTCATTTTGCAACATGACAACGCCCGTCCTAATACAGATGGCGCACAGTGCAGGAAATGGGAAAAATGGGCTTGGAGCTAATGCCCGACCCTCCCTACATACCAGACCTAGCCCCGTCCGACTTCCACTTGTTTGCTCTGTTTAAGAACACCATTCTGGGTGCCAAGTTTGACAACGAGGACGAGGTGAAGGATGTGGTTCGCCGGTGGTTGCATCGTGCCGAAACGCACTTCTACAAGATTGGCAATTTTCAGCTGCAGTTACAGTGGCGCAAATGTGTTGAACGATCTGAATGTTATGTGGAAAAGTAATAACGAGGTCCAAGTTATGTATTACCATATGTATAATAAAAATAGTGGCTTCTGACTTTGAATAATATCACTTGGCTCATTACTTTTAGTACAGTGGGATCCATGATAATTACTCTGCAAATTGTCCATGAAAGCTCTTACTGAGTCAAATAATGTGCACGAACATGGTGATTAACAATTTGCACGGTAATACTCATGGATCCCACTCTACATATCTTGTTCATGTGTCAATTGACACGTTTTGAGTTCTGTGTGTAGATCAAAAGCATAACATTGTGTTCCTTCCATAGATCATATCTACAGATGCTTCAACGTTCGTTTACAAAGCGATACATGTGAAAATCGACTGAAGCGACACAACGGGAGAAACCAAGAACTCTCTCAAAATTCGTGTCTGGATGAACCCGCCTTGTTTCAATTCTCGAGGCTTCCGGGTAAATTGGCTACGGGTTGGGGGAGCGGCACTGCTTTTATTGAATATTGCAATGGGCATCTACAGCATTAACGGACAGCGGACTTTCCGGTTTCCTTCCAACAGGTGTCCATGGGATGCTGGGGAGACCTCACCCCCTTTTTTTTTACTCTCTGCCCTTCCCATTGGATATCCTGTCGGGCAGCACCAACGAGCGTAATAAAGTTATTCGGCCGAATTCAGTTCGGAAAATCAGTTCTCTCTTTTACTAACGCAGTCCGCTGGCCTGGGAAACAGTGTTGCCAACCCAAAAGTTTTAACTGTCGCCAGCTTTAGGCTAAGATGATGCTGCACTAATTTTTCTATCTGTGGTACATTTAAACATATTAAGTAAGCAAACCTGCAAGAAATACTAATTTCAAGCCAGTCGAAGAACAAATCTTAACATGTAAAAGAATTTGACTTCACTTACAGTACAGTCCAAACCTGATTTGTTTGGTTCTTGTTATCTAACGTCGCTTTTCTACCACTTTAGACTACTCGTGACGATGAGGATGCGCGATTAAATTGATGAAGGGACATTCGAGATACGAATCCGGGATCCGTAGCGTCGTAGAGCTCTGTGCTAACCACACCACCATGGAGGTCGGCTGCACAGTCCAAACCCACGAAGGTGAAAGGATGTCTCTCTCTTATGACAAGCACTCACTAAAAACTTTGTTTTCTGAAATTTAACCCATAGAGAAAGGAAAAAGGATGTTAAACTTTTATTTTAATATGTTTTCAGCCCAAACTCTTAGACCTAAAACAATAAAATATTTATTACCAAAAGTGCTCAACAGATGGTGATTTGTGTATTAAACATCTTGGCGAGCAAGATGCCGGCCGGGTCGATGACAAATTACAAGTAAATAAGATACAGATTAGCGTAATTTACAAGGCTAATTAATAATGCTATTTTTTCATGAAAATATAGATTTAAGCTTCCAGTGGACAAGACTAAAAATACATATCACGTATCAACATCTATTGTTTATCTTGCCGTAATGAAGTCAAATTACAGAAAGAATTAGGAATGAAATGTACTTGAAAGGAAGTGTAGATGTGTAGAATTAAAAACGACCACACAACCTAGAACTCTAAATTTTACAAGCATTTTTACATTTGAAATTATACAAAAGAAACATACAGAAACGGAGGAATGAAGAGAGAGAGAGAGAAAGAAAAAGAGGATTGAAAGTAAAATAGGAAATGAAAAGAGCTGAGAAAGAAACGAAATAAAGAGAAAGATAGTAAAAGACGGAAAGAAAATAGAGGGGAGGAAAGGAAAAGAATGAGAAGAATGAAATAAAAGATGAAGAGAGAGAGAGAGAAGGATAGAAGAAAGAAGAGGAAAGGAAAAGGTGGAAAGAGAGAGAAGAGAAAGGAAAGGAAAGAAGATGATTCACAGAATGAAATAGCGAGAAAGAAAAATATGTATATGAAAAGATAGAAAGAGAGAAAGAAGAAACGAACGAAATTAAATAAAAGATTAAAATAACGGGAGAAATAGAATACAAGATTAAAAGAGGGGAAGAAAAAGGAATGAAAGGAAGAGATGGAAGAACGAGTACAGTAAACAAATAGAGGGAATTTAAAAAAATAAGATGAATGAAAGAGAAGAAATTATATAAAAGGATGCAAAGGGTGAGGGAAGAAGTTAAAGAGAAAGGGACAGGAAAAAGACAAGCCGAAATAAAGAGTATTTTATAAGTAAAAATAATATTTTATATGTGCAAATAATATGGAAGTAAGAAGGCAATGATGCTGCAATTGTAGCATAATATGCCAAAGTGGATAAAAGACTGAGAGTCCATTCAAATAAAGAAAAATAGAAACATGCAATATGACGCGATGACGACATCTAAAATATGACTCATATCAAACATAGAAGATACTAGGTCATAATTCACGCTAAAAAGTTAAAAGTTGGAAAGAAGGACAAAGACAAAATAATGTATGAATAAAGATAAGTCCTGGTTTTAAAAAGCGCTGAAATTTAGAAATCCCTTAGTGACATTATAACCAAGTAAGACATCAACACTCAATTACAGAGCGTTAGAAAAACACAGGATGGTCAGTAACGATGGGTACAGCAAACATAAAAACGGTGGCCGAGAACAGAACATCGTCAAGGATCAATTTCTCTGTTATACTTGAACGTCATTTCGTGCATTAGAAAGTGTGAAGAAAAAAGTTGGTAATTTCAAAGCTAAAGTAGCTTTTAACGTTTCGTTCCTAACCCTTCCCCCCGCCCACAGCCATCCTGTACACTTAGCCCCTTCGATTCAACTCTTCGTCTACTTGAAATTCCCTCATCCCTTTCCAAAGCTCTGAGCAGGAGATCAGGGTAATTTAAACTGGGGAAAAAGTTAAAATTACTTCATTTTCTCCACTAAATCCACATCTTGGAAGCTGCTGATTGTCTGATCTTCGCTGCTCCTCTTCTTTTTTTTTTAGTTCTTACGTTTGCGGATAGATGGCGATACACGCAAATCTTAAGAGGTTAGTAATAATACCATCTCTCTCTCTCTCTCTCTCCAAGTTTAAAGAAGTAAAAGTTTCGGTGGAAGAACGGCATAAGTGGCTAACTGTGGAATACACTCCCCCTCTTTTTAACCTTTTTTTTCGGGAGGGAAACTTTTCTAAAACCTAAGCTAAGATCCCGAAATAAACCTTTAAATTATCCGTGCCGGGGAGAAACTTCACTAGGCCTTGAAAACTTATTAAAGAAGAGGAGATAATGGTGTTTCAGAATGGAAGAAGTTGTGAGGTGGAAGAAGAAAAAAAAACAAAGAATTAAGTTGGTCTTCCCCTGGAGTTTATTAATTATTTTGAAAAGGCTTATGGAGCTGAAACTTTTGTGAAGATATCGCACAGCAAGTGCTTTTTTTCCCCGGATGAGAAACTTTAATTTCTTTTTTATTAGCTCGCGAGCATAAATAATCATTTCCTTTCTGCTCTCCTCTTTCCCCTGACATTTATTTGCGTTAAGTGTTGGCTCAAAACTAATCTTGCCTTCTGAAAGGTTTACGATCACCGAAAATATACGAGGGTTGTTGATTAAATGAGGGAATAATTAGGAAATTGCCGCTAGGAGCGCACCAACTGGATGGATGGTTTGGTGTTTTAAATCCACTTTATGCACAGTAAGGCTAATCGGGAGTGGACCTATAGTTTAAAGTGGGATCCGAGCCACTATGTGTCTTCACCGGGTATCGAACCCGGCACCCCTTAATTACAAGGCCATGACGCTACCACTGCGCCATCGGGGAGGCTTAGGAATCTATGGAGAGTAGCGACTACGAGACAACGTGATAATGTGCTGTTGAGAAGCGTTCATATCAGTGTCATGCTACAGTACTTACACATATTGACCATCGTGTCGAACGGTTCGTATGCGCAATTTAAAGCAATTTAACGATATTCAATCAATGAAGAATTACTTTCATCTGAAACTTATTTCAATTCTAGAGTTGTTTCTACACTGTACATCTATTAACTTTGAGCTTCATTATATTTACCATTATCTCAAATGATATACTCATCAGCACAGGCTCATTGTGAGTTCTGAGCTGATTTTAAAGAATTAGCGCGACTCTCCCGCCATCTGTTGAGAGCTTTTGTTTACAACGTAAGAATTTTCACGTATCTACGTCGAGGGTTTCCGTTCTAAATGTAATAAAATATAAAATGTTTAATACTTCCCTTTCAGAAAATTTCTTCTTAGTGAGTGTTGACATCATGAGAGGAAGACATCTCTAAACTTTAAGGTTTCTATATCCAGGGATTTCGTCTGTGCCGTGATTCTTTGAATAATTTGATTTATTTTACTCGGAAATATCTTATCTAAGCAAATCTTTACTAATGGGGAACTTGTGGATTCCAAAACAGGGGTTGGCTTTACCAAATGCTACCTACATTTTTTTCCATCAATCAGACTAGCCACCACAGGTGGACTAAACTCTCGAAGAAAGAAGAGACAAGGGCTATAGACGTTGTTCTCGGACATGAAGTTCCTCGTCGTTGTAAAAGTGGTAAAAAAATATTTTTGTGTTACGCATAACTGACGTTTTTCTAGTCGGGGCGGAAGTCCTTGGAAGTTCACCCCGTAGAACTGGAATTTTCCACGACAACGGTCTTTTTCGAAAGGTAGCTCCCCAACTAGGAAAGCTAAGCATAGGGGAATCTAATATCCAGTAAAAGAATAATCAAATAGGTACATATGCATACAAGCAATAACATATGCAAAATATAATGAAAACATATTAGTTAACCCTTCACCTTATAGCTGGCCAGCAATTAATTAATATAATACCAAAACAGCAGAAAAATCAATCCGATATTTACAATGGATGTCGGTTAAAGTGAGATCCGGATATCGAACCAAGGACCCTTCGATTACAGGGCGATAACGTTACCACTACGCCACCTGGGAAGCTTAAACCTTGAACTGTAGATCCGGTTCCGATTAGCTTATCTGTGTATAAATGGAGTTTAAAAATAAAGCTACATTTAATCAGAGTACCCAGTGTCTGTAAAGATTAAGCGCATGCATAAGTGAAGCCAGGCAAGATAATGGGTCTTACGTTTTCCACAAAATGTCCGCCATCAGCGAAAGAAAAAGATGAGGAGAAAAGTAAGAGTGGGTTTCGATGAAAGCGGAGAAGCGGGAGAACAAGAACGGTGGAAACAGATACGGCACAGACGCAGGTTAGACAGGCAGAAACCGATTTCATTTTTCTTTCCCTTTCAACCGTCCGTCTCCGCAGTGACGTAATCAATCCTCTTTCCACGGTCGGGAGGTTCGTCATGTTCCACTCCTTGACAGAAATCCAAACGTAATTGTTTGCTCTGTTCTCCCAAGAATTGTATTACTTGGCTTCTAAGAGGGGTGGAGAAGGGAGGAAGAGTGAGGGAGGAGGGAAGCACAGTCGCAGACACAGAGGCGTAGCTACCGGGACGGGGAATGGGGGGGGAAAGATCCTCGCATCTTGGAATCTTCGATTTAAATCTCGTTGGAATAGCATTACGGTGACAAGGAATGCATAAATAAAGAGACGAGAGGCTTGGGGAGCGGGGGAGGAGTTTGCCTCGTGCCTTGCGAAAAGGAAGCCCAAGTTCTGACGAAATAAAGAAACACGGTAGTACTCTCTCGCGCTCGGTAGTTTCGTCTCGCTAGAAAGAGGTTCTTGATGTAACTTAATCGTGGCTGAAAACAGAAATAGGACAAACTTGAAGGCGCTTCGTGAATCAACGTAAGCCTTTACTATGTGGCAATTGGAAGCGATTTCCTCTCGCTGATGACACTAAGATGTGTCGTTGTTATAAAACTGCAACGCATTTGCGCAGCTGGTCCTCGCAAAACGGGTTTGGAACTTAGGACAGCATGATATAACGTTAACAGGATTCAATCATTCTTCAAATTTCGGTGATTGTGTGTAGCTTTTCCACCTCTTGGGTTAATCAGGACGATGAAGACGAGTGAGTGATGGGACAAACACAATGATGCATCCAGGCCTTAACCAGGATTCGAAACTGGGACCTCTGGTCGTCCTGTGTGTCTATGATTGGCCGACCCTTCATCATTTCATCAGCATTCTTTTCCATCGTCGCGATTAGCCGAACTAAAAAAAAGAACATGCCGGTGTCTGTGCGCATGCAAATAATGTCAATGTACCATTGACAGCGAATATTTGAAGAATTCAGGTATAATTCTCCTTTCTGTTCATTTCCTGAAATGTTCTTCAATTTTCTGATTTGCACAAAATAGACCTTCCCTCACTGTCTAGATCATATTATCTGAAATGGATACTGTACTTAAGTTAAATAATCACACTGAGTTGAGGCCGCACATCGTCAATCATAGCCATCGTATTTATTCAGCATATATCGGATGATATTTATAGTGTAGAGACAAATTATAATGCTTTCATCTAGTTGTTTTCAAATTATACATGGCCTCCCCACAAACATTTCAAATTTGTCAGTTATATCTTCATAACAGTGAATTCAAGCAAACATCTACAGTTCTATAGATATCAAGATGAAGAAACCTATTCTTCATTCAGATGTTTCCTACAAGATATGTAGCTCCTAATGCAGCATAGTTCTTATGGTTGTGGAAGACTTAGCATTCTTACTTTCATTAGTATAAAGCATAGATTATCCCGGACTTTCATGTGACTTTACAACCAAAAGCAAATCGTCCAAATTTTCTAAGACGGTTTCTTCTTCATACTGCACTAAACTCTTAAGAAGTCTTAGTTCAACCATCTTGCAACCCTACTTCCTATGTTTT
This sequence comes from Lepisma saccharinum, assembly GCF_977018435.1. NCBI lineage: Eukaryota > Metazoa > Arthropoda > Insecta > Zygentoma > Lepismatidae > Lepisma > Lepisma saccharinum. The sequence goes on from NC_139242.1 coordinate 32,002,288, forward strand.
TGTTTTCTTCAATTCTTGACCTTTGTTTTGTTTCCCTCTTAGGTCTCTTTGTACAGTCACGGACACGTCTGGGTTTAAGAAGCACATTAACTTTCAGTGGGTTCATTACAACCCAGACATGTTCGTGACTGTACGTCTGTTCATCCCTTCTGTTAGTCTGGAAGCAGATAATTTCCATTTGTTATTCCTGGATTTCTATTACAAGAGTCAAATAAAAACCCAATAATAATTGCAGGGCAGACTGTACACAGCAAATTTACATGAGGTGTCAACTGTTATTTACAAAACAGCCTCAAGACTGCAACACTAAACAAGTGAACTTCAAAACGCCATTTTTTGTTATTTTAAAGATGTCGCCTCCTATACACACTTGCACCAGTGAAGAGGAGTGGTTTCTTGCCCTCTGTCAGCCTAAAACTTACAAAATTTATCAGCAAATGAAAATTCAATATCTCTGTGCATGCATACCACACCAGCAAGTTCACTAATGGAGGAGAAAGTTTGACAATGGCGTCAGTTCGTGGACACTGCCGGCTTGTAACGATTTCATTGAAAGTCAATGTATTCATTACAAGCCGGGATTGTCCGCGACTGTACATTAGTAACTGGGAATGATCAAAAACGTTTACGAAGTTTCTTTAACTCTCAAATCAATTTGTTTCCTCAGTTATTCCTAGCAACTGATTCAACCGATCGCTACTGCTACCAGAATCCAAAAACTGGAAACAGGCATAAATGCAGATTCTCACGTCTTCGGTCCAACCAGAACGAGGAGAACATCAAAGAGGTTTCCCGAGAAACCGACGGTGGTGGGAGGGATTGCGGATAGCAAGGAAAGTTTTGAGCATCGTCCAAGGAAAGCGAAACAAGAGGCAGCGGGGGGGGGGGGGAAGGTGATTGGCACGACGCCAGAAGAAACCTCGCATGCCGCGACCGCGATGCTGGAACGAAAAGTGGGAGATTAATCATTAGAAGGCACTCGCTCCACTGCACACCCCGTACGGCCTTATCCAACCACCCAAGAAACAACCTCCGAAAACGACCTCCAATCTGTTTCTCTCCAAATTGCTTTGCAGCTTCCCGCTTCATTTAATAATTACCCTCTTGAAGGCTTCACGGGGAGATCGAGTGTTCTATTGGTGAATCTCTTTGAGGGTTTTGGGAGCATGAAGCACTTGATCGAAAGCTTTGCTTATATCGCCCTCACCTTGTTTCTTACCTGTCGAAGCTTCCTCAGACCATGATGTGATGCAGGCTAATTTAAAGCAAGTGTGGCGTTTCCAATCTTGCAGCGATCTTCTTTTGTTGGTTGATTTAATTAACGTCGCAAGTTTGAAGATTTTGGTTAACCACTACGATGAAGTGGGAGGAAACAACCACAGTATTCACCTGGAGTGACTGAGGACATTATGAAAACAAAATAATTCAGATGGCCACAAGAGTATTTGAAATTACGATTTCCAGAAAGAGAGTCGGCCATCTTAATTATATTTCCGTTTCGATACTTGCGGCGGAGCATTGCGAATTGTGATGCTACTGATTGGTAACTCATGACTCGAGTCCATATTTGTATGTAATTACATATTGTATCCCTTTCTAGAATAGGAAACTGTCGTCGAATTATATAACTGACACGATTTTGCATAAGATTTATGTTACATATTTTCCAGGATATTACATAGTTTACATATTTGTTAATTTACTTTACATAAAACAACATATTTCGGTATTTTTTCCCCTATCTTGATCCTTTTTCCTGTATTTTCGATCTCTGAAACATGAAGAAAATTTGTAGCTCATTTGATGTCATATTTTCTAATCAATGAGATGCATAGTGCATACGGTCACCTAAAATTGACTGAAAAAATGTTATTTATCGAAAGATGCTGGAGCTTCTCCTCTTCCTCCCCTTCTGGTTACATATTTCCGTTTCGCTTTTAGGATTAGGCTAAGCACCAATAAACTTGGCATCGGTGGACAAGAAGGCTACTTTCCTGTACGTAGCGAGTTACACAATATGTTCCCTCGTACAAAAAGTACAAAAGCTTTCTCTAGACGCTTTTTTTACAATTTGATTCGAAAGTTAGAAAGAGCTCTCTTACATATTTACATATTCTACAATAATTTACGATGTAAAAAATAATTAATAGTTGACAAAATTGGTTGCTGTGCTTTTTTGAGTTTACAAATTTGATACAAATTTTAATTTGAACAACTTATGTCCTTAAAATTATGTTGAATATGTTCAAATAAAATAAATATCTACCACATATTCTTTGATACTACATATTTGACTACATATCTTTTTGATGATACATATTTAGGTACATATTTAATCAACAATTGTTACATATTTATGTACATATTTTGTACTTTGATCTTAAACACAATTCCGGGGTCTACTCATTACGAATGAAACGATGAAATTTGTCATTTTGCATCTCCCTTCCTTTCGTCGTCTCGCTAATCTCGTCGTGGATAATCTGACGGCAAAAATAAATAAGAATGTTTGGTGATATTATTGGCTATTAACAACTGAGAGAAAATTTGTCGACTTTGTATCGACCGGGTGTCGATGGTGTATCGCATCACAATGTTTCTGGAAGCAGTATGAAGTTGCAATGGGTGAGCAGTGAAAGATAAGGCAGGATGAAATCTGTGTGTTTCCGTAACAATACACATACCCAATATAGTTCTTCATGCAAGGTTTGATTTGAGCTTCAAGTTCTTATGCACAGAAGGCTAATCGGGACTGGGCCTATAGTCTAAAGTGGGACACTAAGTGCCTCCACCGGGTATCGAACATTGGTGATTAGAAGGCGACGACGTTACCACTACGCCATCGAAGAGGCCCATAATTCTTCATGAATATAGCTTGTTGCTTATAAAGAGAACTTCGCTAAACATTACAAAATTTATGTTCATATTAGATATTAGAGATTACGTTTTATTTTGTAATCCTTCATGATGCTGCTCGCGGGCCGAGAGTTTGTACTTACTGGGTTACTGCAGCAAGCGAACGAAAGCAACTCCTCTGCCCTAGAAGGACTCGAGAGGACCAATGGAGTGCTTGGAGGGGAAAACGCGGTTTCAGCTACCAGCCGTCTGCAGCGTGGGCACTGCTTTGATTCACCCCTTCTTTACCTGTATGTTCAGCCTTGCTCCACAGACTACCTAGAGAGTGTGTTAATAAAATTTGTGCGTAATGTGGGCAGATGGAATCAGTGTAAAATATTGAAGTGCTACGGTGGAGAATCAGCTCAGGTTGAGGAACAAAAGCGTTTTGACCTTGAACTGCCAATATGAGAGAAAATTACTTTATCCTCATGAAGTTTTGACAAGAACACCTACATCTTGCGTGCTATAGGCAAGTGGTGTTGAGGACGAGAATATATAACTCGTTTCCAAAGTCCTCATTACTCTTTATGGCGGCGAAGGTGCTGATGTTTCCCCATTTCATCGCGCCCACCGAACGCCCGAAGCGTTTCCTCATTATCTTCCCATTAACATTTCATTATCCGTCGGAAATATAAAAGCGGCGTGACGAAACTCGGGGCGCAATATCCTGCTTCAATAACCCTCGAAAAATGCAATATCTTGTCTACCCACAGAAGACATATTTAGACCTCGCTTCATTAGATTAGAACCTCGTGACGTCAGCACTAAGTCTTCCTCATTCCTCGGGTGAAGATCTGGCGAAATCCTTCAGGACGTAATCGTTACCAAAGGCGGAAAGGAAATGGCGGGAAAAAAAGGGCGGGAAAAGTGGGAGGGAAGAACCGTCACGTTCGTCTCATACGTTTTTTCTCCGCTAGGGAGCAGCACAGGATAGAGGCTTCCATCCCGCCGCTGTTTATCGCATGAATAAAATTCAATTCCTTGTCTTTCTCGTCTTATTAAGTTTTCGCGTGAAATATTGACGCGGAAGACACTTCTCTTTCTTAATCTCACGTGCCATTTCTAATTCGCGCGGAAAGGGGAATGGGGGGAAAGTAAAGAAGGCGAGGAAAGTGCGAGAGAGGATTTTAAATAATGATCTGCAGGGAGAAGGAAGTGGGGAAAGAAACAAATTTCCCCCAAGATAATTTTCGCAGAGACGCATTACAAACGAGAGTTTCCTTGGGATTTTGTTGGGACAATCTGCCAACACAAGGAAAAGCAAATCCATATTAGGCAAGTTGAATGCGTCCATTGTTCGTTCTTGCTATCAAGGGGTGCCGGGTTCGATACCCGATGGAGGCAGATAGTGGTTCAGATACCACTTTAAACTGTAGGTACAGTCTTGATAAGTATATTTGTGTATAAAGTAATTCCAAACAAGAGAACCTCACAACTCGAATATGAACTGGGGATTGTGTTATTTGTCAACCACTTTCAGCAGAACCTCTCGCCGCACAGTATAATTGATACCAGTGCCCGGTACCTGGCCGCGGGCTGGCGGTTGAGAGCCATTGCACAAGAGTACAATACCACGTTAACTGATCTACTTTCGACTAACTTTCTTCCAAGATCTGGCTGTTTCAAACGAAAACACCCACGTCATAAACGGCCATGATGTTGAAGGCAAATTGAATCTGATAACTGCACCAACAAAACGTGCAGCACACTAGATGGGGCCTCTGTCTTGGAACAAGGTCGCGCATACCAGTAGTGAAAGGGAAACAGTGAGTGGGCGGAGTAAAGCAGTACGCGCTGCAGCAAACGGGTGGTAGTTGCAGCTGTATTTCACCCTCCACGCGTTCATTGGTTACGGCCTCACGAGCCACTATACTCTGTTCCATTAGTATGTGGAGCAAGTGAACGAAAACGAGTCCTCTGCCCAACTAGCGACTAGAGAGAGCTCGACCAATGAACGCGTTAGAAAGAAACGCGTGGCATGTAGGGGCAACGCGACTACAACTACCAGCAGTTTTCACCAGCCGCACTGCCTCGCTCCACCCACTAGCTTTCTCCACTTCTCTACCGTTACACGCAGACTCCATCTTTCTGGAGCAGTCAACAAGCAGAATTTTCGTTATTGGGCTCCACAAAACCCTCCGAGAGCTCCACCAAAGACATCTTCACAGCCCGAAAGTAACCGTGAGGTGAGCGGTGTCCAGTTGAGGCGTTGTGGGGCCCTATTTTTTTAAGAGGGTGACGTCACCCATAACTGTGTCTTCCGACAGCTATTGTGGCATGCTGCAGAACTTTTTCCAGCCTCATTTGGCAGTATTTCAAGAACATGATCCAGAGCACTTACGGTTTCAGCAGGATGGGGATACGTCCCACACTAGTCGTCGCTCCCGTGCCATTTTGCAAGGAATGTTTCCTGGACATCTGATTTCGTTAACGGTGCGAAATTGAGTGGCCTCCTCGCTCCCCTGATCTGATTTCTTTTTGTGGGGCTACCTCAAAGCTCAGATTTACAAACATCGGCCTCACACTCTCGAACAACTTAAGGAGGTGATAAGAGAAGAAATCGCCGCTATTCCTCGAGATATGCTGGAGAGAGTGATTCAGAACTTCAAGGAACGTCTTCGGATGTGTATAGACCACGGCGGCTGCAATATTCACTATATATTTTTTAAAACCGAAGGAAATGAAACCTTATTATAACAGTGTTTTTTGTACATTTTACAGTTTCTTTTTTATTCACCTTTCAAATGTGCTTACTGCCACACCCAGTACTTGCACAGAGACTGGCTCTCGTTCGCTTGCTCCAGAGATTACCGGGACAGAGCGTGGAGTTAGAATTCTGCAATGTTCTCAATAATGATTAATGGAAGCCATCACCGAAAAATAAAAATCAACAGTGAACATCGGGCAAACCTTTACAGTAAATCGGCCTGAAGGCCAAACGGACAGAACGACAGACATTCTCGCTAATCTGCCGCCGTTAAGTATCTCTCCGCACACAAGCTGGATGATGGATCAGCGAGAAACACGTGGGGCTCTGTTCCCTTATCTTCGCCATGCTCAGATCGTTTCCGACTGTGAAAACAAGAGCAGATAAACGTCAGCTCATCTTCCAGTCTCCCCTTTCTCACAGAGGGATGATTAATGGCTGCCGCAGTTGAATGCTTCATCTTGGAGCTCCTGGGGAGGGGGAGGAAAGGCAAGAAAAGAAAGCAAACGTGTCTTCCTGTCCGCCGTTTTGAACAGTGGAAAATTTTCCGGAAATGTCGACTCTCTTAACCCCAAAAACTGAAGTGCGCGCGGGGAGGAGGGGGTGTCCCCCTTTGTGCAAGTGACAAAAGAACATCTCGTTCTACTTTCGCACCCTCCCTCAGCCGGAGCGTCATTACATCGGTAGCAACCTACGCCCTGCTCCGAGTCGAGTTTCTTTGGTTGTTTTTGCGTGCTTGGAGATGGGAAAGGCTTATTGTGCTTTCACAAAAGTTATCGGTTTGCGTCGTTTCCTTCTCCGATCCATCTCCCTGTCGCTTCCTTCGTGGAGAAGATAATGCGTTCCTGCATTGCAGGTTAGAGTGAGATTCATTATGGAGCATTTCCTGGTTGTTAAGTTGACTTGTAATCAAGGGGTGCCGGATTCGATATCTGCATAGTCGTTAGGAAGACACTAAGCTGTAGGTCCAGTCTCAATTAGCCTATCTGTGCATAAAGTTGACTTAAAACTCATTAGGGAGCGTTCAGATAGAAGCGACAATCAATATGAAAGTTTCGCGGATATTTCACACCGAAGCGACACGCGCCAATCAACAGCAATATTTTTGGAAAGTTCCACCCGGGATCGTACCCAGGACCAATTGCACTAAAGGGGAGATAGCTTAGCATTCAGCCATGAATTTCGGTGCGGTGGCTCCTAAGTTGCATTCAGTGGCCGTTGTTTTCGTACGAAACTCTCATACTGAGAGATAGACAAGTCATCTCCTGTTGAAGCATCTTGCTTGAATTTGTGGAGGCTATGGAGTGCTCGCTCCATTTGTAATTGTGCCTTCATCCACACTCCTTGCCATACGGGATGGCCGATGGACGCGCATGCGCGGTGCACAGTGGAGAGAAGCGCGCCTGCAACAGCCAATCTGCGTCCCTTGTGCTGATGTTCCATCTAGCGAAGGTGTGGCAAGCGGGAATTCTTGCAAACGCCATTGGCCTGTTACGCGCGACGTTTCTCACTCTGCTTAAGCGGCCATAATATGTGGCAAGCTGTATAATCACAATTCGTTCGCAGTAGCCAAAAATGGCAGAAAAGCGACGTTAAATAACAGTAAATAAAAATGCATTGTACAGTCATGGAAACTTCTGGGTTGTAACGATCAGATTGAAACTTAATACGATTGTTACAAGCAAGTAGTGTTGCTGACTGTACCTGTACACTCTGTCCCCCAGGAATCTGTTGAACAAAATGAATAGTTGACGGGGAAGTGAAAACGCAGCTGCAGAAATGAGAACAGCGCTCACTGCTTTGCTCTGCCCACTCGCTTTCTCCCCTTGCTTAACAGATTCCCGAGACAGTGTAGAGCGTATCCTCAGTTGCACAGCTTCACGTTAGCCATATTAGTGACCTTCACTTGATAATATCCATCCAACTCATTAAAATCTATGGACTCAAATTTGCTGCATGATTTACGTGAACCTTAATATCATTTTTTTTTAAAAAAAAAAAACTTCCCGCTCAAGATATAATTCGTTTACTGTCATAACGGTAGAGAAAATAATAACTTGCTGGAACTAGAAAAAAAAGCGGCTCCCATTACTCAGGACCGCGAAACGAGGGAAAACAAAATTAGGGAAAGCACGAAGCGGAAAGCAGCCTTTTCAAAACATAGAAGAACCGAGATTAGGTGTATTTTATTCTCATTTCCGTTGCTAGGCAACAATGAATTCAGGATTGCGCCGAGCCGGGAAGCAAGTCGTCGTACGTCCGTTTTCGACTCGAAAGAATAATTTATTATAGGATTCTGCGAAGGACCTTCGAGATAGTGTTTTTCCTTTACAAGACGAAAGGGAACGCATTAAGTCAATAAATTCTGGTGTGTTTTTTTTCCTTCAGAGGATTTGGCAACACTGAAGGTTGCGATAGAGTCAATCGTATCTCGAAAGTCGATAACTTCATATTATTTTCTGGATTCAAACCATACATAAGAATGAGTCCAGTCTGTTTCCGTCCAGGAAGTGCAAGAATTGTGAACCAAGTCTGTTTTTACAGCAAACTTGTAACAAATAGTGCACACTGTTAGAAATTGCTATACAAATTGCAATATTCTATTGTTAAGGTTTAACAGTTTGTCTGTTAATTTGCACTCTGTCTAGGGAATCTCTGTAGCAAGCGAACAAAAAAGAAGTCTCTGCACAAGTAGTGACTGGAGAGGGCTTAACGCCGCACTTAAGGGCCGCCCTGCTTCACATATCCCACAACAATATACAAGGATAAGACCCAACCAATTCTCATCTTGAGCGCAGACGCAGTCACGTCATCACTCTGTGCTGTGGCTACAGTGAATAGTAAACATGGTATTAATAACAACACACACTCATACATGTTATAAAGGCCCCCACCGCACCATTGAGACATACAGGAAACTTTAAAAATTGTACACACACTCTGCCTCGGGAATATGTAAAGAAAGGCCGCGCATAACGGTGGAGAAGGGGAGAAAGCGAATGGACGGAGCAAAGCAGTGTGCGCTGCTGCAACCGGCCAGTAGCTGCATGCACTCACTTCCCCTCTCTCGCTTCTATTAGTCGAGCTCTCTCGACTCGTACTTGCGAAGAGGAATTGTTTTCGTTCGCTTGCTCCAGAGAGTGTAAGCATTAAGGTAGGTATGTATTGCAAATATATATTTTTTAAATCCACCTCATTAAAATTATATTAATTCAGTAATAGATGTGAAAACTTTAACGATGGTCACTGTACAAATTACGGTAGTTGTCTGGCAGCCGAAAGAGACCGTCTTAGACCACATTTTCCGCAGTCAACTTTTCTTAGTGAACATTATGTTCAGTAAGAAGGGTCTTTCAATTAGCTTTTCACTTAATACAAAGATTGGCCTGGCACCAAATCTCGTGGCTCCAATATACCCAGACAGAAAACTGTGTGGCACCAAAATTCTAGATAATGAGGCCTCCCTGATGGCGCAGTGGTAACGTCGTCGCCTTGTAATCAAGAGATCCCGGGTTCGATACCCGGTGGGGGCTTGTAGTGGTTCGGATCAGACTTTAAACTGTAGGTTCAGTCCAGATTAGCCTTACTGTGCATAAAGTGGACTTAAAACACCAAATAGATCAATCAATCAAACCAAAATTACCTAGCACCAAAATATTAAGACTCCCCAATAAGGCTAAATAGTCTGCAATGTGACTCCAACTGGTTCAAACCTGGGAGCACCTGACAAGACAACATCGTTAGCCACCACACTATCGAGGAAACCCATGAGAACCTATTAGTTGAATCTACCAAGACACATCTTCCTAGGGACTTCTGAGTCTGTGATTGTGCTCCTTCGTCACGACGCTGCTTCCAGTGTTAACCCAAGTAAACGGAACTGTTTTATGCACTACGTATAAAATCTCCGGTTTCCAAGAATCAGTTTCTACACAATTAGCGCCGGTGGCGGACGCACGGCCACAAATATGGGCCGCGGTCTTGTAATCAGTTCGGAGAACAGACCAGCGTTGTCCCCACCTGAACCACTAGAGGAGCGTTCTGGTTTCGAAGTCCCCTTAATGAGAGAGTGAGATGTTTCATATTCAAGAGAGAACACCAGGAAACACCCAAGGGTATCTTACTTCCCGGCGCCTCCACCATATAATGTAAAAGTAACGCCTCTTTCACCTCATAGCGTTACACAGTGGTGTGATATTTCCAAGATTTCCCACAATAACATTCTGGATTTCCAGGGCTTCGATAAAAGGATGAGTGGAATTTGATAGGGTCAGCTTATCCCAGATGATATACACTGTTTCGGGAATCTCTGCGGCAAGCAAACGCAAGCAAGTTCTCTGCAGAAGTATTGTCTTGAGAGGGATCGACCAATGAACGCGTGAGAGGGGAAGTGAGTGCATGGAGGGAGAAACGCGACTGCAGCTACCGACCGATTGCAACAGCGCGCACTGCTTTGCTCCACCCACTCGCATTCTCCCCTTCTCGACCGTTATGCGCGGCCTTGCTCCACGGATTACAGACACAGAGTGCAGAATGGGTAAATATCAGAGAGAGGTAATCTGTACCTTGTGAGAAAGTACAGACGATGATAGAATGAAACATAACTGCATCGTGCTAGCAAATTCCATGGTTTTGTTCATTTCACTGCCACCAGTAATAACTTTACACAGTCTTTGCAGTCTTGTGATCTTCCACTTTTTGGCTAATCGCGAAAAAGAGGTTCAATGATTAGATGAAATTGAGGAACACTCATGTTCACGACGGATTTCGAAGCTGGAACCTTCAGGACTGATTCTATAAATGAAGGAGTGCACAATACAAACAAAATTCCAGGGACACATGATGTAGACTGCTAACACTAACAATCAAGACCGCAGAGATCAACGTGCGAATATGTCAGAGTCAGTTTCCTCTGGAATGTATCTTTGGATGCACCTTACAACACTGCCAAAGAAACATGAACGCTAGATCGTAACAGCAAAAGAATAATTGTTCAGTCGATTTAGGGAAACGGGCAGTGTTGCCAGGCGCAAATAAAATTTATGATGAAGAATAAGGCACTTTGATGCAGAATGATTTGAAATAGATATAAGGCGTAAGGGAACAAGGGTTGCCAGGGATTAAAGGTTAAAAAGGCCCGCTATGCTAAATCACACGACTGTACATTTACCGATGAGTCGATGGTAATCCACTGCTTATGGGGTGTTGCAATGGGAACGAGTCAATGGATATTCCAGGAGATGATGCACAGGTTGAAATGAAAGTACGCAGGGATTAAGGACAAATGGAAAGAGAGGGATGGAAGGGGGAGAATACTCAATAAAACATCAAATAAAACTGGAACGTAGAGTCGGAGCAATCAATTTTGGCCGACAATGCGACCAGATTCGCCGGCATCGCAACGAGAGGAAAACGGCTGGGGATAAAAGAGAGATGCTTCGGACAGACAGCAGAGGGAAATTCCCCGCCGGTTGCGGAATGACAGATGAGGCTCGGGAATCCGAGATAGAGGACGCTGGAGGGAAGGGGGGGACAATTTGGAAGGAAACGTGAAGCCGCATTGTTATCCTGAAACGCTGTTAATTGGTCCCATTGTTGCGGGCCTGCCATCGTTTGTCAAACCGAAAAGCTTAATCGGTTGTTGACATTAAAATATCCCCCCTTTTACCCCCACCCCTTCTCAAATTGGCGCGTAACCTTTGAGCTGAGATGCTCTCCGATGGGTGGGTGTTCTTGTTCGGAGCATGCGCGTTGGTCTTGCAGAGTTACTGTTGATAGTATAAATATGTCCATTGTTCGAAATGCATTCTTACTTCATATACGAGGAGTGATCAAGGGTGCGGGGAAAGAAAGCGTTCCTAACACTTTTTAATCGGTCAATGTAAACGTTAGCATTCTTACAGATATTATAACGCGTTTTGGAAAATTCAGTAAAGTGTTTTGTGATTCATGGCACTGGGAAGAGAAAACAAGTGACATGTCACAAATTCAGGGTGTCTACAATTTTGTAAAAACGAAATTTCCTGTCTTCTTCAGGTTTTCCAGACAAAGAACAAAAATCATCCAGACCTGGTAATATTAAAATTTAAGAAAGTGACTACATTTTCGCTAAACAGCACACTCAAATTCCCACTTAACCAAGTTCCTCGAATATTCACTTCACATGTTCAAAATAATAACGGGAATAGGAACTGAACAGAAATTGACTGTTGGATGCGGGCATCAAGGGAAGCTTTCATGTAGTACTTTGCCATGTATTGACTAACAGTAAAAAAAAAAATAATTAATCATAACAAATATGGCATAAATAATACACAATTATAGTAATATTTATTAATATATGTATTAATTCTAATATCAATCAAACAATACAACAATTGCAACAAGAAAATGCCAATACCCATTTACTGTAGTAATTTCTATTTGAGAATACTTCAATACATTGCCCCTTTTCCTCAAGCATTTAACATGCAATTTCTACTACAACTATGATAATATTCAGTATATCAAATTGAAGTACAGTTCGTTCACAAAAAATTTAAAACTTCTTGCTTGGCCTTTTTCTCTTCAGTACAAAAACCTACGTCTAGTACACTACTACACAAATAAATTCCCTGACTTTTCCAGGATTTCCATTGCAAATTATATATTACATCGATTCAGTGAATAATAGAAATGTACAACCACTAAAATGATGAATGTAGTGTTTCATTATTCATTCGATAGTGACTGTTGGTGGACGGAAACACATTAAAAATGAAGCTACAGTGAAATCAATATATTCACACTAAAATCTGAACAACCACAATCATTGCATAGTAATTGTTCCAGATAAAAATACTATTCTCGCAAGGAATAATTTTATCTTTCTTAAGGTGGATTGCTTCCAAAGTTTCGGCGGTAGGAGGCAGTACAACTCGACAAAAGAGAGTCGTCATTATTATTACACGACCCTTGAATACATAATATTTTATATTAAATACAGGGTGTCCAAAATGTCACACAACCGATACTTTGAATATACGTCACTTCCATACAAAAAGCGATCTTACACTGGATATTAACTTTGTCAATGTGGATATTTCTGAAACATTATACAAGTAAATCATGCTCTGCATGGAAGTTCAGTACGCGGAAAAAAATCACTAAGGTGTATAAAGAAAGTTTTTGTGCTAAGTGAAAACAAACATGGATAAAATACAGCTGTGGATCGCTTGCAATAATTGTCTATGTATATTGATGGTCTATGTGGGTATTTATTGTATTAAGAAAGAACGATAAATGTTTACGAATTTTAGGCATTACAGATGATTTATTTAAAAAGTATATTTTTTAAAAAAAAAATACGATGTGTACTGGCAACATTGGTCGTGTCAGAGGGCAGTACCAGGTCTGCCCGACATCTGGCTATATTATTGAAGCAGATAAAATAAGAGGGTTTAAGTTTATCGTGCAAAAAAAATAGGTAGGTTTGATGTGTTTGTTTTACTCCTGTTCATTTTTTTTCCATATTCATTTGGGAAGTCTTTTCCAAAAATATAAATTTCAAAGTTATGATATTTTAACAAGTACTGTCGATTTCCATGCTCTCGAAAAAGTGGGAGAGGATACCTTGCAAGTACATGACGATCATTCCATTTTAAAAACTGGTCGTCATTTTGAATTATAAAGTAGATTTGTGGGGGATTCTGGTCTTAAATACTTTAATAAGTAATGTACATATTTGTGCAAAGTGGCATCTTTCCACTTACAAATGCAGTATAATTTTCGCATACATCCTCTAAATAGATATTTAACTGAGTTCTGATAGTGTTCGACAGAGGGCACTCGCGAAGATTTATCTAAATCAACTTTGTAAGTCCACTTCATGCACTGTAAGGCTAATTGGGACTGGGCCTACAGTTGCACTAGAGTACTGCATGGAACCACATTCGCTCTCTCGTACTTGTTCAAGTCTCCTACGCTCGAGCGTTTACAATGGAATATTATTTTAATGTGGCAATAATCGTAGGTAAAATATCTGTCCTGGCAATTTCAGCCCACAATCATCTGTTTCATTTTCATATATTGTTATGTATTGGTAAGAGCCACTAAACTACATTTTAACATGGAAATGATGACTATGATGACTTAAATTTCAATTTAACTGCGTCTTTCACTTCACAATCCATATTTGAAGGCCCACTATCACAGACAAATTACGGTTATACGTGTACTACTGGGCTTCGAGTGTACACCGCTCGTTTTGCTTCTTCGAGCGTTATTCGCTCGAGCGAACAAGCTCTCAATTTCGTACGCTATCTAGCGTCGTCCGTGCGAACTATTTGGCGCTCGAGCGAAATCTTCTCCATGCAGCACACCTTTCCATTCAAAGCTCGAGGACTCTTTGACCACACCTCGTACAAACAATTATTACATTACTCGCGCTTGTTAAATATCAAACCGCTCACGTCGGCGTCACTATTTCCTATTAGGTAACAGGTAAATAACCATACGACTGTGTTTACCATTCCAGCAAATCAGGCTTGGCGACGAGCCGCGGTTCAACTGGTAACGCGCGACTTAATGTTACAATTCCCCCCTCCCTTTTAGTACGTAACAAATTGTCTGTTCAAAGCAGGACATTAACAATTGTCACCGGCACGTTACTTGCTTGCTTAACACAATATTGACTTTCGCTTACCCCATGCCATGCATGTCTTCCTCGCTCTGTGCGAACGTGCGTGCCAAATAGTGCATTGATTGCCATCGAATATCGCGGTAAATCATGCACATGTTCCGGTCCTAAGCACGTCTGACAATGCGCATGGATGCGTAAAGATCTCGTGGTACAGCGGTTATCATTGGAAATAGTCTTGAGTTCTGGTCTCTGGTATGGTTTAAATATTACGGATGGCCACAAAACGGATAATGGATATTATGATTTAAAATTATCAGATATACGTTTCGGATGCAACGGATAATCTGGATATCCAGATAATCCGAATAACATGATAGTACGGATATACGGATAGTACAGATTTCATGAAGGATTTGTAGAAAGTGTGTGCAGTGAAATACGAACGTGACGAATAAAAGAATATATGGATAGCCCATAAAACGAAAAAACTATCCGGATAATGTATACATTTTGATATCTGGATAATTCAGATAATCCAAACGACAGTTCGGATACCCGGATAATCCGAACAATATTGATATCCGTATAATTCAGATATTCGTATAATCCGAAAAAAATCAGAATATCCTACGGATATTTGAAATCGGTATATAAAATTATCCGATATCCGGATACAATTTTTTCCGGATTTTGCCATCCCTAGGCAATGCCATGGCGAGGTCTTGAGTCCACCGAGCCACCTACACTCCGTATCGGGAATCTGCAGAGAAAGGCCGCGCATGACGGAAGGCAAGGGGAGAAAGCGAATGGGCGAAGCAAAGGAGTGAACGCTGCTGCTGCTGGTAGCTGCAGCTACGTTTTCCCGTCCATTAACTCATTTCCAGTCTCATACGTTCCTTGGTCGAGCCCCGCTCGAGTCGCTACTTGCGCAGAGACTAGTTTCCGTTCGTTTGCTCCAGAGATTCCGCGGACAGAGTGTAGGTTAGGGAAAGAAAATTGAAATCCAACATTCTGATGTAAGATACTAATGAAATTTGCTATTGTGCCATTGTAATGTTCAGTTATGTCACTCATAAGTACTGGCACGCCAACCATAGTTTGGGAGACCCTTATCTACAGTGTGCGGACCGCATCTCGCAGTCCCACCATCAGAAAGGTGGACACATTTCTGTTCCAGCATCCTTATACGTGATCCTCTGCACAAACTGAGATCTAGCAATCTAGTAGGCTTCCTCTCTAGGTCTCACGTCGTTCGTTCGGAAGTTTGTCCCATTGTTCCAGGCGGGAAGTATAGCACGAGGAGTCAGTAAATCACGTCGACTCCCGGGAGATGATAAATGCGCCTTACTTATCGCAGAATCTTCCTGCGCGCCTTCGAGTGAGATTGATGCGAGAGGAGAAGGGAGAGAAACAAAGAACAGGGAGAGGGGGGATTACAATCTTCTTCTCTTTCATATTCATCGTACCTTGAGAAGATCTTTGTGCGAGCAGAAAAGATTGAAGTACGATATCTTCTGAAAGAGAATCGGTCAGCTTCTCTGTTTTGCCTCGGGTGACGCACAGATGGTTCAAGATGGAACATCTGATGCATGGCGACGAGATGTGCGGCCCGTGGCGGACCACAATTAATTACGCTCTTCTTCTTTGACCTCCATATTGAAAATTCTCGATAAATCTCTGCCTTGTAAGCAAGAAAGCCTGGAGTATCTTTTCTCAGGGGAGTTAGCAGTGCTCAAAGTGGGAAGAACTTAAAGAGTGTTGCTATCTCCCAAATTAACAAAATTCTCATAAAGGATCCCCTACTAGGATAATTTGCACAGATTTGCACTGCAATTTCCCATGTTGATTCATACAAACATCCCCTTATTTTTCCCCATTTTGGACAAAGCATCCCCTCAGATCGGAACTTCCGCATGGAGTACTAGATGGACAGAGCAAGGTTTAATATAAAAACTCATATTTTTACCTTTTATTATTATTGTTTTACAAATCATGAAATTGAATTGAAAATACCATGCTGGTTGTGTCAAGTTGAGACTTGAGTCCATTATACAAGGTGGGCCATAAGTCAGTTGTTACTAGCAATCGTTAGACTTTGTTTTGTCTAGCGTAGTGTAAGTCAGTTGTGAACTTGACCAGTGCGTATTATCCAGCATTCTTATATTGAGTAATACGCACTAGTCAAGTTCACAACTGACTTCCACTACGCTAGGCAAAACAAAGTCTAACGATTGCTAGTGACAACTGACTTATGGCCCACCCGGTATAAATAGAAACTGGATTCGACTTGCTTCCTTTCCATAAACATCTATCACTTTCTTGATGAATAGTTAGTACATTGTCTATTTGTACATTTTCACGATGCACAGATACCAGAGATCTCATAATTCGCTGTCTTTCAAGGCACCCCTCATCCATTCTTTCACGCTTCAATTTTACCGTTCGTATTATATGTTGTTTTTTTTTCAGATATCTCAGGGGGCAAGTGCTCCTGGCCTGGAAGAACATGCAATCTACACTCTGTCCCAGGAATCTCAGGAGCAAGGGAACGAAAACAAGTCTCTGCGCAAGTAGTGACTCGAGCGGGCTCGACCAATGAACGCGTGACAATGGATGTGAGCGCATGGAGGGGAAAGCTCGACTGCAGCTACCAGCTCTTTTGGTGATTTCCTCTCGCTTTCTCCCCTTCTCTACCGTTATGCGCGGCCTCAGATTCCAGAGGCAAGCATGCATGAATAATTTGTGCAAATTTGCATTCATGCATTCCAAATAAACTCCTGTGCCCCTCGTTCCACAACAACTGCTGCATAAAGTACAGCGACCAACAATCTCTTGAACGGCACTTACAAAACAAGTTTGTTAATAGCAAGTTTTTCTTTGCGGTCCAGACGGAACGAAAAAAGCAATTACTTAATTACTGCATGAGCCCGCTGGCAGGGAATCGGGAGATAGGCTCCTCCCCTTCAACCCCCGTCCCAGGGGCATCAACCCCCGTCGCATCTTCTGCTAGGGTAAAGAGGGGGGGATGAAAGCAATGCGAGCAGCGGCAAGAGAGAGAGGTGTTGCAGAACGCAACACCCAGACAGTTAACAGCCCTTCCCCACCCCTCTCTTCCCCCTGCGAGCAAACAGTTCTGGAAATTATCCTGGAGGGATTTTCGCGTGATCACCGGAAAACGAGTATCTGGAAATACTAACCCTTCGAGACTCTTAACAGATCGAAATCAGATGAGCTCGAACGGATTTGCTCCGGGATGGCAGGCTGCAGACGCGATTTGCGGGTTGTTGGGGGGAGGGGAATTCTCCGGGCCAAATCCAATCTTGCGCCCACGAGGAAGAGGTTTGGGGCGGGGAAGTCTCAACGTGCAACCTCCCCCCTCCGCATGAAAAAAAAATGCACAAAGTTGCAGAGGTGTTACGGACCGTCGTTAGGGGGTAGTTTTGTACAAGTCAATAATAGAGTGACGGCCATGAGCGTTCAAAAGAGCGGGAGGAGGGGAGAGGGGAGCAAAGGCTCCTCTAGTCAGACGAAAATTACATACTCGATGCATGCAATATCATTACATAGAAATTTCGGTGGAAAATACAGACCCGACCAGGACTCGAACCGGGTATGCGGAGTGCCGTTGCTCTACTGAGCCAGCCTTCACCCGATTTTCGCTGCAACGCTGTGGTCCCTGTAAGGAAGCTCGGTAGGTAAGTTGGTAGAGCAATGACACCTTATGCAAGAGACCTGGAATAGAATCCTGTTAGAGCCTGCTGAAATTTCTGCGTACACTCTCACTCCAGGAAATCTCTGGAGCAAGGCGAACGAAAATAAGTCTCTGCGCACGTAGTGACTCGAACGCAACAAAGGGATTTCACACAGAAGTGGCACGGAAACTGTGTGGTTAGTTTAGTTAATCGGGACTGGTCCTACAGTTTAAAGTCGGATATGAACCAATATGTGCCACCACCGGGTATAAAAGCATTAGCTACACCTTCGCGATCAACAGAAAGAGACGACACGATGCACGATATTAAGAAATCGGCCCGGTCCGAGCCACGCTCAAGCTACATGCGCAGCTTTTCATGTCGCACTGGTGAGAAATGTTGCATTTATTTCCGAGGGATTGTTTCCAAGTGTCGCTTCGCCCCAAGATTTCCTTCGCAATTAACCAAACGTGGCAGAAAGCGAAGAAAATGAATCAAATCAATCAATCAAGCGTGTCGCTTCTTTTTCGATAACGAGGTTCGATATCAATTGAATATCGATATTGAGTCGATACATCAAATATCAAAAATATCGATTTCGATGATACTGAGAATAATATCATCTACGACACCGATAATATCGATATATACACGTCGATATTTTTATGATATCGACGCCTCAATATCTTAATATACCGACTCGATATAGATATATCGAACAGGCCTACTGAAAGCTCCCATAGAGCGTAGAGACAGGGAGGGAGAAATTGTGAGGGAGAAAAAAAGAAACTACGCAAGATACAAGAATCAAATTCCAATTCGCATTCATGCTTCCGTGTCTTGTTATGATCACGCAGGTTAATTTCTCCCCCTTGCCCTTCTCCAACCCCCAACCCCCCATCCCCCAATCTCTGCCTTGGAGCGACGCTCCTTGCCTGCGTAATTAGGCCATCGCAGCTCCTCCCGGTGACGAGCAAACAAATGTGATTTACGTTATGACCCTCGTATCGATCCCTTACGCCCGTTGCTGAAAATTCTCAAGCACCGGAAAAGGGCAGGGAGGAGGGATTGGGTGGAAGGTTGACATTTCGCGAACAAGTTTTTAACAAGCGCTCCCAGCGAATTCTCAATTTTCTTCCGAGAAACTAGAAGAGGATTCATGGAAAAACGCCCTGTGCGGCCTTGGCAAAGTAATGGGGGAAGGGGCAGTACTGAATTTGTAAACTTGAAAGAACATCCTCTCTCTTTCTCTTTTTCTTTCTTTATCTCTCTCTGTGCATTGTTCTCTGCTTCTCTCTTCTCCACTTTCCCTTTACTCCGCCTTCGTCCCCTCTTTGTCCTCACCTTCTTGCCATTTCTTTCTCTCCCCTTCTATTATTCACCTTCTGTTTTCATTTTTACTCCTTGCCTATCTCTCACTTTCTCTCTTTGTCTGTCCATAGTTCTCTGCTTTTTCCCTTTGCCATTTCTCTCCACCTTATCACCTTTCTCTCTCGCTTGTCTTCCAGTTCCCTCTATATTCTTTCTTTCTCTCTCTCTCCATCTTTTCTGTTTCTAATATGCCTTCAGTTTGTCCATCTTTTCTCACTTTCTGTCCATCTCTCTATGCTTCTGTACTCGTCTGTCTGTCTGTCTCTCTCTCTCTCTCTCTCTCTCTCTTCTCTGTCTGCATCTTTTCATCTCTCTATCCATCTTTTTCTTCCCTTTCTCTCTCCATCTATTTTATTTATCTCTTTTATATCCATCTATATCATTTCATATCCTTTTCTCTACCAATTTCTTTCCCGTCCATCCGTATCTCTCTCTTCCTCTTTCTCTCTGTCTTTATCTGTGTGTGTGTGTGTGTGTGTGTCAGCGTATAAGATATACATACACCAAATCAAAAGCAAGGACGTTCTCCCACATCTTCAGGCTTCCCTTGGTCTGATCTTGTTACGGAAATGCATCATCCTTAGACGACAGGGTTACACAGAAAGAATATGGACACTGTGTTTTTCTCGGCTGAAAAAAATGTTCTCCGTTCGTTTCCACCGAGATTCACAAAGAGCAATAAACCAAAATAACAATATTCGATACACGCTGGAAGAACATAGTGGTTCTGATTCCACTTTAAAAACTAAGTCCAGTCCCGATTAGCCTTTATGTGTATAAAGTGAAGTTAATCTTCACTCGTAAAGCATTCTGTCCCAATACCTATCCAAGGAGTTGAGTAAAAATCGAAATCTTTATTTCCAAAACGAAATCTACTTCAAGATCTATAACGCCAACGGTGAAAACCAACTAAAAGTCATACTACTACTATTATTATTATTATTATTGTATAAATGATTAATATGAAGTAAATGATCAGGTAATTTTGGCTTTCCGCAACTCTGTATTTAAAAAGAAATGTTAGAAACTCCTAATTCGAAGGCATAGTGTGTGCAGAATACATAACAAGCCTTTACACTGTACACTCATCCCCTGATATTTCAATAAATAAATTAATACATGTAGCACGCAAGGGAGACGAAAGAAAAGATTTCACGATTCTAGTAAGGGTAACCTAGTGGTAAGAGACCTGTAGGTAGACCAAGACGAAAATGGAATGACAATATAAATATTGAGAAAGAAATTGTTAAGAGTGAGAAATCCAGAGAGAAAGTGAGTTCGAAAATATGTTACACGCAGAGTTGGAAACACTGCCATGTTTTGGTATAGTCAGATTACTTTCCGAACGTCTCCAGTCGAGTGCGACTGTCTAACTGGCGAGCCTTCCAACAATGTAGAGCTTGAGAAAGGGGGTTAGGGATAGGTTCTGGGCTGAGATGACGTCAGCGGCTTGCTTGTTGATTGGTGCTTGCAAGAGTTATGACTCGCTTCCAAGTTGAAAATGCATTACAGAAAGAGGTTTTACGGAAATAATCCCACCTGTCCTTCTTGGCAGCTTCCTTTCTCATTCTTTATTCTGCCTCTTCCTTTACCCTGTACCATCCCATCGTCCTCTTCTCCTGTCTATATTTCACAAGAATATACTGTGTATATATTTTACTTTGCTGTTATCATTCCCAGCATGTTGCGCTGGATATAATCAGAAACACGAGAGTCTCAGATGTGATCTCGTTTGCTCAGCGGAGGATGCCAAGACAGAATTTCTCTTCTTTAAAAATAAAACGAAGCCAGGTAATGAGGGGAGAAGAGGGAGGGGGCAAGGAAATTGAGTTTTCTTGTTCGTAGGTCTTGCTTATTCTCGATCCTTGCTCTGAGCCGACAGGTGATGGGTAGGAACGTAATTTAGAACAGCTTCCAAGTGGGACCTTATCAGGGTGGTTCTCAATATTGGAGATCCAGGGTTCGAATCTTTCGAGAACTTTCCAGAATTTTATTTTCAGTAAGAGGTCAAAGTCCAGCAAAGAACAGAGATTCAATTTTTGATCTAGCAATAAAAATATTCGAGACGTGACTTAATGACTTGTGTGAGGGATGGTTAACCGGATTGCTGATAGGTAAGTTGAAGTTCTCCATGCATATAACACCGTGCCGTGCAATGAAGGCACATTTAGGGGATGTAGGGGGTAGGGCCCTACACATTCTCGATCTCAGACATTTGGGAGGTGATGTGATCAGCACCACGCTCCGGCCGCCTTTGCCCCTCAGAGTTGCCTGGCCCATTGATATGAGGCCGGGTGAGCCACTTTATGCAGGGAGAAGGCCGGAAAAATTTCGACCGTAGACCCGATCCATCGAACACGCCTTTACAGTTAGACGCCCTACCCACTAGACCATCGAGGCTCAACGGAAAGCTGAAAAGTCTGACAAGAGCACGCTGTACACAGCTCAGATTTGAACGAGGTATCAACTGTTATTTACAAAACGACCTCGACACTGCAACGCTGAACAAATTTGATTCAAATAGCCATTTTTGTCATTTTAAAGATGGCGCCATCTACACACACACTTGCGTACCGCAGCAGCAAGTTTACGAATCGAGGACAAAGTTCGACAATGGCCTCAGTTCGCAGGCAGATGGGTGGAAAGGCCTTCGCAGTGGCTCGTAAGTGACTGCACGTGCATTCCAAATATTATTGTTCTTCGAGATACACAAGCACTAACCCAGACTTGCATATGCAGATCAGCAATGGGTGTATGCTAAATTGCAGCAAAAGTGTGCAACCTTGCAAGCAAAAAATCTACAAGATAAACACATTAAGGTTCTCATTTGACTTCCACATGTACTTCTCCACTGTGAAATATGATCAACTCCTCCTACTGGTTTGATATGATTTCACTACGTACAGTCACGGACACTTCTGGGATGTAATTACCCGATAGAAAGTCAATGTGGTTATTCCTACGTGCACACGCCTCCCCCTTCCTCCACTTATATATAGTCCATAGCATGTCAGATGGCGCCACATTATATTAGTATCTTCTATAACTCAACTAAACTGGTTTTCATTTCAATAGCAGGAACAACCAACTAGAACTAAACTGTCCGAAAATCTTTAGTGAAATAGTTGCACGGGATGTAGACAGCAGTCTTTAACACTGCAGTTCAACGCATTTGCGCTGAATTTATCTTCAGTTTCAGTACCGAGCCAAACTCACCTTCCCCGAAGAACATGGAAACCGTTTTTTAAACCCTTTATCTGCATTACCTTGCCTAACCAGTTGCTACAAGCACTTTGCTGTTAGGCAGTAATAACTCACAAGTAAGTGGATCAATACGGTAGACACCGTTCCTCTCCCCCCCCCCCTTCCACAACTCCCCGAAAGCCATTTCGCCAAGAAAAGATCAATAGATCCCTTTCCTAACCTCCTGTCCAAAACCGCGGAATAAATGACCTCAGGTTTCATACCTACAGTTATGTATTTTTAAAAGCCCCTTCTCCAGGGTGGGAAAAAAAGGAACCCTCCATCTCTGGAGCCTTGGTCTGGCAAGGATCCAACGCTGCTGGAGCCTTCTGGAACCTCTCTCCCCCCCCATCCTCTTCCAGATAACGGGTGTGCTGCGAGAGATACCATCGAACCTTAGAGGTTCGCCACTACATGGCGCACAGTCGTATCGCTTCAGAGATATTCTTTCTTGGCGTTCATGGGTTGAGAGGAAAGTTTGCGGGCTCTGTACTGCTCAGTTAAACTACACCGAGAGAGAGAGAGAGAGAGAGAGAGAGAGAGAGAGAGAGAGAGAGAGAGAGAGAGAGAGAGAGAGAGAGAGAGAGAGAGGAGCTACTAATACAGCATCTCGCATCTTGTAAAGGGATGCTGTGGAGAAGCAGGAATGGAGAAGACACTTTTGCAGAACAATGGGTGTGTTGAAGGAGCCGAATTGCTACAGCTCCGCAGGGAGGAGTGTTGAAAACTGAAGTTGAAAAAGAAGGAATGTGCCGAGCTGTTTAAACTCGACGTGCTCATGTATCTTTCCCTGTTCATGAGAAAGACGTGCGGCGTGTTGAAAAGGGATGAAGTGGTACGAGAGATATTCGACTCTCTCAAGGACAGTTTCGTGCTCATCCAGACTTCACTCAGATCAGTCTAGCAATTGCTGAGGTAGAACATTGCCGACAAGCCTTCTTCATCTCATCGCTACCGGTACGTAATGGAGGTCCACTTCGTGTAGGTTCTTTGGGACATGCTGCAGCTGGTAAGAGTATGCAAAACGTTGTAAAATAAGACTTTGAAAGATGTTACAAGTTTACATGCTGTAATTAGTGTTGGGATACAAAAACAAGATTCTGAAACACGCACCGGGACATGGTTTCTACATGGAACAAAAATTTCTCCAGATTCTGTTCACTTACAAAGGTAAACAAAGAAGCAGCATATTCTACGACACTATATTCGCTTTCAGCACTATTCGTGTACTTACTACTGTTATGCAGAGTCAACAGATTGCAGTCAGGCTAATGTTCATTGCGTAAAAGAATACTAGTTTTATAATAACATTTATTTTCTTGCTACACGAAAATGTAAATGCCAAGACCAAGATCTATAACATAATAGACGACAACCTCTTCTTCACCAACCTATCCGATAATTATGATCATACGAGCAACCTAATTTAGTTAGCAAACAGTATAGCTTGCTACCTCTATTGTACAAGGTACATAAATCTTAATATTAAACCACGGCTAATGTATCTTCAGGGTAGGGTTATGTTTTGAAAACGAAACCAGACAGGATGCCTTCCAATAGAGACGTTTAAACGATTATATTATCTCAACAAGGATACATGGATTTATACATTTATATAATGAGATACGTATTGCTCTTGTTCATATTTACATTCAATTTGTATAACCATCTTTAGTATAATGCTTTCTTCTATACTTCCTCCTCTGTGGGAAATCTGGATCTTAACTTCCTTCTGGACTCTTACATAATCCCTGGAACGTGTATCCTTTATTCAGATTCCTTTAGTATTTTCATATGTAGGCTTTCCCTTGTCACTAAGTCCTTTTTACACAAGCTGGTAACACCTCACTTTCTCTTCATTCACACCAAGTCCTAGAGGGTTACGAGTTAGAGGATAAGGGTTGATATCTACGCCGCCTATTTCTATTCTCCTCCCTTGAGGCAACGGCTGGAACGCGCCAACACTAAAATAAGTCCAACAAAGTGTATACTTGGTGCCAAATGATTGAAACGCGCAACCAAAGGTAATTGTGGTTCGCGACTAGAACGCGCCCCCACTTGTATAAATCAAAATTTACGCTAAGGGAATGGTAAATCAAGCTTAAGAGACACGAATTGGTATTAGTGTTTTCACTTCTTTAGTTTTCCGGTGTATTTACATATGAGCACCAATTTAATTTATTAAGTATTTACATAAATTTATTGTTTTTATATCTTTTCTTCATCATCTTAAAATGGATGCTATTGTTGTTCATTTTTCAAAATTACTTTGCGCTTATTTACATGGCCCTTCGCGTATCTCGTGTTAATCTTCAATCTTGCACACCTTGTGCTGCCATCTCTATTCCACCTCGGCAAACCGTTTACGTGAGTTGGTCCCATTGGGTACGTAACAAGCTGGACTACGCCTTTTACTTTGATATTCCTTTTTAAATATACGTAGTTAAGAAGTGAAAATTAAATATATTACCTATGAGTCTACGTGGGACCGAAATTCAAAGGAACCATAATTTTAGACAGACGATTACAAAGATGAGAGGAACAGCTGATTTGAATCTTTTTTGGGAGTGGAATCACAAGAACCGAGTCAAGGGTCCCGGGTTCGGTACCCGGTTGAGGCACAAATGTTTCAAATCTCACTTTAAACTGTAGGTCAAGTCCCAATTAGCCTTACTGTGCATAAAGTGGACTTGAAACACCAACTCAACAACAAATCAACAAGAAGAACCAAATCCAGAAGTGGACATGAATAACTTGTTCATTTTGCAACTTTGTCTCTTGCAAACTTCAAACTGCAGATTATCTGCAAAATTCCCTGACATTTCCTTGTTTTCCAGATGCGTAGCAACCCTCTATGTTTGCTAGAGCTTCGTTGTTGGGAGTAGATGGTGAATGAAGAGGCATTTGAGCACACAAAATCATCGGGGCCAAGGATGAGATCGGGTGAGTTTCGGGTCGGCTTCGGCTGTGCTCAGAACTGGAATGTTATGATAATGCACGATTTTCATACTCCGGTTATTATTTACATTATTCTCTGTAAGGTATGTGTGATATATAGTCGTATTCTCCGAAATCTCATCTTTACATTAATGTACGATACGCATCATAATTTTGTTTCATAACTGCTGTCGCAATAATTAAAGCTACACCTTCCGAAGGAAAATAGCATTGAATTGGATAGAAAGAAAACACGTTTTCTCGTTGTGTAGACTCAGTTCCAGCTCGTCGTCTGCTTGTGACGTCACCACTAATGGATTTCATTAGAACAAAAGAGGAAAGTCAAGTAGGATCGTGCTGTGACCGATTATGGATGGGTGACCGGAAATAAACCTCGGCCAATCAAGAATGCATCTGAACCAATGAATCAACCAATCAACAGAGTCTGTTACTGCGACAGCGGCAGGAACGACATCAAGTAAATATGGGAGCTACACCGTCATAGCAAAGAAGAAAGATATATTGGGGGGGGGACCCCCGAAGTAAGCCCGCCTCCTCTCGCATACATTCGAAGGTAGCTTATTGTCCTGGTTCCTAAAAATATACCAGAACGTCAGTTGCTCCAAATTTGACGGTTCCCCCGACTTTATTTTTCTATTTATTACAGTTTGATTGTAATAATAAATTACAACGCTATACATAGGAATAGAAAGAAGAATAGATAGAAGAAAGATATATAGGAATTCATGAATCAGAGTCCCAGCAAGGGACTGACAATATCTACCCCCCCAAATGAGACTGACTGAAACCGCACGCCACTTTCTCCCAACGAATTCACACAAAAACCAAAAAAATACTGTCCCGTCTCCTTACTTCCAATGGGACCAAAATTACATCTCCGCACAGCATCCTGAAGAAATATATAATCCGTCCACCACCAGGACCAGCTGAATGCCGGTTTAGTTCCGGGAACAGGCTTCTCTAAAACCTTATATCTCAAACTTGGTGCATACAACTTACCCTTCCCACTCACCCCCTCTCTTCCCCTTCTCCAGGAGAAACCCGAAGCCCAAGTACCGTCTTCTTGGCTAATTTGTCGCCAGGAATCCAGGACTTTGCAAGACGGAGAATTCCTAACCGATAAGCCTAATGAGGTTCGCAAGTGTAAAGGTGGTGGTTGACTGTTCCCTCGCAAGAGGTGTGCCCGATCAAAGACAGAAACAAGGGAGGTCCGAGGATCCGGGATAAGGCGCTGGGGGGAAGAGGGGGTGGAGGGGGCATCCCGCAGGATGAAATGGTTGAAGGGATCTCCATTCTGGAGAAGATGTGACTACGAAACTTCCATGGTGGAGGAACGAGGAACTTTGTTATGGGATGGCGGAAGACTGAAAGGATGGAATGTTCCGATGCGGTGCCTTTACAATCGCAGCGAACCAGCTGACAAAAGTTCCGTGCTTGACAAGAACCTGGAGACACGAGACAATGTGTCTGCACCAGTGGAAGTTATCTTTTTAGGGTAGTTACCGTCAAAACTGAAAGAAACCTTACGTTGCAATTATCATTACCTCAGAAACTACAAAGGCCAGAAGGATAAAACTTGGATGAACTCAAAAACTTGTATAATATAGTTAACTAGGTTCTCTCTCATGCCGAGAGTTTGATTTGATTTTTTGCCACTTTTGGCTAATCGTGACGATGAGAATGAGTAATATGATGAAACTGATGAAGGGATTTATAACTCGCTCCTGTGCTGCCAGCGTAACAGCCAGAGATATTACGGACATAATCTTATTTGGGTGCTGCGTATGTACATTGCTCGTTTGATGTCGCCCGTTCTGAAGTGTGTCGGAGGGAAAAATAATCGTTAAGCAATAGTTCCAATCGTCATAAGCAGTAGTTCCATGGTCATAATCGATAAGCAATGGTTTCATGGCCATAATTATAAGCAGTAGTTCATGGCCAATAACCGTTAAGCAATCGTTCCATGGCCATTGACCTATTTGACCCAAATAGATTTGAAAAAATGCCACATGTAAATTACCCATACCACGTTATTGTAAGGAGCAGCTTCTTCAATGTGCAGAGTTAAGAATCAAATTCGCCCTTGATTAAAATACTATAAAACTCTATCTCGTACCCTGAAGCCGTGACGTTCAACTTTGCGAATAAGATGCATTGCTTTATTCCCACTACTCCAAACTCTGCACTAAATTATAGTAATTAATCGATTTTTTTGCACACCCTGTATACTGAATCCTCCAGCCTCGGTGTAACCATGTAACTCACCTCTGCACATCCTTCCAATGGATTCGTTTGCGTTTCCAATGGTTTCATCCATACGTCTCACTTTCATCCTCTCTACTCGACCCTTCCCCACGAAGAATCAAGGGGAAGCATCCCAGTTTTGCCTTGCCATTTCAAAAAAGAAAAAAAAAACTTTCTTCCAACTAATAATTGGTTTCGTAGGGAAGTTGCTCAGAGCAGAGGGAGGACAAGAAGCACGGAAAGAGAGGAGGTAGTTCACAAGAGGAAGTATCTACTGATATCTAAAAACTCTGGCTCCTGCCATTTTTAGTTCAAAGCCTAGCTGAGCAAGGAAGATGATAATTAAAAACCAAGAAGATTTCTCTGGAGAGAAAGAAAATGGAAAAATATTTTCTTTTTCAATTTAGAAGTAATTTACTGTACCTGATAAGTCATGTTCGAGCTAGATTTGAAGATTAAGATTAATTAATGTGGTACTTAAGCAAGCAGGGGAAGTGAGGGTGAATTCTTTCTTCATATATCCACATGCGACTCCCACTTTAAACTGTAGGTCCAGCCTTACGGTGCATAAAGTGGACTTCAAACACAAAATCAACCTAATGTTACGCGCCTCCGGCGAGGGTGACACCAGTCCGGCTTAGGCCAGGGTAAGGCATGAGATTCTCAGGGCAACTAAAACTGATTGATAACTTATTAGAGAAGGAGAAAAGGAAACAACTTGTTTAACCTACTACAGAAGGTACAATGCACCGTATATTCTTAATTTTCATATTACATTAAATTTATATACAGGATTGTATTTAAAGCTGTCTCTTTGTTTATCTCTATTAAACATATTTCATCTACTGGAAGGATTCTTCTTCTTTCTGGATACGTGATGGACTACTTCTTCTATCGTTGATTGTTTCATGTACTTCTTGTTCTATCGTTGAATGGTTAATAGACGACTTCTTCTATCGGCTGATTCGTCTATTGGTTAATGGGCTTCTTCTTCTCTCAACTGTTTAATAGACTACTTCTTCTATCAATTAATCGGCTGATTCATGTATTGGTTAAGAGGCTTCTTCTTCTCTCAATTGTTTAATAGACTACTTCTTCTATCAATTAATCGGCTGATTCATCTATTGGTTATGAGGCTTCTTCTTCTATCAATTGGTTAATAGACTTTTTCACAATTAATTTCAGTTCTCCCAAATACTTTCGTTCGATTCGCGTGCGCATTGTTACTATCGTATGCAATCCTAATATTTCTTCCGCGTGCTGCCATCTATGATTCCTTATTTCAATCATTGGGACATATGGTTTACTTGTGCGGGTACGTAACACTAATCAACCAACCAATCCTCCTCTTGATGTTGTCTGTGAGGATTTTCAATACTTTCGAAAGCCATTAATGTGCAAATAACTTTTTATGTAGCTGCTTGAGAAGGAGAGTATCCACAACTAATTTATATAGTTACACTTTGTGAAGATCTCTAGACTCGTACACAGACGTGGGAAAAAAGGAAAGTTCCGAAATGCTGTTGGAGTATTAGATGTAACCACCAACGGTATGGTAGTATTACAGCTAGAGTTACACGTACGACTGCAGAGTTGCAATATTATGGTCCAAAGTAACTGAAAAAGGGAACTCACCAATGGGCGGGTCTCTTTGACCCGACAATCAGCAACGCAGTCGCTTGCAGATAAAGGCTGTCACACGGTGTACAGCTCTGTTATTATTATGTTTACATTCAATTCTCAGAAGTATTCAAATAGTACTGTATTCCGCATATTAACAATGTCCAATTGCCTTTAATATTCTTATACGAGCAGCACTGAACAACAATGATAACTATGCTTAGGAGAATAATATGGTTATAAATTAAATGATTCGTATTAGCAATGATTCTTGTAATGAACATGTTCCAATGTGAGTAAACAAAAAAAAAACGGGACATTTTCGCATCACTACTGCAGTTCGAATGAAGTCCGGACAGGGATTTCTAAAAAATGGACTCCCCGACTCAATCGTGCCTCCCTCCACAAACAACCCATTCATTTATGCGACGACAAAATCGAAATTCTTGCAAAATCTGAAAAATTGTCAATGTTATTTTTGGTAGTTTTTCATAGTCCGACAGGAGCATGGCACCCTTAATCTCCTTGGGTACACGCCTGACGCCTATTACTCTTATGAATGCTAATTTGTGACACCAACTCATATTGTACTAAATTAATGCTTCACAATTATTAATATGAATGCAATTTTTTTATATTTTTTATGATGTAGTGATTCATAAAAGTGTGTTCCTTATTCGTTCTCTCCTGACAATGTGGATTGGTTTACACGATTTGAGTTTAATTTGATGTATAAATATAATTCAATGTGTGGAATCCGCCGGTGGGTCGCTAGTCCAGCATATAGCGCCGAGCCCCAATCCCACCATTGACTCTCTTGACACAAATGTTCTCCACACAGGAAGGCTCGGAGGCAAATATGCTGAATTACGACCCCTTACGAAATTGTCTTAAAACAGCAAATTTTAAAAATAACTCACGCACTCCCTTCTTAAGGGTGAAAATGCCATTTTTGACGTCGCTAGCAACCTCAGTTTCCAGGGACGAAATCCGACATCTCATACTTTATTCTCGAGATGAACAATAACGCAGATGATTCAATTCCAAGTTAGCAAACGTGCATCAAACAAGAGTGACATAATACATAAGAAGATTCAGTCCAGAGATTACATGTAAAGATATTAGTACTCAATACGAAAATAGATAGATCACGGCTGTTTTAATGAAATGTTTAGAGATGTAACAATACTTTCGTGTTTGGCATGTTTGTTGTTGACTATGGACGTTTCTAGGGAACTGTTATTTTCATCCCGAAAACTACGGTAAGTGAGTGATATTTGAATTTTCGTATTTCAAACTATGTGCAATAGAATTAATTGCAGTGCCAAAGTAGGAAGTTACGGGGAATCACGGAAAACAATTATTTTTCAAAATGTAAAAATGACAAAGTAAATATTGCTTTCCAATTTGATGTCGCTATTGAACTCGTTTATGTAAAACATCTAACTACTTTGAAATTGACAGTATTTACCCAGTTCATCATTAAAAAAACAGACATATATTACTTTGAGTTCTCGTAACAATAGTAAAGCAGGTACACACATAACGTTGCGTTCTAAACTTTTCAAATAAGCGAACGTACTCACTTTTTTCCCTTCTTCCAATAACTACATGCTGACATTTTCAAAGGATTAAGAGCATTGAGTAATTCCATCTCTAACACATCGAATGTGCGGAAGTCTGCGTATAAACCTCACTCAAAACAAAGTTTAGATAGTTGTGGTGCAACTATATTCTGTCTCTCGAGCTAGCGAACGCAAGCAAGTCTCTGGTCAAATAGTAACTTTAGAGGGGTCGACCAATGAACTCTTGAGAGGGAACTGGATTGCCTGGAGGGGAAACGCGGCTGCCGTTACCAGCCCTTGCACCAGCTTATGCTGCTTCGCTCCGCCCTCCCCTTGTCTACCGTTCTGCGCGGCCTTGCTCCAGTAATTCCCGGGATATAGTATAGGGCATCAGCATATCGTCAACCCCTTCTCGTAGTACCTATCTACACATTACTGTAAGGCTACCTACGATCAATAAGGACCCTCCACTTTCCATTGGTGGATACCGTGTGACCGACACTTCACCCACACTCGGCAAGCATAAACCCATTTGCCGAGGCGAGGGTGCCGGGGTACCCAATTACCCAGAACACAGCTCTCGCTTATCAGGTTACCTTACAACCATCTCAATGTGAATTCTGTTTGTTCGACCAAAGGATACACCTATCAGGTGTTCTCATTAGAAACGATCTTTTGAACTCTCTATGTCGCGTGTTAATGCAACATAACTCTTCAAGGAACACAATTATTAAATTCTATGAAGAGACAGAAACTATTATCTTAATGGAAAAGAGATCCAGCGCCCTCTGTACGCCATCTCTGGCTCCACCTCCAACTCGTTTGATTTGAAGTCAGGTAGACCTCCTCTTCAAAAGAACAAAAGACCTTTTCCCAGCTGCCTTTTTAAGATCTTTGTTTTGCTGACGTAGGAATAATGATCTGCGAGTTCCTACTTTTGTGCTGCTTCATGCGGATAATCGCTTTGAGCTTGAAATTGGAAATATGTCCTTTTGTTTTTTTGATGTTCGCTCATTTTTTCCCCCATCGCTTAAAGTCTCATCTCTGCCCTTCCTCCCTATTTTTCTTTGTCGGCCAATAACGTTGGGCTTTTTCGGCAGTTCGGATCCGAACAGGGTTACCTTTATAATGCCGTAGAAGTTCGAATACAATGGTATTATTGAAATGCTATCTTCAAACATGAAGTTTTTGTTCGGATGATCCATTAACTAGTTCGTGAGGTCTGCGAATATCAATTGTAAGATACCAACAGAAATACCATTATATAACATCTGCTTCGACAACAGCCGGAGAAAGTTCAAATCATTCAATCGAATGTTTCAAATTAAGAAGCAAGGATAAGAAATTCCGTGCATGAATTAAATTATGAGCTACGAACATCAGTACTTTCATCAAACCAACCCCGTAGCTAATAATTTGGCGCCCTAGGCAAGAGTATGGTTTGGCGTCCCCCCTCCCACTACTAAGCACGGACATTTTATGTTATATTTCAATATCTTTCTTGTGCATGGTTTGTAATATATATGTACAAATTTTGAAATGCGGAAGCAAAGAAAAATTGATTTTAAAATATTGGTTATATTTCAATATCACAGTTTGCAT
Organism: Lepisma saccharinum; assembly: GCF_977018435.1. Taxonomy (NCBI): domain Eukaryota; kingdom Metazoa; phylum Arthropoda; class Insecta; order Zygentoma; family Lepismatidae; genus Lepisma; species Lepisma saccharinum. The sequence goes on from NC_139242.1 coordinate 32,034,808, forward strand.
TTCTGATTTTAGAAAGTTTAGCATATTTAAGAATATTTTAGTTGCGTCTTAGTGTCTGAACAACATTTTCGAAAACGTTTTACTACTGTGGGGAACAGAACATTGCAGCACCAGAATATAAGACTACCAGTAAATGAAGACAAAATGTAAAAATTAAAATAAATAATACAGTAGGCGATATGTTCTCAGCAGAAAAAAATCTAATTTAACATTATTCAACTCTGCTTGAAAAATATAACATCAACATCGTTATAAACTATGTATTACACATTATTTCAAGTTATATTTATAAACCCGGTATATCTCAGATTGAAAATTTAACATTTGTTTGCTTTCAATCAAGCAAAATTGTCGAGTGTCAAGGGACGAATAACACCTTGTATGTTTTCCTTATCCCCTTACCTCTGCCAAATGTAAATTTCTCCGTCGCGTATTCTGACTCTTGTATTTTTAAAAAGTGTTGAATGGAACAATCTGTATATGGTTCAGATCCCCTAGCTACAGGCCTGCGGATACGAAGCAGACGTTTCCAACAGTTGCCTAGCTTTTCATAGTCGATCGACTGACAGTGGTTGGTACAATTTCTCACTCGTCTATTTTAACATCCAGCTGATGAACTTATGTTAAAAATGTCTCCAAGAAGTGTTCAAATCCAGGCCATGTTTGATGCAGAAGACTTATGAAGGTACGGATCAAGTCGGGGTCTTGTATATTCACTTTATGCTCAAATATGCTAATCAGGACTAGAGCTACAGTTTCAAATAGGGTGCAGTGTCCCGGATTCGGTCCCCCTTGATCAGAAGACAACAACGTTACCACTTCGTCATCTGGGAAGCCTTGGGGATAAGCTCAGTCGTTTGTCTTAGTATGTATGCAAGTAACTTAAGAAAATAATTATCTGAATGTTGGTGACAATGATTCTACATTAACATGCAATGTTAATTGGCCATTACCCATTGTCTGGTACTTTTACCTATACTTATTCTAACACTATATTTCGAAGTGTCTGGTGCGGGGCACACTCAGCTTCAACCAAACGCCGAAGCTAAATGCTAAGAGTTGTAAACCAGGCCCTTCTACCCTAAAAATTCCTAACCTAGAATTCCGCTTAGGTCTAATAATGTATACGTGTTTAGGTGAATATGTTCAGGTTTAGAACTCATCATTTAGTTTTGGCGTTTGTCAGAAGCTGGGTGTGCTCCGGACCAGTGCCGGTGGTGGGAAACGAACCTACGACAAACCTGCGATTTTACTTCAAATCTGAAATCTGTGCAACCTTATTAACTGTTTAACAGTTTAAGCTATAATTTCGAACATACACGCACACTAGTTCACTCGATTTAACTTTCATAGTATTAGCAGTTTGAGAAACATAGAAAGGTCACTTTTGAATAAAACTCCCATCCAAACTACGATAAGCCGGCCAGCATCCGTGTGTAATTGCATGCATTGTCAGGAATATAAGTCCCACGAGTGCTTTTCAATTTTGTTGCTAGAACTTGTACACTCTGGAAACTCAAGCCACGACTTTTTCTAATGTCTGGTCCATTAAGTGGGCAAAAAAATCGTTTTCCTTCCTATCTACCCAAGATGGCTTCTTGTCCTCTGTCCCTTGCGTGCAAGTGCCTCAAGCATTAAGATCTGTATCAGCGCAATAGCGTGTCATTCTGCATGTTTATAGCATCGGTATCAGGGTGGAGGAATCTCTCGTACTCCATTCCAGTTAAGCCACTGTGTCCACTTAATAGATTCTGTCTTGTTTGTTTGTTTTTCAAGTATGGAGCCACAAGTCGTTAATAATACATGCAAGACCGTAATGTTCTCTCCAAGTAAGAATAAACGTCTAAAACTTAATTTCTGGTGCATTATGTAATTAGGTCACTACTTTTAAGTGTGTAGTTCGTCTCTTAGGTACAGTGTATCCGAAAAGTTGTAAACGCGAATTCATAATACATACACGGGAATCTCTGGAGCAAGCTAACGAAAACAACGCACAAGCAACCATCCGTTTGCAGCAGCGCGCACTGGTTCGCTACTCGCTTTCTACCCTTCTCTACCGTTATGTGCGGCTTGCTCCACAGATTAACGAGACAAGAGTATAGTATCTAAGGGTACATTCATTGCTTCCCCGATGGCGTAATGGTAACGTTGTCGCCTTGTAATCAGAGTCCCGAATTCGATATCCTCTGGAATCACAAAAATGTTCCGTTACCGGCCTTACCCAGTCATTGACCAACTCCCGGGAACACTATACAACGGGCAAATAACCTGTCTCAGGAGGAGACGCGTCTTCCCCTCCATGCACTCACCTTCCCTCTCACGTGTTCATTGGTCGAGCCATCTCGGCTACTTAGAAGAAAAATGTAAGCGAGTATTTAGATTTAATAAATAAACTCGGTATTAGAGGACTTGCGTTCGCTTGCTCGAGAGATTTCCGTGAATGTGTGTAGGATATTTAGTTGGTGGCAGTGTGCACATGGAGACAGCTTCTAAATCTCTGAAGCCTTAGTCACCCCTCCTCCGTTAAATTGCTGACCAGACCTTCGTACAGTGCAGCAATGTTGGATGCTGCACCTTACTTTCCGGACGATCCACCGAACTTATTAGGCATTGGTTGGATTTTCAGCTACCCAAATTTCGAAATTACCCGGTCTCCAGCGAACGTCATCGCAACGCATTAAAGGGGCTAATTTTTATAAACGACTCTGTTACCATCCTCTAACCCTCGTTTCGTCTTGTTTGTCCCTTCTCATCCCCACCGCCCCACCCCTGCGTACGAAAAGGGCAAAATATTTTCTTCATTCCCTTTATAAAATACAGCCGGAGAGCCGAAACCCTTGCTTCCACCGCAGCCGGCCACTAATCAAGTCAACTAGCGGAGCGGGCCGCGAAAGAAAGAAGAAAAAAAAAGTTCCACCCCATTCCCTCTCGCCCCCCCCCCTTCTGCCCGCACTCACTCGCTTCCGAGAGATTCATACGCTTGCCTAAAATGAGGCATGCAGCCCAAACCCCTTCCACTGGCTCCCACATCCCATTATACATGAATTTAATGCTGCAAATAAAATGGTCTTTACGTATCCTGCCACCGTAGGCTGCCACTATTTTCTCTATGGCCCATCTGTTATGCGTGTGCATGGTCTGCAGGATACCGCTCGGGGGGAAACGCGGGGATACCTGTGTACCAAAAGCGCACCCCTTTCTTTTGCCGAGATTGCGCCTGAGGAATAAGATGAATAGCGTCTTTGTGAAACTGATTCTGCTCCCTTTAAAATTCCCACGGGGAGCTCCTATCTAGATTTTGTTGTATTAAATTTTTATTTGTTATTTAAAGTCTCTTTCCTCTAAATATAGGGTCTCAAAAATGGGGAAGAACGATGAAATTGGTTTAACAGTCAGAAGTAAACACACTAATCGGGACTCGAACCAGGAACGCTTATCAATCAAATACATTCTTCACTAATAACATAAGCAAACAAGCAATTTGCTAATTACTAGTCAACAAGCACGCACTTTAATAATTACTGATAGGTAAACGAACACGTTGCCTGGGAAAGAGAACACAATCACTTTGCTAGTTACTATAATAGTGAGCAAACAAGCACTTTTATAATTACTTGTGAGCAAACAAACATTTTGCTAATTACTGGTAGGCAAACAAGCAAGTTTCTACTAGACAAACAAGTATTTGCTAATTGCTAATAGATAACTTGCTTAATTACTGGTAGGCAAACAAGTACTTAGCTGATTACTGCTAGGCAAACAAGTGCCTTGCTGATTACTGGTAGGCAAACAAGCACTTGATTAATTACTGGCAAGCCAATAATTCTGGTTACATTTGACTAATTACTGGTAAGCAAACAATTACTGATAAGCAAGCAGTTACTTAACTAATTACTGGAAAGTAGACAAGCACTTGACTATGTACTAGTAAGCCAACAAGCACTTGACTAATTACTGGGAAGCCAACACGCACTTGACTAATTACTGGGAAGCCAACAAACACTTGACTAATTACTGGGAAGCCAACAAGCACTTGCCTAATTACTGGGAAGCAAACAAGCACTTGCCTAATTACTGGGAAGCCAACAAGCACTTGACTAATTACTGGGAAGCAAACAAGCACTTGACTAATTACTGGGAAGCAAGACTTTCATTTCATCTGTCAGCTTTTCATAGTGTAGACTGGAGATCGAGTACAAATTATTATCGGATGATACCTACAATCTTAGTACAAGTCTATGAGAGCATTCCTCGGTTGTAATACTACCATTGAAACTCAGTGGGGCTGTTAGAACCCACAAGTGTCCGTGACTGTAGCAAAGAGTTGCACTAATTTCAATAACCCGGTGTTATCAAATTTAATGCATAATTCTGACGTTTCGATATTATGCAAGATAGAAATTATGAGGGTAAAAAAACCTGAAATTATAGGCAGGAGCAAACAAACTCGCAAGTACAAACACGCTCATCAAATGTTGCAAGCTGTCAGTCCCCCATCAGCGAAACGCCAATCCTGAAGGGGAGTAATTTGCAGGCAAATATTTGCCCTGGATTATAAATCAGATCTACATGTGGACACAAAAATCCAAGCCTGTTTTTCTTTCTCCTTGCGTGTTTGCCAGCAGATCGTTCGTGCGTCCAAAATCAGCGATGGACAGAGAGACTGTTCGAGTGGAGATGATGGCATTGGGTTTCGCTTGTTAACAGATACACCGGCATTCTAGTCCATGGCCGCAATTAACCTGTGTATAGCAACAACGCGAAATAGCCCTCATCCTTTTGCGCAAATTGGGTACAGACCATCTCCGCGCAGAATACAAGCGAGCGTATTGAATGAATGTGAATGGACAAAAAACAGCCAGTGGATGCTCCAGTGTGTGGTAGAACTTTGTTCTGCGTTATTATGTTTTCAAACTGGGTCGGTGCTGGATGCCATGGAGACAATTGGTGTGGTTTTCATACATAGATCACATTTGATTACCTTCACGTGTCATCCCGAGTAGATTCAGCTGTTTCATCTCATCGTTTTGTTGATAGTGACAGCTCTAGGTGTGGGGTCTGACGTGGCACACCCATCTGCTAACATCACTAAAATTAATTTCAGTGCCTCCACGATGGCGTACTGGTAACCTTGATACGTTCCTGTAATTAGACGCGTCGTATTATTATACTATTAATATTAACTTAATAATACTCAGCGGTAAACGATGAGACTCGGTGAAGTACACAGACTCCTCTCAGGTACAGGGATAGTGTTAGGCAAAGACAATATTCACGGCACAGAGAAATAAAACCACATTACTGCAGTATGTATAAACTGAAAGATTTTATTCTTTATTTATTGCAATTATAATGCAAATATACTTGAGACGAAGGCGAGGATTTCGCTTTGTCGATAAATTGACTCAACTAAACGCATAAACTCAATGCGTGGCTATCGGCAAGCCTATGATCACATAGACCTAGCTTGCGCCCCGAACTACCACACCAAAAGATATGCAATGATAACTGAACCAATATTTGCTCTTTAGCTTTTTATTTTCAAATTAATCCTTAGGCTAGCTCTATTATTTAACGTAGAACGGTTGCAGTATTGTGCATATCATCAATGCATGGCTATCGGCGTACCTATGATCACATAGGCCTATCTTGCGCCCCGAACTATCATACCAAGATGTATGCACAACACCGAGGAGTTCCTTTTAAGTTTAAAAGCTTCTTCGATCCGTGGTGAAAGTGTGTGATATTTCTTACGCGATATCCTCGCTTTTATACTATTTTCGAGAACACAGATTAAAGTACAGATGAATCACTTCACTATCTAAAAAAGGATACTATCAACAAAACTGACATCTATACATCTTTAGAAATACAAATTCGTATAGTGGACTCTCGCAAACATGAAGATACATTAAACTGCTCATAACAGAGCATAAAATACAATAAACATTAAACAAAAGATATACATTACAAGCAGGGTGCAATATTACATATGATAACACAACATTTACGTGTCCTTTCATAAAAGTATAATATATCAGTGACATATTTTAAAGTTGTGACGTCACATAAAAATATGGATCATATCAACGTAGGCGCCTTGTAATCAAGGGATCCCGGGTCCGATACCCGGTGGAGGCACATAGTGGTTCGAGTCCCACTTTAAACTGTAGGTTCAGTCCCGATTAGCCTATCTGTGCCAGAAATCTGTCGAGCAAGCGAACGAAAACAAGTCCTCTGGGCAAGTAGTGACTCGGGATTGATGGACCAATGAACGTGCGGAAGGGAAATGTGGGGAATGGTTGCAGCCACCAGCCGCTTGCAGCAGGACGCACTGCTTCGCTCCACCCACTCGCTTACTTCCCTTCTGACCTTGGACAAATTTTTCAAGATGACAGGAGAAAAACAGCGCAGTGGTAGATTTCGAAACTTTCGTTCACTTGCTCCAGAGATTCCTGGGACAAAGTGTAGGTAGCCTCTCACTCTAAAACGTAGACTGGAGAAATGAACTTCCTGCCGCTGAAAAAAAATGTTTATGGACATTTCTAAAGCATCAACAGCTATTTTGTTAGTCACATTAGTTAATCTAATAAATGTAACCTTTATGATTCAGTTGTTGAAAATACATTTATTGTTCACTCAGCAGCAAATTATAATCATTATCTATAATTATGCAAGACGGAATATTCAAATTTAAATGAAAACGGTTGGGGCCCCTTTTTTCTAAATGAATAGGCAGATTTAAATTCGAACGGCCTTCCAAGTGATGCAATCGGGTTTAGAATTTCACTTGAGTACACCCTTTGGGATATCGGTATGGTAATGAAACAGGGAATTTTTCAACACTGGATATAGCTAGTTGTTGCGTCAGAGGTAACACGTGACTACCGCCATCCTGCAGCCCCTTCTTTATCATTCAGTCGTGGAACAGGGCACAGTGCGCATTCGCTGTAAAAGTGTATTACAAACGCAATTATAATTACGTTGGTTGCTTGGTTGATTTGGTGCCTTAAGTCCACTTTATGCACAGTAAGGCTAATTGGGACTGGACATACAGTTTAAAGTATTATCTGAACCACTATAGGACTCCACTGGGTATCGAACACACGGGACTGGTATCATCCCCTTTGATGTTTATAGAATTATTAATTCATTGGTGATTTACAAGAGCACTGTTTTTCTTAAACTACTGTTTAAAAACTTATGTTAGTAGTATTATTTATATTAATTGAATAACTTGGGTGTAAAACATGGCTGGTGACATTTTGGTCATTTTTTAATTACATAGTAAAATGTGTAATTCTTCAAGTTTCGAGTGAAATTGCCGTGTCGTACAATTTGCATTGGACTCAGCGAAGCCTTCTGAAATTGGTAAGCACAACACGAAAACAATTTATCTACAATATAGCTTCTAATGAACTCAGAAATAACCAAAATGTCACTTACCATGTTTTACACCCGAACCCTTCAATTATTTTATTTATTAGATTTTTGTGTTTTGTTTCTCAGCGAAGGCATTTGTTATAAAGGCGGCGACGCTACTACTGCACAACCGGGGAGGCCAATTATAGTTACGCAGAGTTATAGAGAGCAGAAGCCTTCCAACCACCATCCCCACGCACCCTCAATGAAATTAAAGATCGGATCCGGGAAGAGGTGGCTCAAATTTCTGTTGCCATGCTGCGCATTGTCATGTGCACGCAAAAGACTGAATGTGTGAAACGAAACGAAGGTCATCTTAGTTATGCTATTTTCAAATACAGTAAAACCTCGTTAATCCGGACTAATGGGGGTATAAGTTGACCGGTTTAACGAAAGTCCGGGTTAACTGAAATAACCTAAAAGAACAGTAGAAAGTGCATTAAAACTCCGTTTATAACAACAAAACACTATACGGTACAGTACAGTACAAAGTCTGCGGGAAACAGAATTTCATCAGTGGTTGACTGTCTTTACTTTGGGAAGTTCTCTTGTTGACTTCTAGCCACATTTAGGTTTTTTTTTCCTTTTGCCTGTCCGGATTAACAAGGCTTTACTGTAAATCAAAATCTAAAGGAATGGATTGCATTTTTCTTTTGTTATTTCTTCTTCAATTAATAAAGTAGTACATTTTGTCCTGATTATGTTTTCTGGTATGAATTATTTTGTCAACCGCGCCCAATTCATTGTTTCACCCTGTATTTTGATTTTAAATCGATTGCGAAGACAAAGTGGATCTAGAATACAAGACATCACAAAGTAGGAAGAATTAGTTGGTTCATACTAATAGAAAAGTGCACAGAAGTATGAGCCCGAGTGGGAATCGCAGCGTAGAATAAGTCAGACGAACGCTTGTAATTGTATCGACAATAGAGGATCATCCCAACAGATATACCAGCCCACCACGGAACACCACAAATGCTACAAGAACAGGGTTTCTCGCCTCCACCCTCAAAAAAGAAGATCTTGCAACGTTCTTGAGCAGAGAATTAGCACAAACGCCATCGCGTCCCTTCCTGGGAAGATCCCCCCCCCCTTCCTCCCACTTTTCCCTAACTAGGGTCTCGGAATTAACACTAATCCCAAGATAACTCTGGAAACAAGGAAGCTAATGCCTCTGGTCTAATCCCCTGTGATGTTCCTGCAGGAAACTGAATGGTACCCAACTCCTGTGACGTCAGGTTCTGCTCACACAGACCTATTCAACCCATCGTCATTTGTTGGACCTTAACGCCCTTCTATGGCGGGTTCGCTGCTTCGGGGAACATATCACGGTATAATAGCAATTCATTAAGTTTGGATAGCTATCCCCTGTTATGTCTGCTTGAGGGGGACACTCACTTAAAGCTGGCTTACTAGCATAATCTCGCCGTTCGGTGAATTATACCGAAAAGGTATTCACTTGCGACCCAAGGTACCTCGGTTGTGGCCATTTCGTGGAACCCTCCACGGAAAGCCCGGATGTAAGGATAAGACTGGCTTCGCAAGAAGATCCGGTGAGGTATAATCTTGCGCATAATGTCCTTGTCGTTACCACGGTTTATCCTTGTAAACATTGTTTGCAATCTGCGCCCATTCTTGCCGATAACCGTTATTTCTTTTAATTCTGTTACTCCTAGCTCTGTTGTCGAGTCGTGTCGTGCACAGGAAGTGAGCGAAATTGGGCAAACTCTTTGAAGCAATCTTGCTTCAGTGTCGTTTGGAAACATGAAACAAGCTCAAACATTGAGTTCCATTTGAGTTAAAAAAAGAAGAGACTCAAAGTAGATAATCCTGTTTACTATAAGGATACCCCTCCACTCAAAACTTTGCATTATTTGCATAACTATAATCTTCATTATAAGAAAAAGTTATGGGAAATTACAAGAATGAAATATATATTTTAATCTACAATCTTTGCCATACAAGTACGTGCGCAAACACAAAAAAAGGGATTTTTCCAAAATTCAACCCTCTAACTGTGGGAAAGAGGCATTAAACTTTCTTACACCCCTATTTGAACGAACAATGGGATGTTTAAAATACTTTGCCACAGTATGATGACAATTTGTTTGACGCAATTATGTAATTCGCTCGAATGGTTATTGACTAATCTGAGAATTACTTTCAGAGATTACTAGGAGATGCGAGTTGTTTTTCATCCTTTATTCAAAATAAACATTTTAAAGTCTTCGAATTGTGACTCTGGTAATTTAAGGGGTGATGCTCATCATATTATTTCGGAATATACACTCAGAAAAAAGAAAGACTTTATACAAAACATTATCAAAAATTACTGTGCCTTTTCCCGTAAATATGATTTCATTGTTGTACGCACCAGATATTCGGATTGCATATATTATACTTGCTTTTTGAGACAAGCTGTTATAAAATTGTAATTATATGTTTCTAATGAATGAGTGATGTAGTTATATATATATAAAGTATTTAAACTTTGAATGTAAAATTTTTATCAATATGTATTTTATGTACTTAAAATGTATGCTGGGGGTAAACAGCCATATGTAAAGCTGTAAGGCCAATAAAATTTGTTGATGATGATAATGAGTTGTTTGTTTATTGTTGTTTGGAACAAGACCTTGTAGTACCATAGAATGATAAAAGGGCAACAGCATTCAATAAGTGATAATGAAGGTCATAACTTCCTGAAGAGAGCGAACGATATCAATGTTTTGGGATAAATATTGTAAAACGGCACCGTTGGCTAGAAATCGCTACGAAATAGGCGGTGTGAGCCAAAAAAATGACGATGACGATTTACGTTGATTTAAATGTAGGATTTTATGAGTTTCAAGATTAATACAGTTTTACTTCAAACCTGATTAGTATTTTGTGAGAGTATATTGTGCGGAATTAAGCAGCATTGGGAGTTTTATGAAGTCCTGAATGTGGAAGCTCACAATAATTCATAAAAGTCTTATAGTCACGTGGCCTCAGGATAGGCTGCTCGGAACGTCTAGTTGTTCTCCGTGAAGGAGTTTTGGTAAGTTGTTTTACTGTGACAATAGCCGGGCATTAACATTTTTATTTTATTTCGGTATGTCTAAATTAGAAGTATAAGAATACTTTAAACAAAAGTCCTCAACAGATAGCGCTGTGTATGTTATACATCTGGATAAGGTTGTGTCTTGCGGAGGTCGATGTAAATTAACTATCTTATGAATCTTCTGAATGCTAATTTATGACACCAATTGATATTATACTAAACTAATGCTTCATAGTTATTAACATGAATTCTAATTTCTGATTCGTACTGGTACTCTATTGACGATTTATCTTGAATTATTGATTTCAACAAATAAATATGTGACTGTGTGATCCAAGAAATATATGAGAGTTAGACAATCAAAAATAATTAAACATTGCACAGTGTTCAGTAAGTATTACAGATGAACCTAAGATGGCCGTCACAAGGCTGCAAGATGCTAGTGTTCAAAATGAAATAGGGTAGTAATCTGTGTATGACCGGACGAGAAGATAGAATGTATCGCAGCTCCGTATATGTTCTATTAAGCGACGCAAAACATCATAATATGTCTATTTAGCGATTCTATTCTGTGTAATTTGTCTACTGCGTAACACCCATTCCTGTAAGACAAAGACTGCATCCCGAATCCCAAAATAAGACGTGCTTCTGTTGGTAGCAGCACACAGCATGGCTCTTATTTTATCAGAATATATCAAGTGATTTTGGTTGATTGATTGAGTTGGTGTTTTAAGTCTACTTTATGCACAGTAAGGCTAATCGGGACTGGACCTACAGTTTAAAGTGGGATCCGAACCACAATGTGCCTCCAGCGGGTATCGAACCCGGGACCCTTTGATTACAAGGCGACGACGCTACCACTGCGCCATCGGGGAGGCCAATATATCAAGTGAATGCCATGATATAACAACTCAAACCTGTCGTTTCACTCTGCCACGACAATCAGCAAACTTTCTAAAAATAACAGCCAGTCACAATACTGGAAATCGTGTCATCTTTCAGATAGTAGCAGTAAAAAGGTTTCACGGAGGTCTGAATAGAAATTTGAGACTTCTTGCTCTAATCTATTGTGCAAACGACTAGTGAATGTATGTTGAAGCCACACCTCTACCATTAATACCATTCCTAAAACTTTCTAGACACACCCTGCAGGTTGAAACGCTGACGACCAATTCGATTTAAGTTATGAGGTCATTCAGCCTGATTAAATCATGCTCTTCCAGGAAAATCTCTCCCGAATTTCAGCTTGCATTCAGAACGACAGTTGAGTTGTTAGCCATGCACATATTTACTAACCTGATTCAGTTGTTTCCCGTTATCAGTCCGTTCCTAGGTCCTGCATAAATTTCCGGCAGCGTATGTTAACAGCGGTAGTTGCTAAATTGCATAAATAACCGCTGCACAAACTAGAATGCACAGATGCAAATTACTGCAATTTTCTTTCATTACTGCGGCTGGATCATATTAAAGCTCATGACTTTATTCCATATATTTCCATGTGAGCGTTTATAACCATTGTTACTAGGTTATATAACGTTTCGTTTAGCATTTAGTTAAACCGCAGTGGGTGTCTAGCTGCAGGTTTTTTTTACTTTACCTACGTCACCAGTTCCCAAATGGTGATTCGCGAACGCATTGTCTTGTCCCATGAATAAGAATCATAGAAAATGCATCGTCGTTATGGCAGAGTTGGCAATGGAAATTAACGACCTTCTCACAAGTGCTACAAAAGTGCATATCATTATATGTAGGGACGATATCCGTTGCGGAATGGATGGTTAGTACAGCGCACCACAACGCCAGAAGTCCCGTGTTCGAATCCTGGCCTTGGAATGTGAGTGTCGCTTCATCAATTCCATCATATCATCGCTCATCCTCATCGTCGCGAATGCCAAAAGTGCCAGAAGAGCGATTCTAATAAGAAAAACAAATGAAGTCATTATATCTAGGGCGTGACGTCATGGACGTCCGCGGGATTTTGCCAGGGAGGAGCAAGCAAGGTAATTTTTTCCCAAGGGGGCAAAGGAGTCATATTTTCGACCACAATAGTGATGCCCCCTAAAAAACACTATTTCAGTATGAAATTGCCATGTTCCTTCAACGTATTTATAATAATTAACAAATAGTACTGGGGCTAGAATAAAATTATGTGTGAAATATATACTTTTCAGATGGACATTTATTTTCCGGGGGGGGGGGTGCCGCAGCCCTCTTTGCCCCCCTTCCGGACGTCCAGGTGTGTCGTGAATTTAAGCACTGTAAGCAATGTTTACATGGAACAAAGCGGATAATCCTACTAGGCAAATCTAACATAAATGTTATTCAGCATTGCTAAATTATTGTAGGTCTAGTAGTGAATAATGTCAACAGATGGCATTGTAAGACACATGTAAGGAATGCATTTGCCGCTCCGGTCAAATACAATGGCCACTGTTACTCTTTCACAGCCAGCCCCGCTGTAACCTTCCGTGTAATTAAGTGTAATAACGATTACACTCTGAGCTCTTAGCGCTGTGTGCAATATATTGGCGATGTTTTCACCCGCAGGAAAGTAACCACAACTGAAAATTATCTATTATCCAGTTTTAACTGTAGTGAAGAATTCGGTGAATGGCGTAACTAAGAAATTGTGCACACACAGTAGCCAGGGTGCATACCATTTCATATAATCAAAATTCTTTGACTTTTCCAGGTTTTCCAACCAATCTCCAAGGTGACGCTTTAAATTTGCTGTACATAGTGACGTACTGGCGGCATAATTAATGCATCTCTGGAATTAGAAACGATATTAAACACATGAATGAGATCCATTTACCATTTCCCGTGGTGCATTTAACGGCCTCCATGAAAGTTCACACGGGTCGTTACAACATTAAAGACCAGGGATATTGTTGTGATTGAGCATTATATTATGTATAATCATGTAGCTGAGAGAAAGATGAACAAATATGTTCAATCGTCTGTTGTCGAGCACACGCACAGAAAACTAAATGCATCATATCGATTGATGCACCAGAATGCATCGATTGATGCACTAAAGTGTGTTTCATGGCTTCTTCAAAGAATCAGATTCACATTTCATGCATTTGGCTGCATTTCTGTATGTCGTGAAAGAAACACGAAAAGCGCATCATTTGATTCAAGTGAGGATTTATTTCAGTCGAGATGCACTTCAATGCATCAGTTGATGTTCCTTGATGCACCTTCCTGCATCTCTTTGGATGATGCACTTAAACGTTTGGTCTGAGCTACAGAGCGAAACATTTAAGTGCATCATCGAAAATATGCATTCTGGTGCATCAAAATGCATCAAGGTGCATCAAAACGCATCAACTGATGCATTGAAGTGTATCTCGACTGTAATAAGTCCTCGCTTGAATCAAATTATGCACTTATACAAAAATGTACCCATACGCATCAAATGTGAATCTGATTCTTTGAAGAAGCCATAAAGCATACTTTAGTGCATCAATCGATATGATGCATTTAGTTCTCCGAGTGTAGAGTTAGTTTAGATTCCTCGGACGGCATGTTGTACACACGTTGAAAGTTATTAAACCTCGTTTGTGTTTTGTCTGCAGAATGTACTATAATCTATGTTTTTACTTGTATCTAAGCTTTCTAATCACTCCGAACGTTTCAGAGCCACAAAATCCGAATAACGGATATTCGGAATTAAATTATCCGATATCAGTTTCGGATGCAACTGATAATCCGAAAATTTGGATAATTAGATTATCCGAAGAGTTCAGATTTGATGGATTTGTAGAAAATCCGTACAATGAAATACAAACACGACGAATATAAGGATATGTGGATAGCTCGTGAAACGGATAAACGATAAAACTATCCGGATAATGTACACATTCGGAAATCCGGTCTTTCGGATAATTCTGGCAGTTTGGATCATTCGGATAATCGCTATATCCGCATATCAAAACAACAGATATCAGGAAATTTGAAATCTAGATAACATTTTATCCGATTTTTTTCATCCCTATTAAGTGCTTGGATTGTACGTACATCCAATCGGAATCTTCATAACAGATTACATGCAATTCACGGCTAAAAGCACATTGCAAAATATTCTGATATACAATGGCACACATAGCTAGAATCATCATTTATACATCAAAGGAGAAAATAAATAATGCATGGTGAACTTACCATCTTTCTGTAGTGTCGTGAAAATAGCGTGGAAGACACTCGCATCATGGACTACAAGCACGGACGGTGAATGAACCACAACAACGTCTCCACTAGATGACACTGCGGTCACGAGAACATGTGCACCGTCTCTTGTTCTGAAAAATTGAAAAATGATGCTATTTTACTCCAGTGACTGCAATTTCTTGCGTGGCTTAAAGTGTACTTAATATGAACATTTCACACAGGGGATAACATTTCATCTAACCAACAACATTTCAATCTGTCAACGTTAACAAATTGCAACTAATGGATTGCAATTCGTGCTAGATGGGAAAAGATGAAACTTTAGTTACCATGGTATCATTATATTGTTGTTTCTTTGGTAAATAAGCGAAGTTGAATGACGAGGTAATAACAAGGAGGTTAAGTTGGCTTGTGGAAAGAAAATAAATCACCTTATATCACTCCACTAGGATTTTTCTAGCAGGGTCTATGTGAAGGTTCGTGTAGGACTTTATGTGCTAATAGTGTACGTACAGTCGCGTAAAGAAATACTTCCCCCATAAGACATATTAAGGCTCTATGGGGGAGGCATTTTTCTTGTATGGCTGTACAATCTTTGGACTTTACAAGCACGGATCTCTGATGTGATTGCTATGGTGGAAAAACAAAATGAAATGTTAATGACCTTGCAGGATATTCGATTTTAAGTCCAATTTATGCACAGAAAAGCTAATTGGGACTGGTCTACAGTTTTAAAGTGCAACCCAACTCATTATAATCTGTCCCAGGAGTCTGGAGTAACACAAATTATAAAATTCTCTTACACTCAACATTTTTTAACAAAGTGAAAATATGAGTGTGAAAATAATGTTATCAATACTTGTTTAAAGTTTTTAATTTCTCAGATAAATAACAGCACACACATTGCTGAAACTTTAAATCCACTTTATGCACAAATGGGCTAGCCGAGACTGGGTTTATGGCTTCAACCATTGTGCAATATGCTTTCACTGGAGACAGAAACCGGGATCCTTTGAATACATTGTTACTATTTCGTAATCGGCGAGGAATAGTAATAATTTTGTGAATGGTAAATATGGACCTTTACATCTTCTCTACCCCTTCAAATATTAATTTTGTTTTCTAAAATTTCCTTTCTATTTAGCAGCGTCCTCGTATATTTCAATTTTGGACGCACGCCGCTTCTTGCTTGAGGCTAGCAATGCGATTGGATCCTCGGGGGCGTGTTTATCGTACGCGTCACAGCAGGTGGACGGAACAGCCAATTAGGCGTGCATGTCCTTGAAATTTGCCCGCGCTTTTACGCCATTGGAAGCTGAAAATGGCGCTGGCTCTGTTCCTTCCATTTGTCTTTCCTCCTGTTTCTTGACGGTGTGTTTCTCTTTTCCTTGTTCGCTTATGCGTACAAGGTCTCAGCCCGTGTATTGATTGAAAGAGAGAACGGAAAGGCAGTGACAGACAATAAAACAAATAAATACACAAAAGCCCTTACTCGTACAGCAGGAAGGATGGAAGGGGGGAGGGGGGATCGAAGACAGGCAGAACTGAGAGGAACTAGTAAATTCCCCTTTCGCCCACCGGATGCTGGAGGGGGGGAAAATCCCCAGACCTTCTTAAATGTCCAAATTATACGTGTTGGAACCGGATACGCGACTCTCTCCGAAGGCGTTATTCATGAGAACAAGTTCCAACCTTCGTCCAGGCACTGCGACCAGCGCTAACAAGGCAAGACGAATAGTCCCATCCGTGTCGAAAAGAGAAAATATAACAAGGCCCGCTCACTCCTAACGTGTTTCCCCCCCTTTTTTTTCCTCGCAATAAAAAGTTTCGCCTCGTACGGGAGCTGTTCGCTAGCGTGAAAGCATTTAATAGGTGCGACACAATGTCGTGGGTTGAGTTTCACGCCCGGGATCCTGTGTATTATAAATGAAGCCTACAGCTGAATATGATGCTCATCTGTTAAGCAGATGATCAAGGGAAAATCCCCGCTCTAGCATCCTTTCCACGAGCAGCTCCGGTGCTGTTGAGAAATAATTTTAATCTAGGAAATGGCTATAACTCAACGAACTTTTAGCAGGAGATACTAACTTTAAAAATAAAAAAAAGATTTATGGAGCTAAGTGACTCTAGCACTCCAAAGTGTAGTCGGAACTGAAGAAACTTATTAATGTAATAACTTGTTGACAAATACTGTACTCTAAGAATATCGAAAGATATTGCTGGAGGAAAATTTGAAATACAGGGTGTCCAAAAAGTCACAGCGATTTTGACCGTGTCTTACTTTTGTACAATAAGCAATAGAGACATGAATCTTACACTGGATATTAACTTGGTCCATGTAGATATTTTTGAAACATTAAACATGATACATGAACGTTCAGTATGCAGAAAAAGCTACTAAGGTGTAAAGAAAAGATTTTGTACTCAGTAAAAACAAACATGAATGAAAAACTTGCAACATTTTTCGATGTGTATCGATGATCTCTGTGGGTATTTATCGAATTGGTAAATTAACAACAAATGTGTACGTCTTATGTGCATTATAGACGATTTATAGGGTTGCTTAAGACATATTAATTAAAAAAGTGTTTTTCGAAATTACGAGACCTACTGGCAACATTGGTCTTGTCAGAGGGCAGTATAGTCGACGCGCTAGTTACGTTAACGACCGGGTGGCTTTGAAGTCGACGGAGCGCGCCCACCAGCTGCAACAATAACATTCAACGCACAGTGTTGCCACACATCTACTCTACGCCACCTTGTCACTCCGCGCACAAGCGTATCCGCAGTCATGTGACTGATACTCCACGTGGAGTAGTCGAGCAGAATGACATCTGCACCCATTGGCTGAAGGTTGAGTGTGATTGGACGAAAACAACACGCCCGCTATTTATCCCCACCCACGTTCGTGGCGGCGGCTTTCTTCAGTTCTTCGACGTTAACGAAGTAAACGCGTGGACTATTCTACCAGGTGTGCCCGACATCTATGTTTATTATTCAATGCCCAGATGAAAGAAGAGAGTTGAAATTCATAATAGAAAAAGAGAAATAAGTTAAATAGATTACCTGTATAGTAGGAAGACGAAAATGCTCCTTAAAAGAAATGTTGCATGCAGGAAATAGAAGAAAAGTTACTTAGAAAATGTGAATGGAATGTGACAAAGTTGTACGTACTCTAGGCAAATCCGGTAAGTATAAAGAACTACCTGAAAGTTACAGTAGTAGAAGAGAATGTAAAATAAAACAAATATTTACTTCCGGGACTTAGAATAGTAAAGGGAATGTTGGAGAAAATGTTTAGGGCAGGAAAAGAGAATGGTATGCATACAGTGGCGGTGATAGGATTCCAAAACCGGGGAGGTAAGGTGTCAAAACTGGGGGGGGAAAGACTGTACATTCCCTTTGTAGATAAGGTTTAGCATAGTGCGGGAGTATAAGTGGCGAAAAGTGGGAGGAGGGGGCAACTTCCCCCCCTGGCCCCCCTAAACGCCGCCGCTGTATGTAGAACAAACAAGTAGATGTTGAATAACCGTTTATCCATCTTTACATCTGATAGTACGAGATGCATTTATCTGCGAGATAAATTATTACGCAATTAGAAAAGATAATTTGTAACACACCGTGGATGTTCCAAATTTAGCATTAACAAAGCCTAGCTTTCTTGCCTAAGGCGATTCCATGAAAATTATTTCACCAAATTTAGCCGCTCCGTAACGTTACCGATTTGCAACTTAACAATTTAAGTGTCTTAAAGTAACTCGAAAAGTAACTACTGCTAACGTTACTCCTGTTACTTCCAAACACTGGCAGCTATATTTGTTATCAGTGCTTGTTGCAGGCACGTCTCCTACCAATGCGCTGTAACTTGCTGAACAGAAAAATAGGGTTGGGGGAAAAGGGTGGGGGTTGAACTCTGCCACTTGAGTGAAGTGTCTGCGGAAATGCCTCGAGCAACGAAAACGCAATCGCTGAAATGAGAGAAACTCCAATAGGCAAGTTGCCCTCGGAAACCTCTCACAAGCAGAAAGACGGCTGTTATATACCTGTCACACGACACGGGGGCTGTGAATATCAGGCACACGTTATCTTGGCTTCCCAGCTGCCAACGGGAACAAAGGACGAGTCGGACTGATACGGCGTTGCTGCCTCGGAACAATATTCGTCCCTTCTCCCGACATGCTCCAGTCGGGAGGCTGGATGAGAAGAGATCCTCGCCGCCGTTTGTGGAAACAATATGGTCTCTCCTCTCTCTCTCTCTCTCTTTTGGAGAACGCATCTTGTGATGGGTGTTCAGATGCAAATCTGATTAAAGCCGCGGATGAGGGACTGGGTAGAGAGGGAAAGAAGAGTGCGAAATCTTTCTCGAATCCCTCCGGAGAAATTATGTAAATGAAGACGTTAAATATTACTCTGTGTGCGTGCCAAGAAGTCTTTGTACGAGGTGTCATCGGGAAGTTTGGGATACGGAACGTGGTCTTAATCTATCGCCCTAAGGTTGAAAGGTTTGTTAAAATATATCTGGAATCGCCTTCACATCGCAAAGCATGAAGGGACAGGGGGAGAGAAACAGGTGAATCGATTTTCTATCGCAAGCGAGGTAATGGTATCGATAGATTGATTGATTTACTTTTCTTCGCATTTTTGCAACTTTTGGCTAATCGCTGAGGATGAGTAATGATATGATGAAACTTATGAAGAGACACTCACAAAGAACGCCCAGGCTCGGACTCGAACCCGGGAGCCCTAGCGTTGTAGCTCGCTGTACTAACCACTCCGCCGCCGAGATAGTAGTGTCATTCAACCCAAGAAAAAGAGAGGCATTGATTCGTACACTTGACACTTCCATTCTTTAAAGCATATGTTACCTTTTCATTTACATGTCCAGTAACGTTTTGAAATTAAAATTTCACTTTTCTGGAGTTTGACGAACGTTGGCTTACCTGGTACCCCATACCCGATCCTTCAAAATATGAAGACACTTCTCTATTCACACTTATAATTGATTGATTGATTTGATTTATTTTACTTCGACTTTCTGCTACTTTTGGCTAATTGCCATGATGAAGATGAATGGTGATATGATGAAAAGGATGAAGGACAATCAAAACCATATATGGACAGGGCACAACACAAGTTTCATAGAGGATTATACTGGCCTAAGTCTAGACGCCAGAGCCTCGCTAGTCTGCAAAATGCAGTCCAGGGTGTACTACCGTTTGGGTGTCTACAGAAAGGATCGCTCCTTATACCCCGCACGTAATAATGCAGGGAGTCGACAGTATGACATGTCTTCTACGTATCTCTGTCCAATGTTCCTCTCACTTTGTGCGGTTAGCTATTCCAAGAGACTCAACTTATTTAATAAGAAAAAGTTAATTAAGCAATAGGAAGTAGAGTCCTTGAATCACAGAAAACTGCCCTGAGGATTCAAACGCTGTTGATGTGACGGGATCAGACCTCACACCATCAAAGCTCTTGCACTTTTAAAACTTTAAAGCAGCTGCAAACGTGGTAGACCCAAGAATAAAGACTATTGAATGTAATTAAATTGGTACCAGCCCGTATATAGGGAAGTCAATGAAGGACGGAAACATTCGATGTCCGGAATAATTCCGTAAAAGATGAATTTTGGTCAGTTGTCAATGGAGGATAGTACCAAAAAAGTGTGTCAATCACAGACCAGCGCCAGCCATTTGTCAACTCAGGAGTCCTATGTACTACTCTAGTCAATTCTATTTTAAGATCTCATGTACAAAAATAATATAAAAGATCTTGCATTTGCAATAATTTGCATTATTAACGGATTACTTCAAACTTCTTGAACTTGTCATCTTTTCAGAACACATTCTGAAGTTTGTAAACATATAGTTCGTCTTTTTTAATGTGCATGTTTTTGTGCAATTTTGTCGTTTTCAGTTTAATGCAATTTCCTACGCCCTCTATTGGTTACCTGATAACGTCGTTGTCTTGTAATGAAGGGAACACAGGTGGAGGCACATGGCGGTTCGAATGCCACTTTAAACTACAAGTCCCGTCCCAATTAGCTTACCTGTGCAAAAAGTGGGCTAAAAATCTTTAAAAAAATCAATTCCTTATTTATATACTCTGTCCCGGGAATCTGTGGAGCAAGCGAACGAAAGCATTTTATTAGTTAGCCTAGTTGTGTTGCACCTTTGTGGTCGCAGAATATATCATGCATAGTTGTTTTGAATCTGTTGTACGAAACCATGTTTATATGTAAACTCGCGTACTTTCGACGTGGCCCAGGCCACGTCTTGTACGCTCGCATGCGTGACCTTCGGCCACTTTGTGGGCGTAATCATATTATAGATGGGGTAAAATGTCTGCATGTTGTATTGGATGAAAGGGAACAAGTATATAAGTTCACTAATTTTAAAAGTTTAGAAAGTAACTTTGTGTGTGTATGGGCTCTAATAAGGTACAAATATTCAAAGCATTATTGTCTATTTTCTTAATAATAAACTGAGTAAGTAATAACCGTTTCAAGATTATTAGCTGGATGTTTTGCATTTACGAATTAAATTGCGACACTAAATTGAAAATGTTATATTTACTACCTCTTTAGTCATTTTCACATTTTTGAACGTAATTGGATAATAACTGTTTTCCGTCATTCCCCTCAAATTCCTACCTTGCCTCTGTAATAAATTCTGATGGTCGCATTTTGAAATTCGAATAGTCTAGCATAATTCCCTTACAGTCGTTTTCGGGGTGAAAATAAACATTCTTTAAGTTCCCTAGCAACGTCCGTTTCCATGGACAACAACAGGCACGGCAAGCTCTAAGGAATTGCATGTCATTATACCCCCTAAACATTTAGTTAAAACAAGCACGATGTAGATATTTACGCATTGAGTTTACCAATATATATACGTAATTGTATCTGGGCTGAAACTCCTTATTATGTAGATGTCACCCTTGTTTCAGGCACCTTTTCAAAGCCAGGAGTTCATTCATCTGTGTGCTATTGATCTGTGAGAAATATAATGTATCTCGACAATTAAGAATTGAAGGAAACAATGTGTGCTGCAAAAGAGTTCCGTGGCAACGGTTGCTAAGGACGTGAGAAAAGGGCATTTTCACCCTTAAGGAAGGGCCGATTGAGCGATTTTTGAATTTTCTCGGCCTTTTGGGACAATTTCATGGGGGGTCGTAATCGGGCGTTTTTCGCCTCCGGGGCTTCCTTCATGGAGAACATTCATGTCAGTGAGTGAGTCAGTGGTGGGATTGGGGTTTTATATATATTGGACTCGCGTACTTTCGACGTGGCCTTTGGCCACGTCTTGTACGCTCACATGCGTGAACTTCGGCCACGTTGTGGGCGCAATCATGTTATAGATGGGGTTCCTCAATGATCTTAATGACTTTGAAAAGATCTGCATGTTGTATTGGATGAAGGGGAACAAGTGTATAAGTTTGCTAATTTGAAATGTTTAGAAAATAGCGTTATGTGTGTACTCTAATATTGTACACATATTCAACACATTATTGTCTACATGTATTTTCGTAATAATAAACTGGGTAAATATTGTCCGTTTCAAAAAGTTAGATATTTCATATAAACGAATTGAATAGCGACACTACATTGGAAAATGAGTATTTACGTCTTTTGTCATTTTCACATTTTTAAACGTAATTTAAAAATAATTGTTTTCCGTTATTACGTGCGCTCGCCGACGTGGTTGGCTTATTTGGAAAGTTTTGAACGTAACTTTGTGTGTGTACGGGCTCTAATACGGCATTTTCTTAATAATAAAGTGAGTAAGCAATAACCGTTTCAAAGTAGTTAGTTAGATTTCTTGTATATACGAATTCAATAACGACTTTATATTGAAAAAGCAATATTTACGTCTTTTGTCATTTTCACATTTTTGAACGTAATTGGATAATAACTGTATTCCGTCATTCCCCCCAAATTCCTACCTTGCCTCTGTAATAAATTCTGACGCTCGTATTTTGAAATACGAAAAGTCTAGCATAATTCCCTTACAGTAGTTTTCGGGTTGAAAATAAACATTCTTTAGGTTCCCTAGCAACGTCCGTTTCCATGGACAACAACAGGCACGGCAAGCTCTAAGGAATTGCATGTCATTATACCCCCTAAACATTTAGTTAAAACAAGCACGATGTAGATATTTACGCATTGAGTATAACGTAATTGTATCTGGGCTGAAACTCCTTATTATGCAGATGTCACCCTTGTTTCAGGCACCTTTTCAAAGCCAGGAGTTCATTCATCTGTGTGCTATTGATCTGTGAGAAATATAATGTATCTCGACAATTAAGAATTGAAGGAAACAATGTGTGCAAAAGAAATGCCCGTGGCAACGGTTGCTAAGGACGTGAGAAAAGGGCATTTTCACCCTTAAGGAAGGGCCGATTGAGAGATTTTTTTAATTTTCTCGGCCTTTTGGGACGATTTCATGGGGGGTCGTAATCGGGCGTTTTTCGCCTCCGGGGCTTCCTTCATGGAGAACATTTATGTCAGTGAGTCAGTGTTGGGATTGGGGCTATATATATATATTGGACTCGCGTACTTTCGACGTGGCCAAGGCCACGTCTTGTACGCTCGCATGCGTGACCTTCGGCCACTTGGTGGGCGTAATCATATTATAGATGGGGTACAATGTCTGCATGTTGTATTGGATGAAGGGGAACAAGTGTAGAAGATCACTAATTTTAAAAGTTTAGAAAGTAACTTTGTGTGTGTATGGGCTCTAATAAGGCACAAATATTCAAAGCATTATTGTCTATTTTCTTAATAATAAACTGAGTAAGTAATAACCGTTTCAAGATTATTAGCTGGATGTCTTGCATAAACGAATTCAATAGCGACACTAAATTGGAAATGCAATATTTACGTCTTTTATCATTTTCACATTTTTAAACGTAATTGGAAAATTATTGTCTTCCTTTATTTCCCTCAAGTTCCTAACTTGCCTCTGTAATAAATTCTGACGCTTGAATTTTGAAATACGAAAAGTCTAGCATAATTAACTTACAGTAGTTTTCAGGGTGAAAATAAACTTTCTTTAAGTTCCCTAGCAACATACGTTTCCATGGTGAACAACAAGCACCGCAAACTCTCTAAGTAATTGTATGTTATTATACCTCTAAACATTTAATTAAAACAACCACGATGTAGATATTTTCGTATTGAGTTTACCAATATATACGTAAGAAATTGTGTCTGGGCTGAAACTCCCTATGTAGATGTCACCCTTGTTTGAGGCACCTTTTTGAACCAGGAGTTGATTCATCTGTGTGATCTGTGAAAAATGTATAATATATTTAGCTAGACAATTAAGAATTGAAGGAAACAATGAGAGCAAAAAAGAAAAGCCTTGGAAACGGTTGCTAGGGACGTGAAAAAAGGCCATTTTCACCCTTAAGAAAGGGCCGATTGAGAGATTTTTGAATTTTCTCGGCCTTTTGGGACAATTTCATGGGGGGTCGTAATCGGGCGTTTTTCGCCTCCGGGGCTTCCTTCATGGAGAACATTTATGTCAGTGAGTCAGTGTTGGGATTGGGGCTATATATATATTGGACTCGCGTACTTTCGACGTGGCCAAGGCCACGTCTTGTACGCTCGCATGCGTGAATTTCGGCCACTTTGTGGGCGTAATCATATTATAGATGGGGTAAAATGTCTGCATGTTGTATTGGATGAAGGGGAACAAGTGTATAAGTTCACTAATTTTAAAAGTTTAGAAAGTAACTTTGTGTGTGTATGGGCTCTAATAAGGCACAAATATTCAAAGCATTATTGTCTATTTTCTTAATAATAAACTGAGTAAGTAATAACCGTTTCAAGATTATTAGCTGGATGTCTTGCATAAACGAATTCAATAGCGACACTAAATTGGAAATGCAATATTTACGTCTTTTGTCATTTTCACATTTTTAAACGTAATTGGAAAATTATTGTTTTCCTTTATTTCCCTCAAATTCCTACCTTGCCTCTGTAATAAATTCTGACGCTTGAATTTTGAAATACGAAAAGTCTAGCATAATTCACTTACAGTAGTTTTCAGGGTGAAAATAAACTTTCTTTAAGTTCCCTAGCAACATCTGTTTCCATGGTGAACAACAAGCACCGCAAACTCTCTAAGTAATTGTATGTTATTATACCTCTAAACATTTAATTAAAACAACCACGATGTAGATATTTTCGTATTGAGTTTACCAATATATACGTAAGTAATTGTGTCTGGGCTGAAACTCCCTATGTAGATGTCACTCTTGTTTGAGGCACCTTTTTGAACCAGGAGTTGATTCATCTGTGTGATCTGTGAGAAATATAATGTATTTAGCTACACAATTCAGAATTGAAGGAAACAATGTGTGCTGCAAAAAAAAAAAAAAACGTGGCAACGGTTGCTAAGGACGTGGAAAAGGGCATTTTCACCCTTAAGGAAGGACTAATTGGGCGATTTTTTAATTTTCTCGGCCTTTTGGGACGATTTCAAGGGGGGTCGTAATCGGGCATTTTTCGCCTCTGGGGCTTCCTTCATGGAGAACATTTATGTCAGTGAGTCAGTGGTGGGATTGGGGCTTTATATATATTGGATGTAGATATTTTCGTATTGAGTTTACCAATATATACGTAAGTAATTGTGTCTGGGCTGAAACTCCCTATGTAGATGTCACTCTTGTTTGAGGCACCTTTTTGAACCAGGAGTTGATTCATCTGTGTGATCTGTGAGAAATATAATGTATTTAGCTACACAATTCAGAATTGAAGGAAACAATGTGTGCTGCAAAAAAAAAAAAACGTGGCAACGGTTGCTAAGGACGTGGAAAAGGGCATTTTCACCCTTAAGGAAGGACTAATTGGGCGATTTTTTAATTTTCTCGGCCTTTTGGGACGATTTCATGGGGGGTCGTAATCGGGCGTTTTTCGCCTCCGGGGCTTCCTTCATGGAGAACATTTATGTCAGTGAGTCAGTGAGTCAGTGTTGGGATTGGGGCTCTATATATATATTGGATTAGTCTGAACCACAGAGAAGGAAAATAAAGGAGGAGGGGAACAGTGAACTTTTGTGCCATGGAAGCTGAAATTCTTCTAAGAGAATGATTTTCAGTGGGTCCGAATACACCCTATACACGCCCCTGTTTAGTACACTTCAATACTGATAGACGCATGATAAGAGGAAGAAGAAGAATTTGTATTTTATAGCTTGTTATTGATTGGTTGTTATAGTAACAATGTGTAAGATGTACGTGAATGGCTTCCAGGCATTAAAGTTACGTTGTTTAATTTAAAGCTACGTATTTTGTATGTTTTGTGTAAGTTCAGATAAGGAATCGCACACAGAACGCAAGGCTTACATCTATGGTACAGTCAGTAGGATATTCTTCGTAAGAAGAAGTATGGATGACGTCATGAAAAGTACGCGACGATCATCATTCCAGCATAAGTTTATGCAAAGAGAAATTGTGTCGGCTTGATCAATTTCTACGGTAGGAAAGCAAGATTGCACGGTTTGTGTATTATTTACAATAATTGTGCAAGTTCAAATCAGTGTGATACGGCTTGTATCTACGATGTTGTAATATTAAGTTGTCCACAATTATGAATATGTTCGGTTTGAATTTATTCTCAGAGTTCCGGCCAGATTCGGAACAAGTAGAAGATTATTTGACGAGGTTTGGATTAGGTAGATCTGTTGATGAGGGGTTTGGTCCACACTCACGTTTTCTTAGCCACCTGACGTGCGCCGTTCGTGTAGATCCGTCGAATAACTGCACTTTATATATCAGGCTATTGCCAACTCTAGACAATACCATTCCTGGTACATGCTTAGGAGAATTTACCTTTGGGGTCTGCACCCAGACCGGATCATTCGGAAGATATGTAATTTTGTCAAGTCTCTTCCCCGCCGTGATCCAAGAAATGGTGGGCGATCCACTGGCCTTTCCCGCTCAGTCATATCTGTTACCATCCACCAGAGCCATGGTTGAAATCCCAGCACGAAAGCAGAAGGCAAACTTTGAGTTTCTCCTAATCTGGAATTTCTCAAAAACAGAAGAACTTCCGCGATCCTCGCATCCATCCGCAGTGAACTTAAATTGGGGTGTTCCAATACCAATTTTCTCAAATGGTCAAAACAGTGAGATTGGAATGAGGTTTTTCTTTCTCCGACTGAACTTTCATCAAGCCTTTTGCCTCCCTTAATCAGAGGGTCTGTGCACGCCTATGGGGCTAGACCAATGGACGTGTGCGAGGGAACGGGATCGAGTGGAGGGGGGATCGAGTGCAGCAACCAGCTTTTGCAGTACCCACTCGCTCTTCCCCTTGCTCCAGAGATTACCGAGCATAGTGTCTGGTGGTGTTGAGGACTATTGAAATGACCTTCCTGAAGCACGAATTGGATGAAAGCCAAGACGGGTGAGTCGGACATAAGAAAGAAATGGTTCGTAGTGACTGGATTGCATTAGCGGAAAGCGGGAAATCGTGCCAGAGGTTAGCACGTCGCGTCCCAGCCGCCAATTGCAATGTTTTGTCTCAGGCTTGTTCATTTTGTCCGTCGGCGTTTCGGAGGAAACTTTGATAATTTCCAGTCCTGTGTTTGTCCAGGATTCCAGCACGAGTATGGCCTCGGCTATTGTGTCCAAAGGAGGAAGAATGGAGCTGCACCAAGTTTGTTGGTCGCCCTGGGGATGGAGTTCCAGCAAACAATGCCCTTGAAACAGTGCAGGCGCGACGTCGTGTTATTGAACGTTCCTCAATGTGAAATTATGACGTCTTTCATGTAGCGCTGGGTCGCAGTGATGAATTCTGGAGATGGCCTTCAGAAATAGAAAAGTCCCCCCCCCACCCACTCCGAAAATGTAAATAACCTAGCAGATGGAGTACTTTCACTCGCTCGTACCAGTTCGAGTCTCCCACCCTCGATCATATACAATGGAATATCATTTAATGTGACAATAATCTTAGACAAAATATCTGTTCTGGCAGTTTCAGCCCACAATCATATATTTCATTTTCATAAATTACCGTATTGGTAATATAGACTAAACTACATTTTAACATGTAGAAAATGACTGTGTATGTTTAAGTTTCAATGTTACTGCGTCTTTCACCCCACGGTCCATATTTGAGTGCCCACTACCTCAGAAAAATTACTGTTACACGTGTACTACTGGGCTTCGAGTGTATACCGCTCGTTTTGCCTGTTCGAGCGAAGAAACTCTCGATTCCATATGCTATCTAGCGTCCTCCGTGAGAACTTATTTTCAATGTTACATTGATTTAATTGAGAACGTTCAGAATAAGTTCATAAGATATCTATATTATAAAAAATCTAAAAGGTCTTCATATGTAGAGAGAATACCCTAATGACTATTTTATCTGAATTTGGGTTCTCTTCATTAAAATCAAGAAGAGAACTAGCCAAACATATTTTACTTTACAAATGTATAAATAACTCAATTGATGCTCAAGATTGTCTTCAGTTGATAAGATTCACAATTAAACCTAGAACGCTTCGCTCTTATTTGCCATTCAAAATTCAGTAATGGTTAAAATATGTAAACCCCATAATGTACTAATACAAAATAATGTTAACATCGATTTTGTTATGTCTTATACAAATTATGTATTTGTTATTAAACAATTTATTTTTAATTAGTTTTTGTCTAAAGATTTGTACTTTTATATTTTAAGTTATGCTATTAATGCTAAATATAATTTTTGTATGTATCATACAACTGAAAATAGGCATTGATATCATTTAATTATTTGTGTATATGTAATTGGTTTATGTGTTTGTATATGTTCATATTTATGTTTATGTATACGAATATTATGTACTATGTAAACTTATTTACTTGTAAACCCCCGTTGTAAGTGGAGCAATAGCTCTGTATAAATAAATAAATAAACTATTTTGCACTCGAGCGAAATGCTCTCCCTTAAACACTACTAGCAGAGCATTCAAACGACAGCTAAGAAATGTGGCAACCATGTTCATATTTAACTTAGAACGTACTTTTTCTGGACTTTTCGTAATAATAAGCACTGATTTAGTCCTGAATGGGTATATTATTGCCCGTTTTGATAACTGCTAACTAATAATTTATAACAACATTCCATTTCATTGAAACTCAACAATGGACACGTGTTGAGCTGTAGGGCTGGTCTATTGTTGCAAATAATTTCAAATTCTTGCAGCTATTTTAACGGTTAGTCAGTCGACAGCTTGTTGTGGAATGGTAGTGACGGGCTCGTGCAGTCTTTTCGAAATTTACACTTAATATAATTATATTACGTATTAGAGGTCAGGGGCATTTTGAAAATCGTCCACTGTGAATGTAAATGTCCCATGTCCAATTTTTCATTTTTTTTTCACGAGAGACCTTTAAAGTTTGACTTAATACATTAGCTAATTGGATCTGACTGAAAGTTTGTATCATTGCAAAGGCGGCTGATACAGTGAAGCCTCTCTAAAATAAAGTATTTGTTTGGTTAGGTATTTATGCTGTAATTAATTGTTTAAATTTCAGATGGAACAATTGCACTCGACACTAACGTCCATTTTAGAGTGCCAGTATTCTATCTACCAGATAGAGATTTAGAAATGATATTAGGTAGTTGTTCTGCGATGGAGATGAAACAATTTCATCATAAATTTGTCATTCGGTGGCAAAGTAAAATAATTAAATTCAATCAGTCAACTAATTTCATTCCACTATTATTCAACATTTTTGTCTGTTAACAACAAAAGTAAGAATTGAAGTCCACTATAACTTCTAAGCAGCTCCCACAAGTGACTGAGGTTAGAATGCAAGTGGTTTATAACAGATGCCGCTTGTGATTGGTTGAGGGACAATGTCGAAAGGTTTCATTGGCTGTTGGAGTTTGCTTTCTCTTGGCTACTTCCGAATTGTAGCTGAACCAAGCACACTCACAATACAATCAATGTTGGTTGCATGTAGGCATCAGTCGATAGCAGAGATGAAATAATTGCATCCTAAATAAACCACAGACAAAATATCTCGATTTGCATACACTGAAAGATAGAACATTTACATTCTCAATGATTGATTGATTTTGTTTATTTTACTTCGCTTTTCTACCACTTTTGGCTAACTGCGAAGATGAGAACTAGTGATAATATGATGAAATTGATGTAAGGACCTCTGACATCGTAGCGCGCTGTTCTAACCATTCCGCCACAGAGGCCTGCTCAATGGAGGAAATATTAGTACTCTTTTTATTAGTATTGAACACTAGCTCGAAGGCTGTTCGAGGTGTTATGGATACTCGCACACTGGGACACTGAGCATGTATCCACAGGCGACTCGGTGACCAAATGCGAAGAGATTTTCAAGCGACGGTCCTCCCTGAAGGTTGATTACGTTAGCCTGCGGGAAGAGGGGGGAGGAAGGGAGAGGGGGTTCTTTGGGACACCACCTGGTCCGGTTGACTCGTGAGAGGACTTAATTAGATTCCTCTGCAAATCTCTAAACAGCGGGGCCCGGGGACTGAAAATAATCTGGCTTCGCATATGAAGTGGTTGCGGTTGACCCTCTCCGCGTAAGAGGGAAGCGAACCGTGTGAAGCCGCCTAACTGTGGACCCTTGTGTGTGTGTTTGGGAGAAGCGGGTGGGTGTGAGGTATGATGCGTGAGAAATGGGGTCAGCTGGAGACAAATGTGGCCGGCTGGAGAAGCTGGAAGCTCCAGTTCTACTGCACTTGCAACGATGGTGGTTGAGCTCTCTTTCTGTATTTCGACAATATAAGGTCACCTCGAGGTTTCGGTTTTCAATGTAAATTACTTTCCGACTGGCAACACTGCAGGAATGTCTTAACCATTACGCACTAGAGACGGCCAAATCTCGATAAAATTTTATAATTTTCTATCCGGATATTCGGACATTCGGATTATCTGTTGCATCCGAAACGGATATAGGATAATTTGAAATCCGGATATGTTATCCGAGTGTTATGGCCATCTCTATTACGAACCTTATGTTCTACTAACCAGAATACAATGCTAAAGTATATTAATTTTTAATGGATCAATTAAGGCTACGGTGTTGCGAACCCCTTAAAAATCACACACATGTAATCGTTGTTACCTTCCCTCTGTCCTTGAGAGAGCCCAATCCTGTCAATTAATGTAATATTTGAGTTTATCTGTATGCTGTCTTCCAATTGAATGTATTGATGCCAACGTAAGACAATTATGGGCTGAATCTGCCAACTGAACATTTTATACATATATTTGCTTCCTTTTCTGATCTTCAAAAATCTTGTTGATAAAATAAATGAAATGATATAGGTATAGATAAAAATGTAGTG
This sequence comes from Lepisma saccharinum, assembly GCF_977018435.1. Lineage (NCBI taxonomy): Eukaryota > Metazoa > Arthropoda > Insecta > Zygentoma > Lepismatidae > Lepisma > Lepisma saccharinum. The sequence continues at coordinate 32,065,776 of NC_139242.1, forward strand.
AAGTGTAACTATTTTGCTTAAAGATGTTTTACAACTATTTTATTCAATTAGAAGAATAACCTGTAACCCGTGACTCGACAGCCCTTGAAGGGCCCAGGCCGATCTCCCAACTGCCAGTCTCTCTCCCACAATCCTACCTAGAGGCGTGGAGATCTTCAACCGGTATTGGAGTGACGTGTGGCCAACACGTCGAACCCCCAGCCATTAGAGGAGATTTCCTATACCGGGTTACGCCAGTCACTCGTAGCTCCCCAATTTCCTCACGATGGTGGGTTGCCACCGGTCCTACACACAGGCCGAGAACCCAGAGACTGAATCCAGGCGGACTCGAACCCATGACGTCCCGCACGGCCACGGAGGAGGACCAATTAGAACATGCTGCTGATTTAAGTGTTGAATCCTCGGATCAGATGGATAGTGAATATTAACGATAATATTCTGCGTTAAAAGTACGAAGGTTGGCGCTATTGGGATAAACATTGCTAATATATTTTGTTTCTTTTACTTTATTGAGTCCAGTGACATCAAAGAGAAATCACAGGATGAGACTTTATTGTAAGTTACATCTTACCCTCAACGCACACAGCAGCTGTTATGGTCTGTCTACTGTTTCTCTACCAACAACCAATATGCACAAGAAATATAATAAATGTTACGAGTGTGCACACATCACAATCATCAAGTGATCTCCACAACCCTACTTGCTAGATCTTTGGCTATTGGAGGGCAGTACAGTGGGATCCATAAGTATTACCAAGCAAATTGTCCATCGCCACATTTACTCCCTTTGTTTTATGCAATGAGAGCTTCAAGAACTGACACAATCTGTTTACAATCTCTGGATCAGTATACGTAAACAGTCCTTAAAAATACGTAGAATCAAGATACAAACCAACGAAAATAGTCATGGGCAATTTGCTGAGCAATACTTCTGGATCCCACTGTACCTGTGTTTTGTGAACTTGAGAAAATGCTTAAGAAAATAAATATTCATCGACATTGTGGTCAGACGAATTTCTGTTGTGATAAATTTAGAACGAATACATATTCCATCGCAATACGAAATTGTTGATTTGGTTGTGTATATACAATTTAGACAGACTACGGGCAGTGAGATTCACAACTATGCTAGTAGCGAGCCTGCAGCCAGGCTGTAGTGTTTGGAGGAAAGATAGAAAGAAGGAATATACTGTAATTGGTCCAACGTGTTTGATAGAAACTTGACCCCGTGGCGCCTCTTCTCGGCTAACTCAGTATAGTTTCAGTAGCTCAATATTTTGTGCAAAAATTGTTACATTTTTCTCTATCAATAAAGAAGCATGTGTTGCTATATCAATGGAGAAATTTATTGAGTCCTGTTCGCAATCTAGAGTATATATAATACCTAATAATTATTCACACATGGGTTGTTGGTGGCAAACCAACATTGTACTAGATAAAAATTTTCGATTAAATGAAAAATAACATATCAATAGAGAATGTTTTATTATGCAGGGGTAAAACGGAATGAATAATAACAACATAAAATTAAGTGTAAAGTAAGAAAGTAGGAAATAAGTTTCGTGCATTAATATGACAGTAATATTCATAATGTGGTTTCAGTACCTCAATTATAGTAAACAAATACTACAGCTTTTGATCGAAAGTATCTCTCATGTGTAAAATTTTAGATGCATCACAACGACCGAGGAAAGAAAAATTAAATATTTATGGCAATAAAGACGGAACAGTAATACCAACGACGGATTTTAAACTTCAAAAGAAGTTCCTTCCAGCGTTCCACGTTTACATGTTTTCTCCAATAATTGCGAAAATCTCCGCTGAGAATTGTAAACTTGCTTCTTCAAAACAGAACATGATTGCACGAGAAACAAAATATCAGCGAAGCAACGTGTCAGAGCATAAAAGTCAGGCCTAGAGATAAATATGTAAATAAAATGTTTTCCATTATTTTAACTGCAAACACTGGATATACGAAACAAGCGTATCGTGAGGGTTTTTTTTTAAAAAAAAGGAAGCAACGTTACATTTCTCTCCCCCTTGTAGAGACTGGAAATAAAAAAGAATCTTGCCGCTGTCTTAGCTTCAAGTGTTCTACTTCTCTCTATTTTTGTTATCATCCTTGCCGGCTTATTTTTTTTATTTATTTATCGCATTTTATTGCTCTGTATGAAGATTTACAACCGTCTCCAGAGCATGACAGCTAGATAAAAAAATACCATGTTGACGTCTCAAACAGATTATCTTCGCCAATGCAATAAATTCTCGTGTTTGCGTGTTTGACGGATTGACATTTCCGGAAGCATCGAAATTATATTCTGTGTTCTCCTCTTGCGGGATGGGGAGTGAAGGCTTGGTAAGACAAGGAGGAAGAGGATTTGGGTTTTTCTTTTGCGGGAAGGGAAGGGATGGAGACAGAAAAGCGTGATAAAACCGAGAGAGAAAAACGGAAGAATGGAGACGGGAGAGAAACAGAGGATATGTTGGCGTCAACTTGACTCGGGCTTATTCGAAGGAAGAGGAGTCGCAATGGATTGTGCCAGACTGGAGGAGGCGCGTTTATTAGAACGAAATAGTGATTTATATGCTTCGTCACGTCTCCCATTCTGGGGATCAGGGTTTCTCAAAACCCCGGCTGGGAGCAGAAGAAATTCTTTTTTTCAGTCTATCTCTTCGGTCCACTTTCGATCTGAAGTGCTCGAGGAGAACCATTTACTTCCATCCGCTACGAGATTTCTGTCTACAAGACTACCAGCCGGTAGTGTTGTAAGGTTAGTTAAGGCTCGGCTGGACCTCTTGCAAGTGAAACTGGTTTCTATATTTCCTCTCCTGTAGACCGCTTTGATATTTGAAATTCTCAAAAAAATATGTCTGCTTAGAGTTTCTTCTAGGGCATTCACTTGAATCGTCGTGTGATTTGCTTCGTTGTTGTCTACATATTCGCAATAGTTAAGTAGGCTTAACTAACCACGAAACTGTCGAGAACAGCTAAACGCAGGGCCATGAATTTTGGCGGGTGGCAGAAGTTCGCGCTGTTGCCACGTCGGAGTACAACCACGTGTGTTCGGAGGTTTAAGAGAATGAAAGACCTCGTTGTAGAGTTGGTCTTTGTAATCCATGTGATACACACTGACAAATTTGCTCGAAAGGTCAGGGATGACACAAAAGTGTCCCGGAGAGAGGTCGGTCTGACGCTCGAACTAGGCAACGCAGCTGGTTGACGTTGCCACACAGTGCGCGGGAACGAGCGACTTTTGTCCCGCTCTCGCTTAGCTATTCCCTTATGTGGCAGCAGCGCAACTCTGCCCAGCCGCCTATTTTCGACGCCGTGCGTTTAGACACGTACCTTCAAGTCTGTTTAGGAATTTACCCTTCGCTCCTCACGTCGTGAGCACAAGACTTGTATAAACTTCCTGTTTTACATTAATAAAAGGTTTATTCTTTGCGAACGCACTTAACGACAATTGACTAACTTAAATACACACTTTTGTATTGTTCTAGATATTTCTATAGTACCATTGACTTGTTGCTGTGCTATTGAGAGTTTGTTGATAACACTATCGGTTTTTTTTCAAAATCATGGAGCCAGGTTGAAATATGAAGGTTAATATATTTTTTCATCTAATACTAGTTGCCTGCGATATCCTAAATATTTGACAAATTACAAAACACACAAACACAACATTCCAAATGAACAGAAGACAACTATAATGTAATGTCAAGCCCATTACAACAGTAAAAGCAAAGACACAAGAAATTTCACATGACTGCTCTTCAATGAATTCTAAGCAGATATATTTTTTTCACAATTTGAAATGTCATAGCGGTTTTTAGAAAGGACAGAAAATTCGAAAACGACTTACAAGGGAGGTTATCTAAGTGTCCCCCTCCGATTTCCATAAAACTTGGCAGGTGTATAGAGGGGCCCAAAGGAAGAAATACGTGTTGTTTTGTTACGGCTAAAAAAACTGGTTTAGGAGGCAAAACCTCCCCTCAAATGTCAAGATGAGGACAAATTGAAGTTGGAATCTGACCCCTGTGTCCCCATCCGATTTCCATGAAACTTGGAAGGTGTATAGAGGGGCCCAAAGGAAGAAATAGGTGTTTTTTGTTTCGGCTAAAAAACAGTTTCTAGTTGGCAAACCCCCTCAAATGTCAAGATGAGGACAAATTGAAGTGGGGATCTGACCCCTTTGTCCTCCTCCGATTTCCATGAAACTTGGAAGGTGTATAGAGGGGCCCAAAGGAAGAAATACGTGTCTTTTGTTTCGGCTAAAAAACAGTTTCTAGTTGGCAAAACCCCACTCAAATGTCGAGATGAGGACAGATTGAAGTGGGGATCTGACCCCTGTGCCCCCCTCTTGTATCCTTGGCTATGCATATCACCTATATGATATCTAGGTGATGCTTGATAGGATAATGGTTCCCATGTGCGGCTATTTTGATGCTCCGTTACCCTGCCTTAATCCGTCTATTGTTATGCCCATGCCTATCCGGGAACAACGGTGTCTATGAATTCGGCATCTCTCTACAATTGCACTGCGTTTGGTACCGACAATCATACAATTCTGTGCTGTGTGTGTTCCAATTATAATTATATGAGCGTGTTGTTCCTATGCCAGATTTACGTGGTTTCGGAGTCAGATCCCCACTTCAATCTGTCCTCATCTTGACATTTGAGGACGGTTTTTAACCCCTAAACAATTTTTTAACCGAAACAAAAAAAAACAGGTATTTTTTCCTTTGGCACACTCTATACACCTGCCACGTTTCATTAAAATCGGAGGGGGACACAGGGGTCAGATCCCCACTTCAATTTGTCCTCATCTCGACATTTGAGGGGGGTTTTGCCCCCTAAAACAGTTTTTTTATCCGAAACAAGAAAACACGTATTTCTTCCTCTGGGCCCCTCTATACACCTGCCACGTTTCATGAAAATTGGAGTTGGACACAGGGGTCAGATCCCCACTTCATTTTGACATTTGAGGGAGGGTTTTGCCCCCTAAAACAGTTTTTTAGCCGAAACAAAAAAACACGTATTTCTTCCTTTGGGCCCCTCTATACACCTGCCAAGTTTCATGGAAATCGGAGGGGGACACTTAGATAACCTTCCTTGTTAGTTGGCGTTCGCCAAAGGACCAGCGGGTCTGTACGATTGTAGGATGTGTGGCTACTTCTGTTGGGTCTCGCTGATCGCACTAAACTCGAAACAACCTTTTCGTCAAGCCCCGCGCCCTTCGTCTTCTGACGTAAGTGCGGAATCCCTTCGGTATTAGGTTAGGGTGGTCTCTTAGCACATATACCGTGCAATTTTTCTGAGCATTGTTAAGATTGCTAACTTAACAGTTTATATTCTGTTGTTATAATGTAGTGAAGCCATGTTGTACAATTGTACTAAATGATTATTTTATAAATTAAGTTTTTATTTAACATGTAGTTTTAATTATAACAGGCTTGATCAAAAATGTATTATTTATGATAAGAGACCTAAAGCTAACTAGCCTAAAATAACAACGAAAGCATTTAGCCTGACGTGAGAAGACGAAGGGCGGGGCTTGACCAAAAGGTTGTTTGAGTCTTGTGCGATAAGTGATACCCACCTCTGTTACAGTCCAGCAAGACCAACCATGATTCCCTGAATCAATGGTCTTGCAACTTTTTCCCTCTGCTTGGAGTGCTTGATAGAAGTTAATTTTCTTTACATATGTTGTCAACAGAGTTCCTACGCAGCAAAATATACTTGAATTTTCGCCGTTGATGCTGGACAAACCGGTTAGAGTTGAGAAAATGTGTGTGTTGCAGGAGCAACTCATGAGCTTGAGTGATGAAATGGCAGCAAGCTTCGACCTATAAAGCCAAGAAGAGCAACAACGCGTTGACCGTGCCTGGCGGGCCTTGGACCTCAAAGAGCTGTTGCGCCACAAAGTTTGGTTAGTATAATTTACATCTTATTACCTAAACTTGGAGATTGTAACAGTCTCATTCTCCTAGCGCGACTAGGTCACGGGTTAAAAGCTGTCTGCTGTATACATGCAGCTTTTGTTGTGGTGTAAGTTGAATATTCAAATCTTTTTTACAGAATACACATCATGAGACTATTGGGGTCTCTAAATTATTCAGAGAACGCAGCCCCCTCTCTCCCCTACGTCCAACGCCCGCTATACCATATCACAAGGATGTTACATGCATTAGCAAGCTAGTGGAAAGGTTGTTGTAAATCGCTTTACAGCGATTGCTTGGCACTTAAACAGCCATATTAGTAACCTATTCCTCCACCAACAAAATCTCATGTATTATAAATTATTTTAGTACCAAAAGTCAATTTTCGTCCTCTTTAAGTCGCAACATTGAGGATGAACATTGATCAGTTAAAATTGATGAAGAAACCATGCCATGAGTATTAAGTGTGCCATACAGATCCATATATCATCAGCAATCTGACATATCCGGTGTTATTGAACTTCCGTTGACCTACAAGGCCACGAGGATATTTTTACAGGACGGCACGCGGATCCTGTAAAACTCTTCACACACTTGATCACAATGCTATAACGTTAGTCACTAGTCTTTCTGGGTAGAGACCTTGGAAAATTTTAAATTGGGTTTCTCCATATCTTTTCTTGTTTCACACATTATCTTTGGATGCTCACGCACCACACACACACACACACACACACACACAGAGAGAGAGGGAGAGAGAGAAGGGGGGAGGGAGAGGGAGGGAGAGAGAGAGAGAGAGAGAGAGAGAGAGAGAGAGAGAGAGAGAGAGAGAGAGGGGGTACGTTATGACGCAGCGAGAAACAATATCAAGAGTCATTCACTCTTCCTCTGGAATGAGGTCATAGACGGATGTCTTCAAATTCCATGGGTATCAAAGTTCTGCTGACTCATCCGTCGGATTTGTTCAAGGTCAACGGGGTTCAGTAACACCGGATGTGACGCATTTATCTATAGTGCCTCACGTTCTACTCCCAGGCTGGGAATCGAAACCGAAACTAACATTTGTCGGCCACTAAACGCGCTGCCACCATGCACAGTCAATAAATAGATAAATAAATAAATACATACGTTCATACATGTTCATCTTTGAGGTAAACGTATTAGAATTTTATCACCAGAATTTTGTCCTCTTATATCATTTGTATATTTGTATGTAGAATTATTTCTTCCAATTTATTCTGTACATCAATGTTAGCAGTTAAAGGTTTGGCATGTGGAAAAACTTCACAAGGTTTGTGCGTGTGTATATCTAGGGCCATCTGCCATGAATTTATTGGCTCTCCCCTCCAATTGGCGAGGAAGTTTCCGCCATGGACGAACCCATGTAAAGGGAGGAAGCTCTCGCCTTCCTCAAAAGATGTATTTCTCTTCTGACAGCCTCTCGGACGCCCTTTCTCCTTGTGATTTATAAATGAAAGGTCGCGGCATTTATCTGCTTCACGCAAGAGAAGAAGGACAGGGCAAGGAGTAAGAAAAGATGCTGGTTGGGATTTCCCCTCTCCATTGGTTCTCTCTGAGTACCTTTCGATGATGGTCGCAAGAAGAACGAAAAATGCAGGTAAAAAGAAATTCTTTCCGGTTTCCCCTTCTGAATGGCTCAAAGTTACTGTTTCATGCCACCTTCCCAGAGTAACTTTCCCACTTGTGACAAATACTGTGATCTAAGTTAGCAATTGAAAATAATTCTAGATTTTGAGGATGAAACTCAGTTTCAAGTTTGATTGATTGGATATATTTTACTTCGCTTTTCTTCATGTTTTTTACTAATTGCGAAGATGAGGATGAGTGATGATACAATGACAAGTACATACATGCCAACAAACATCGAGCCTGTTGCAGATCGGCATTTGTTTTTTCGCCCTGAGAATGTTAATCCCAAAACTGCATGACTCATACTTCAAGTACAAGCAGATTGTACAAAATCAACAAGAACCCTTTAACACAATATAGAGAAACGAGGAGAGCTACCACAATATTTTCATAACATCCACACTCGCTGCAGAGAAATTGGATCGAAAACAAAAGAACACTCTTTGTCCGAGTATATGAAATGGTAGTCTTGTTTTTCACATTTATGTACATACAAGTGTTAGCTCTGAGGGCAAAGAGTGTACTGTATTTACGTATAATCCTCCTCACTCTCCATAAACTTTACATGAAAGCCGGCTGTAATTGGGTTGAACAATTTCTCTCACAAAGCAAATAGTCGTATTATCCACGTTTGCATATGGAAAATACTATCCTCGTGTACGTTCAGATGTAAAGGACTGTACTTTATGATACGGCATGATTCATACTAAAACATGAAAGGGAATACACGAACATTTAAAAAAACATAGCATATTTAGATGATTGATAATATTGTTTAAATACTTTGCTCCTTCGTAAATAATTTTAAGTAGCTTATATAGAGTACAGACACAAGTACTTTGGAAACTAAGCGTTTATATATTGTGTGTGTTAAATTTCTGCAAAAGTATTGTCCAGGAAGGAAATTTGCGAATTGGACATTTGCATGGCAAAGAAAAATTTGCACACGATGGCGCAATAGCTCACTAATCAATTAAAACAATGGTCCATTGAGAGAGAAAAGTCCCAAACAATTCAGATGATGTGACCTGGCCTCCCGGGGTGCCTGATGTGTTGAAGGCAGTAGGTATCCTCTCTTCAAACGTGAAAGCAAAGATGGACTTCGATTTGCCATTCATTGTTTAATGTTCAGCGGACATCTTTCCACTGCACCCTCCAGTCTATCCGATCTGCTGGCATACGGCCAGCGACAGCATAGGATGATGCCCTTAATATTACATCGTTACCAATTGATATCGTCTCCCCACCCCCAATACTATTTCGTCTCGAACCAGTTCTTTAACCCCGGGCAGCTGGCTCCTAACCAAATATATCCCGATAATCTGTGGAGCAAGGCCGCGCGTAACTGCAAAAAAGGGAAAAAAGCGAGTGAGCGGAGCAAAGCAGTGTGCGCTGGTAGCTGCTGCCGGGAATTCCCATTTTTTAATTGGTCAGAGAACTTGTTTTCGTTCGCTTGCTCCACTGACTCTTAGGTTCTGGAATCTGTGGAGCAAGGCCGAGCGTAACGGTATGGAAGGGGAGAAAGCGAGTGGGCAGAGCAAAGCAGTGTCCGTTGCTGCAAACGTCTGGTAGCTGCTTCTGCGTTTCTCCCTCCATGCACTCACTCACGCTCTCGAGCGCTCGTTGGTTGAGCCCTGTCGAGTCACTACTTGAGCAGAGACTTGCTTTTCTCTCCCTTGCTCAACAGATTCCCGAAACAGTGTACAGATGCATCTAGAACAAGCAAGAACATGACGAACGAAACCTGAAGCACAGCTTAATGTGGTCATTACATTCGTGGTGCTGCAAACACAGTACCAACATCCTTTCTCCCACACTTCGCTGGATTCTTTTCTCTTCCCCCTCTGATTTATACCCTTCCTTAAAAGTTCCCCCTCCGATTCTCGCAGCGAACGTAATATCGCGAACTTACAACCGGGTCGCTTGAAAAGAGGTGGCACAAAGCCAAGTAACAATATTTACGCTGCAAGAAAGAGAGTAGGGAAGGAAAAAAAAGGGGCGAGGTTGTCACAAAATTACGAACGAAAGTTACATTGTAGCGAAAACGCCATCTTGATCTGGGTTTACGATCTCCACTGAACCGTTTCTATGACGCCTGGCGATTACGGGATCCAAATTCCTCGTAAAAATCCATCACAATTGATGTTTGGCAAAACAGCCCGCGCGCCGAGGGAACGAACGGTGGGGAGGTTTTATGTAGCGTTCCGTCACCTCAATTCAAGGCGGAACTGCGGTTCGATGTCCCGGACATCTGTAGGTTCTTGAAAAATTCGACGTGAAGCTTTGACCTCCCCTGCTCCAGACAAGAAAAATGCGGATGAATGTTTTCGTAGTATGAGGAGGGTTCCGAAATATACGAGTTCGGTTTTCTATAGCCTGGGTTCGAAGCTAAACAAAAATAGACTACCTAAGTGTGGCAAAGTTCGAAGGGATTTTTGAAAGAAGTCCGTTCGTACCACAATTTGAATTTTCCTATTTTTATTTGCCTCGGAAAAATATTTGGACCTAAAAGGGATGAGGAGACAGGTGAGCGGAGAAGGTTACATAATTTAGAACTACATAATTTGTATTCATGTCCAGATATTATTAGAATAATTAAATCAAAACGACTTAGGTTGGCAGGCCATGTGGCACGAATGGGAGAGGAATTGTTGTTGGTAAACCTGATGGTAAGAGACCTGCAGGAAGACGAAGATGAGTGGATAAAGTTGAGATGGACCAAAAGGAAATCGGTAATAATGCAAAAGGTTGGATTGATTTTGCCCAGGATTGGGACAAATGGAAGGCTTGTGTTGCTGCAGCCATAAATGCTAGAGAATTAGTTATTGTGTGTATCTTTTCTGCCACTTTTGGTGAGGACGAATGATCTTGAGTTTAAGTCCACTTTGTGCGCAGATAATCGGAACTGGATAAACAGATTAAAGTAGGATCCGAACCACAATGTTCCTCCACCGGAACACCTTCTTTTCAAGATGATATCAACACTACACCTTATAGGGGGATGGATGATAATATGAAATCGATAAGGGGAAGGGATCACCCATAAAACTCGACGAAACAAAATTGTTTTTATTAATTCTTGATTCAAGAACATGTAAATTTGCATTCTGGTAGTAAGTGGCGAGTTAAAAGACAAAACTAAAGAATGCTGTTTGTACAGTCAACGGCAAAGATAATGGTAGGCAAATTGTCCATCACTATTTTTCATTGCTTTTTATTGTACACCCTGTGTTGTGTTAAGAAATACAATTATGTATTTTCGAAGCACGTATTGCCCTCTGCTTATTGACGTCTTTATTTCAATTATCATCATCGCATTGTGTAATTTCAGACCGAATGAAAATGATAATGGACATTTCGCCTACTCTTTATTTTGCCGATGGGTGTACATCCAACATAAACTGTCCATTATTTTTATTCGTTCCTATTCTACGCTCTGTTCCGGTAATCTCTGGAGCAACGAACGAAAACAAGTCCTCTGCAGACGTAGTGACTCAGGAGGGCTCTACCAATGAACGCTTGAGAAGGGAAGTGAGTGCATGGAACGGAAACGTGGCTGCAGCAGCACGCACTGCTTTGCTCCGTCCACTCGCTTTCTCCTCTTCTCTACCGTTATGCGCTGCCATGCTCCATAGATACCTGAGACAAAGTGTACATCTTGTGTTGCATTAAGGAATGGAATTTTGTTGATGGGAAGGAGATTAATGCGTTTATTTCAATTTATTTTGGCAAAACAGGCCGAATGAAAAATTGTGATTGGCAATTCGTCTACTATTTCCTTTGCCGTTCGGTGTACAGTAAAGAGAAGGAAAAATGAGTTTTTGATATACAAAGGATTCAATAATTTCCATGAAGCCACAAAAACGATGTTAATTAAAAACTCAAGAACCAGGCTTCTTAATTTTATGAGATAAAAAATATACCCTTAATTACATGCAAGATTCCACGTCATATTGTGTTTTCAGACAGTGTTACGGCCCTGTGCCGATAAAATATAATATGACCGAAATTGAAGACTTGTTATGGGAAGAAGTTTAAATCACACAATTCCATTGATTTAGTTTTTTTCGTAGCCTTAGCATTAAACGCGTTACGAGTTGAAAGCCCGTAAACAAGCCAAAAAATGCAAAAGGAAAGGAAAACAATATTACTAGAAAAAGAAAAGATTAATATTAAAAGAGAAGTAAGGATTAAAAGGTTGACTTTATAATCAAAAGGAGAAAAACTAGCATAATGACACCTGAAAAAAAAAGTTAGGAATAAAAATGATCAAAAACTTTAACGTAAAAGACTATTAAGGAAAGAAAATGGGAAAGCTGAAAATAATATGGTATAGGAAGGAAAGAAATAAACCATACTGAGAAAGAAAACACAAAAAAACCTGCAATTAACCAGAAGACCAGACATCGCCACAGAAACGCCTTATGGATTTCTGGAACTTCAGAAGAACAAGGAAAGGAGCAAAGTAATTGCCTTTGCACCGACGAAAAACCTCCCTTGCACTTCCCGCCGTCTGTCTTATTCCAAAGGGACTCCACAAGCAAACAGAGTGGTCGCCGGAAATTCCCAACAGAGGTACCAGAGTGAACAACATCAACAGTGCAACGCGATTGCAGAATGTTTTTATTTGAAAAAAACCCGCAAGGAAACCTAACAATAAAGCGCACAATGGAAAAAGGTACAAGAACGCAAAAAAGTTGTTCGAACTTAAAAAGGAAGGGGGGAGAATAAGAATTTCGCGGTGGAGTCTGAGAATTTGCATTGGCGAATTTGACATATTCTTTCGGACTCAACTTGTGGAGAAACTCAATGTCTTTTTCACACACAGTAGTAAAATCCCTGAAAGCAGGATACAAAATGTTCTCTGAAGATAATAGAAAAATAAACAGACCCTGATTGCAAGTTAACGCGACAGTCGGTAGGGTGTCCTCGATGGTGTAGTGGTAAGGTTGTCGCCTTGTGGAGGCGCATGGTTGTTCGGATTCGTCCGTAAAGTGTAGGTCCAGTCCCGATTATTCTATCTGCACATAAAGTGAACTCAAGACTTCAAAGTAACAGGTACAGTGGGCACTGTGCCGCAAACTGATAACCGTAGGTTCAAATCCAGCCAAGCTAAATGGGACAGAGTTTCCTTAATGCTCTGAAAGACTACTTATCATGCCGTTCTTTCTTGATGCCTTTCAATAATGTTGAGAAAATAGGGGAGCCAACAAGGGGGTCACCCTTAGAATATACCAACATTTATTATTATTTATGATATTTGTATTCCTTTATCCATTTCTGTTCTGTCTTCCTTTCTTTCGTCACATTTTTTACTTCCTTCCTAGGTGTAAGAATCTATTTCTTCTTGAAAAGATTCTCTCAGGCTATCGACCAAGTGAGTTGAGGAAAAGATTCCACAACTCACCTGCTCCTCATCATTCATCACCAGGAAAGCTTCAAGTCTTACTTTCATTTCTTCTTGTTTACTCTAGACCCTATTGTTGATTGTTTCTCTTGCTGTCATTTATTTTTTATCTCTTCTCTTCTTCATTCTCTTTTACTTCTTTTATATCCATCTTTCTCTCGAGACTCCTCTTTGTCGTACTTCTGTTACTTATTCATGTTCCCCTACCCTTCGGTCTCTTTTTCTCAGTCCTCACACTCTATTTGCCTATTTTTGGTTCTTCTATCCCTCTCTCGGAAAATATTTCTATTCTTTATAACCCGTGAATGTGGCATTAGAATGCTTTTTTTTTTACAGTTGGGCCTCCCTTATAAATATTTCTGTAAGGGCAATCTTATATTCTATTTCTTTACTGAGCTACCTACCGTAACCGAAGCAGGATTGGAGATAACTGTTCAGGAGATATCTACTTTGACCGACACAGACAGACAGACGGATCAAGTGCATTTATGCAGCAATACGCTACTATTTCATGTCAAGTGCATTAAGTCACTTGATGCTGACCATTGAGATGTTGGACTCAACCTTTGAAGCGGCTATCTATCATCCTGGGTAGTCTCTGGTTTCAATTCATGGTAAGATATCGGTTTATTATAGATTTCACATCCCTCTTTCATATTTAATATAATGGCTAGTCTACAAATGTGGAAAATAACAAAAATGGTGACGAAATACGGTATGCGCCAAAATATACAGTACTGAAACTCGCGCATCTCGAACACGTGGTTGCGTTTGTCGACGGGGCATAGCTCCAGCTGCACGTGTTCGCAGTAGTGAAAAGGAAGTTGTGTTGTGCAGTTGTTGTTGGAAATGGGTCTCTCGACGGAGGAAAAAGTATTCATAGTTGAGCATTATTTCCGCGCATACGGAAGCGGTCGTGAAGGTGGAGCGAGTTTGAAAAAAGGTGACTGGTCTATATGCAACCCAAATGACAATCGTCCACTCCACATGCCCTAACCTAATCTAACCTTAGGTTTCCTGACAGTTAATCAACCAAAAAGGCACGATTGTTATTTGGGTTGCATATAGACCAGTCACTATATTGTAACATGTCTTATACTTTTATTCATCTTTTCATTTCAGTACTGTATATTTTGGCGCATATTGTAATATCATGTGAGAACCAGAGGGATGCAACTTCAAGTTACATGAGAGTGGAAAAATATATTCTTAGGAATATTTTTCATTCTCTCTAAAAAAAAAAAGTCCGTAAATTGGAGATAAGTGAATCCATCCTACTGATTAGAAGTGGAGTTATGTCGGTCTGACTCCAAATACAGCTCTTCAGAGGAGTTTTTTTTTAAACAAAACTGAAAACCTCATTTTTGGAGTTACTTGTTCTCATAGAACGATATGTGGTGGTACGCTACCTAATACGTAATACTAAATGAGCACCGACTGGTCTGAAAGTGCGCCTTCACGTGTACCCGAAAGTGAGAACCACCAGAGCTTAACATGCCTGAACAATCAGATCCAAGACCTGATCCGTAACTCGAAGCAGCCACAAGCTCGGTGACGTAACCGCAATTCGAACGCCCCTCGTACATGGCGACGAGGTCGGGAGACACTCGATGATACATTTCCCTCCCGGAGAGAATAAATTTCCCATAAAGCGGGGAGACAAGGCGGGAAAGAGATGTTGATTCTCCACCGGAGGCTGTTTCTGGGGGTATAATTAGTTCTATTAATTAAAGGACACAGCCCGCCCGAGGGAGTGGGGGGAAGCGATCCTCTTCTGCTCCAGCACCTGCGAAGCGACGCCGCCCTGATATTAGGCCGAAAGGAGGAAACCTAATTTCATGCAGGCGGCTCCATACCTCATGCGTAAAGATATAATCTTCCTAGCAGCATCCCCATCTCTGCTTTGCAATTTTTCAGGGAAAGTATTTGCAGGAAACGATGCTACTGTATGCCTTGATCCCGCCCAAATTGGACCAAACGAGGTTGTTTCATTAGGCGCATCTGACGGATATGTTCGTCACCTCTACTTCTGGCCAAGGACCGTAGTGCTTGGTAGGTGGTTGCAGGTGATTGCTAGTGAAGATGAACTCATAATCGAAATATATAAAAATATAGGCTAATTGGGACTGGACCTACAGTCCAAAGTGGGATCCGAATCACTATGGGCCTCCACCGCCGGGTAACGAACCAGGGACTCCTTGATTACAAGGCGACGACCACTACACCATCGAGAAGGCACACATTGTAGACTCCGCCATAGTGAAGATGATGTGACAAGCACCCCGCTCCGACTACCTAATACTACTATTAATATTTTGCTGTAGCACTCAGACGAGTTAGGTTCACTCTACATATCTCAGACACCATGATGATTTTTGCCTTGCTTTCAACCAGTGACGTCATCAGATGGGCTAGCAGGTGTCCCTTACTACTCCATCCAGCAAACAAGAGAAACTAAGTTAATATATTCTCTATTGGCCGAAGATGCATTGGTTAAGGTATTAATGGGAATATTTATTGTCAGATGTGAGGGGTAAACCTTTCTGAAGAAACCCAAACTGCCACCCTGGAGCATTCTTGAACACTAACGAGGCTACGGCGTCTGGAACTACACCCATGTGTCCTCTACATGTGTGGCCGACCACTGTTGCAAAGTGATTAGCAATACGCGCTAGGAGGCCAAGGGTCCCGGGTTCGAATCACACTCTGGGCATGATTGCTCTTTGTGGGTGTCCCTTCATCAATTTCATCATATCATCATTCATCCTCATCGTCGCGACTAGCCAAAAGCAGAAAATCGACCCTGGATAACAAAAATCAAACTGTGTATGTGTTTGTGTATCTCCATCTTTGTGTTCAGTGGCGGCGATTGGGAGGGCACTTACCCCCTCCACTTTCTGTCACTTTTCTCCCGCACTATGCTAAACCTTATATACCAATGGAAAGTAAAGTGTCTTTGCCCCCCACCCCCCGTTTTGGAACTCAATCGCCGCCACTATTCGTGTTTTTCCAAAAATGGAAGAAAATCGAAGTAAAAAGATAAACAAATCAAATCATTCTAACTGTACACTGCAGATAATACTCCTGCTCCCTGCATGGCCACTTAAGCAAGCAGAATTGTTTTTTTTTGTGGGGGGGGGCTGAACTTGTGAACTTGGATGGTGTATAACAGTGGTGCACGAACATATTTCATCTGCGACGTACGAAATTCGTCCTCCACATGTGTGTGTGTGTGTTTGTGTGTTTGTAATTTTGGGGCATGGAAAATTCCATTTTAGAAGAGCACTCACGGATTTAACATATAAAGGCTCTATACCACAAACATGTATCTATTCATTTTAATGAAGGGTGCGATTTGAAGGGGCAATAGAAGGGAACCCTCCCCTTCCTGTTTCGAAATATCAAATCTCTGGTTTTTAATGACATCTCAAACGCCGGCGATCATTATTTCCAACCCACTTGTAAACTATATCGTACTTATGGTGTACCAGTTGAGTTCAATTAAGTTTATCGCACCATAGCTACATACAAAAATTTCATTACGCTATTTATGCTGATTGTGTTCAGTGGCGCCAATTTATATGGGTCCGTGGGGCCTGTGCCCACCCAATAATTTATGTAATTTTTTGTGTCCACCCAATGTTTTTGAAAATTGGCGCCCCTGGCTGTCTCTCTTTTAGATGCCATGCATTAGGTTTTTTTTCAGACTTCCAGTGTTTCACAAGTACTTTTGTATCGAATACTAAAACTGGACTGTGTTTCTGACGTATGTTGATTCGCGTCGTCGTTTAATCCAGTTCGAGAGCTTGTTGAGATCTGAAGTGTTTTGTTGTGTCTCGTAAAGATAAGTCGAGATGATTCCCGATCGAGTTGTGGGAGATTCAGGTTTGAAGGATTGGTAAAATATTATTATTTATAATGGAATTTGCTATATTTTAAGACTCTCTACAAGTACTGAAAGTACGTACTATATCATTCTATATGCAAAACCAAAATGCTTCAGTTCTTAGAGCAAATCAAGAAATGGACATGGCTACTGTTGAAATATTGAAAACGATTGAATCACTATATATACGTTCATAGTGAATCCCCCTATCGGAGGACGTTAGTTCAGGAGTTAGGGGAAAAGCCATAATTTAGAAAGCATTTTCCAAAATGCTTCAGTTCTTAGAGCAAATCAAGAAATGGACATGGGTACTGTTGAAATATTGAAAACGATTGATTCACTATATATACGTTCATAGTGAATCATCCTATCGGAGGACGGTAGTTCAGGGAAAAGCCATACGTTAGAAAGCATTTTTTCCCCAATCTTTGGTGCCGGTCTAAAGACTTAGGTTTGTTCTCGCATGTAGTCGTATTAAATGCACACACACATGGCATTTAGATGATTAAGAACGTGTGTTTTATGGAGACATGTCAGTTAAACTTTAATTTAAGCGAAAGCATGTGTACATTTTTACATCTGCAAAGAAAATCCAAAACGCATTTCCACCTCACTCAAGGATTATGTGAATTCAATTGAAATTGTATCAATTTATACAGCTGAATGCAAACGTGGGTTCAGTGCCATGAATCTAACCTTTACTGAACAGACTGAGATTAAATATTTGCTTGGATCATAGAATACATCGGCGTAAATCAATTTCGGTGGGTTGGTAATTTATTTTCATGAGATATGAGCTCCAATTACCATTTTAAACCATTTTAAGTTTTCCCCCCAACTTCATTACTACCTTCATTTGAATTTTGAATTTTCTAAAAATTTCGGTGGGGGGGGGGCTGTGGCCCTTTCAGCTCCATCTCTGCGTACGCCAGTGCTTCTGGCACCGTCACTGCCGCCAAAACAGCTATAACTAGCTTTTCACCCCTATGAACATGTCCACCGGAGCACATCCATGGATGCACAAGAGAGCAGGCACACGCATCTAAATACCGAAAGAGAAATTATTCGATATATTTTTTTAAAAAAAATCAAAATATGCATGCAAAAGTGTTCTTTTTTCATGCGATCGGTAATATGATCTAATAGTCTCCACGTTGCGCCATTCATTACAGAGAAAAACAAAAAAAGCGAGAACCAAACCTAATTTTTTTCTCCTCCCGTCCTATCATCAAAAAAAATTTCCCTCCCCCCCCCCCCCCCAATTACATCAATACCGGCGCGTTTCTTTTCATTAGAGAAATCAGCGCGTTGGAACTCCATTTGATGGGAATACCCGTTTAATTAACCAAACCGAAACTGAGAGGTGACCCCCCCCTCCTCGCCCCCACCGATTGATTAGTCCGATGGTTTCGATTTGACCTGCACGAGCTGGTAGGTTGCGTAATGGGATTTGTCTATGCTTGCCTGCAAATTAAATTTCGAACGCCATAAACCAGTGAAACAAGAGATTTAAGCAAATTTCCTGTGAGATTGGGCATTAACACTCCATCAGTCACAATTTTCAGTCTATATACCCCCCGCCCCCCTCAGCCCCCCCTTTTTCCCGCAGTGATTGTATGTCTCAGGGACAAATTACGTCCCGGTATTGTTTTCATTGGTCGCCCGGATTTGGTGTCTGGAAACCCAGTGTCCCGGAAAGCAGCCGGAACGGTTGAAATGCCCGCAAGGCACTCTGGGTATTTGTGTATATAATTAACTTACAGGCTGGAAAAGATAACTTAAAAATTGTAATACCACGGTTGAGGGATGTCACGTGAGAAGCATGGTGACGTCACAGCGAGTGTTGGAAGTGGTCGCCATGATCATC
This sequence comes from Lepisma saccharinum, assembly GCF_977018435.1. Taxonomy (NCBI): domain Eukaryota; kingdom Metazoa; phylum Arthropoda; class Insecta; order Zygentoma; family Lepismatidae; genus Lepisma; species Lepisma saccharinum. Next base: position 32,084,526 of record NC_139242.1, read on the forward strand.
AATGCATGCCTGCACACGTTGTTTCCAGTTTCTTCACCAAATATTGAAAGGAAGACTTTGCAAGGAGGTTTCCGGACCACAAACTGTGCAACAAATTGTCGCTGGGACGGCTTTATCCACTCCCGTTTTTCTGTACGTGTGAACGATAAACACATGCTGTTCCACTGAATACTGACTCTTAACTGTACTGCTTTGTTACTGTACTGTAATCACGAACCACTGATTGTAAGCACGAACTTTCAACCGAACTCGAACAAACACGAACCACTATCAGGTGTGTCACAGCAGCTGGCCAGGAACTCAGACTGAAAGCACACGTCCGTACGATTGACATTTAACGGCAGAATCGCCCAGACGCACGCGCATGCTCACGCAAGGACTAGAGAGACTGTGGTGCCATCTCCAATGACGTCACCATGCTTCTCATACACCAAGCTATGTCCGTAGCAAACTTCATTACATTATGACCAATAGTTTAATTTTTATAAGCGGAAATCAGGGGCCGAGAGCGAGTGAAATACCCTGTATAACACATACAGCAAAAAAGGTGCATATCAGTACATACAGAATTTCTGCAAGTTTGCACTCGTAATAGGCCCCTTCACGTAATTGTAGATTTAGCCGCTAGGTGGCAGTATAACGCAGATAGCGCAAACATGGCATGTACTGGTGAAGACAAAGCATTCGCTAAATGCGAGTCTGACGGAGATGTCGTACGAAATTAGAACAGACAAGACAATTTTTGCTTGATACACCAAATGGCAAAAGAAATGGTATGCCAGTTGTCCGTCACCATTTTCCTCCAATCTGTTGTCAAAAGTATGATCATCATAAATTGAAATAAACACGTCAATGATTAGAGAACAACACATGCTTCTTTTTGGAGTCCATTCTTTAAAACAACACTGGATGTAGAATAGTAAAGAATGAAAATAGCGATGGATAATTTGCCTACGATTATCTTTGCCGTTGGCTGTACACGTTCAAAAAGACTTGTGAGATACAAAACGAACAGGCAGGGAGGACCGTCGGGACCTGATTTCAGGACTGATGTTTGCCACGTCCACGTCACCAGAGGTTCACATATCGAGCACATCTAGGCGCCGACTCCATGGGGCTTAGGGGGGCTCGAGCCCCCCCAATATTAATTATGTGGGGGCAGAGCCCCCCCAATGTTAATGATGAGAGGGCAGAGCCCCCCAAATAATGTTGATAAGAGGATCTAATGTATTATTTTTCTTCTCTTGTAAAGTTTATTCTGAATTGTGCCACATGAACTTAACTTTAAATACATATTTGAAATGTTCTAGACCATCAACTTTGGGGGGCTGAGACCGCTAAACCATCAACTTTGAGGGGGCTATGACCGGAGACAGCAAAACACATGACTTAATTACTATATACTAAGTATATAATTAATATTTACTATTTTACATATATTAATCAGAGACATAATGAATTTAGCCAACGACTTGTTAAAGACTGTTTGGGAATCCCCTAAAAGAATGCAAATATTTAGGAATATTATTGATGTGAATGAGAAGGCTGGCCATACTGGACTGCGTCCACTTTGCCCTCGTCGGTGGACGTTGAGAGCCTCCAGTATGCAACAGATCTTAAGGAACTATGAAAACCTTCTCAAATTTCTTGAGAAATTTTCTGAAGAAGATTCTACTGACGCAGCATCAAAATGTGCTGGATACCTGGAGACAATGCTTCACTTCAAGACATTTTTCTTTCTCTCCCTCTACTGCCATGTGATGGGTCCAATAGAAGAGGTAAACTGTAAGATTCAGTTTCCACGCATTGGTGCTACAGAAGTGGAATCAAAACTAAAATACCTGACTGACATCTTTCAAGAAAAGCGAATGGGTTTTGAGCAGTTCTGACTGAAATGCACAGAGGGCAAATCAAGCCTCGTTGATGAGCCAGAATTGCCCCGGCAACGTCACGTCCCTAAGAGACTTGAAAATCCTGATGCTGCCAAACATTACAAGTTCTACACTCCAAAATAGCATTATAAATCAATATACACTGACGTGTGTGACACAGCAAAATCATGTGTTAAACAAGGACATGAATGTACAGGACTACAAAAAGTAACAGCCGTAGAGAAAGAATGCATCTCATCTGTGAACAGTTGCACAACAAACTTTCAGCAAACGCTAGAATTCTTTCGGCAAGATTTGGATGCCGATAGGCTCTCCTTACACATGTCCATGCTTGGCGATATCGCCAAACAGAAGAAAGTGGTTCTAACTACCAAGCGTGACATAAGGAAGTTTCTTTTAGAAGACACCACCCTCCAGGAGCCAAATTCATGATAGTTCTCCGCACTGTGCCAGTGACGACAGCCACAGCCGAAAGGTCATTCAGTGCTATTAGCGGACTAAAGACATATTTGAGATCTACAATGACGCAGAAGAGACTAAGCAGCTTGGCGGTACTCCACATACATCAAACTGTGCTTGATAATTTGGACCTGAGACCGCTCGTTGATGAGTTCATAAAAAATAACCCACTGCGTAGAGCAACTTTTGCTTTATTTTTAAATCATGTTCATATGTTTTTGTTGTTTATGTCACTTTATATCTTAGTGTACATGCTATTTTTTTTTATTATTGCAAAATTAAATTTAAAAATTAAAATATTGTAGCAAGAACAAACAAGTAAAACTATTTTCCTGCGATTTGTGTTAGCATTTATGTAAATAATTAAATAAAACTGTTAAATATTCATTCACATGTCTGTTGCGGACATTAAAACACACCCATGCCCTCGCCGGGACTGGAACCCGAGACCTCTGGATCAAGTCGACCACCCAACACGCTCGGCTACCGAGGCCAGCATAAAACTGTTAGGTTGGTCTCTTAATGTAAATACATACTTTTCAATAAAAATGTTAATTGTTATCTAAAAAACAAATGAGCAGACAAAAGACATAAAGAGACTTTGAAACATTTTCTAAATGTTTTTCCTGTTACATTTCATTTGCATGAGGAATATAATAGCTGCTTAAAAACTGCTATACTAGTTATATATATTTTTATTTTTAAAAAAACGGGAGTGAGTGAGTCATTCATTCATTTATTTCAGTGATCAGAGCCCCCCCCCCCAATAATTTTGACAAGTCGGCGCCCCTGAACGTAACAAATTTGGAGAGATTCTTTATGTGCTGATATGCACCTTCTCGCTTCATGTGTTGCCGGGCCCTGTGGCCGATTGGTTAGCACATCGCGCTGCGACGACAAGAGTCCCGGGTTCCAATCCTGCTCGGGTTTGGTTGTTTGTGAATGTCCATTCATCAATTTCATCACTCATTCCCATCTTCGCAAACTAGCCAAGAGGCATAAAACGCGAAGTAAAATAAACTAAATCATTCAATCGCTGCATGTGCTATAGTTCTTGTACTATAAGCGTTAAAAACCCTTTTCAGGCACGTCCTGTTCAGATTCAGTGGCACAATCGAATACATTTGTCACATTGTGTTAGGGCATCACAACGAACAACTTTTCTCAGTAAGTATTTTGCTCGTTGAAGCCTCAAGTCCTAAAAAAACACGGAAAGCACTGTAAAAGGTGTAATTTTTGGTTTGGTCTATTTTACTTCGCATTTCTGCCACTCTTGGTTAATCGTGAAGAGGAGGATGACATGACGAAATTGATGAAGGGACAATCACAAAGAACATGCATGCCCAGGTATCGGCAAGATGCAATTCTTAAATGGATTTGTTGTTTCAATCATATCACGGCGAAGCGACGGGGTGGTAGGGATGGGAGAGTAGCTGTCAGTGTGCGTACAGTCACCGGCAATAAAAACGGGACACCTAGATCGCGAAATACAAGAACGTTATGCGTGTTGCCTAACTCCCCGGCGATAAGTGCAGGTTTTCAATGCCTACCACCGCCGTAGAGTTAGGCAACACGCATAACGCCTTGCAAGGAAGCCAGCATTTCAGGATCTAATTGTGCAATTAGTATTGCCGGTGACTGTACGTCACTGCTTCCTGCACCCTGGCCTAGAAACAGACAGTGATGGCAAACTGGGGAAAATGAATACATTAAGACTTGACCTCGGAAACAAAACGACACATCTCGCTGCGATAATGGGAAAGGAAAAACCCTAACCGCGACTGAACACAATAAAGGCATCTTTATTAAGTTATGAAATCGCAGCGTTCGGCAGGACGAAAAGGGACTCTGCAATCCGGGAAAATAAACAAAGTCCCTCCCTGCTCCCCGGAACAGGGGACGGGAGTCGAAAACTCAAAAGGGGACGCAATAAAACCCTCAAGTGAGAACGATGTGTCAGCTTTTCGCTGATAACAATCGGGTGATAAAATGCGATTACCGAACTTCGTGTCGTCTTTTCCATCCAATTTCCCTGGCTTTTATTCTGCTTTTACTTTACCGAGGAACCATAAATTCTTGTTGCGTTGTTTTCTCGAAGCTGGGAAGTGTTGCCAACGCCCTAATTCGAAAGGGATTTTTTTTTCTCTTCGCCGTTTTACGCGCTATTTCCCACCTTTATCTGAGACCAGGACAGTTTCCATAGGAATGGCCTCGCAAAAAAACGTAAGATGAGATAACGAAGGGAACAAGGAAGGTAGGAAGGGCGTGAATAATCAGATAAACAGGAAGAGAAGGGGAAAATAAAAAAGGGACTAATGAGAAGAAAGGGCCAAGAGGGAAAAATAAATATAAACTCTAATGAGAAAAGGGTGATGAAAAGGGAATAAATTTATTCCCGGTGGCACAGGAGAAAAGAATTGCAATGTGAAAAACAACATTTTAACAACTTGTAGTTGTGTTTACTACACTGCACGTGTAGCAATCAGTAACACCCCAAAATGACACAAGTGTATCAGAAATATTGTTGCACACCTAAGAGAGGAAATGTGGGGAGGGGAGAAGTACATAGACGAATAAATATCTACGTCCTAATTTGTAGTAAGTTGTTCTTATCGGGATTTCACAATTAATATCCTAGGTCTCAGGCCCGTAGCTATACCCCGCGACAGGTTACGTTTGCAGCAGGTTTTACGTTATTAAACCGTGCGAGAAACGTGCTCAGCATCTCCTGTGCGAGTCTTGCCTCGACCGCCGAGCTGTTCATATCACAGACATTGAGAAAATCGGCAGTATTGCACCGGAACTATATTCTGCGCGCACGTTTGGGTCTACATGTGCGAAAAGTTGCTACAAATTTAACTTGTCGCGGGGCTTCGATATTTTGGCGCCCTAGGCAGGATTGTGCTTTGGCGCACTCCCCCGCCACACTACCAAGCACCGATATTCTATGTGTCCCTTTTTATAGTGTCTTCTTATGCCACAGTTCGTGATATTTATATTCTACAAATTTTGAAATTTGGAAAACGAAGATAAACTAGTAAAAATAGTTATATTTCAAGATTCGTAGTTCGCATTTATCATTTTTAAAGTTTAGCATATTTAAGAATATTTCAGTCATGTCTTAGTGTCTGAAGAACATTTTTTTAAAAAACTTCAGCCCCCCCTACCCTGCCCGTCGCGCTACATGCCTGGTGGAAGTTTTCGATATGCAATATTGCTCATTAAGTAAGATACGTCATTGGGTATATATTGTTGGCATCCATTGTTGGAAGAGAATGAACATACGCAGCAGGAGGCAAAATAGATACGTTATTACGTATATGTTGGCATACAAATGGCACTTCTCAGGACACGGGAAAGTATAAGCGAGATTTCACACCGAAGAGACATGCGACACGAACGAATGAACAACATTTCACGCCGTAGCGATATGACTCGATGCACAAGACTACATTCGATCGGCAAAACTCTCAATGGCACGCGACACGAGTTGCGGCAGTGTGAAACCTTCCTACAAGGTAGACCGAAGGGACAAGTGACAAGGTTCCCCCCAGATACTCAGTTAATAGGGTAGAGAGAGTCATCAACAAAGACAAGGAAAATAATTAAATTAAAATTATGTAGAATAACTACCTAAAATCGCAGAGAAAAGTACTGAACAGATTACAAGTATGATAAGAATAATTTAAATACAGTAGTGGCATTAATTCTGGACACTTCTAGTAAAATGTTATTTTTTTTTTTAAATCTTGAATGTAGAAACTATATTCTGTATAGAAACTTAAACAAGCTTAAATGACATCGTTCAGTAACTTCAATAATTGTATCTGAGTGCAGCATTGTAGTCTGATTATAATTGTTATTGTTATTTTCAACCATTAGAACGCTTGTGTGCGATTGTTGTATAGTAGGTCAACTTCCAACTGCTGCAAACAATGAAGTTCACACTTAACCCACAGTACAATACAGAAAATACCAATAATCAGAGAACAATGCTGCAGTAAGATGAAATTCTTGAAGCTACTGAAGAATGTACAACAATGATGCTCCCAGTTGACCTACTATACAACAATCGCACACAAGCGTTCTGTTGGTTGAAAATAACAATAACAATAATATACTACAATGCTGCACTCAGATGCAATTATTGAAGTTACTGAACGATCTCATTTAAACTTGTTTAATACTTCTATACAGAATATAGTTTTTACATTCGAGATTTTTTAAAAATTAACAATTTCCTAAAAGTGTCCAGAATTAATGCCACTACTGTACTATTGAATTTGGCTCTTGTTAGTTTATGTCGCTTATGTGACACTTTTAGATAATCGCGACGATAGGGATGAGTGATGATATTGATGAAGGGACACTCACGAGGAACACCCATGCCCAGGTGTCCTGGATTCGAACCCGGGACCCTTGGCGTCTTATCGCTCTGTGCCAACCGCTCCATCATATCATATCAGAAAAGCAACGCTACAACAAAAATCAAATCACATCAAACCGGATATATGCAAAAGTAAAGGGGCAAGAGGAAAACATATTTGTGAAAACAGGTCCACAAGAAGAAGTTGCTTACTAGGAAACGTACAAGTAAATGCCAACGAACCGAAAATGCAGTTCTGTGCTGGCATTCCTTAATGGCTACCCTCTCGGTATAAACAGAAGTCGATCTGAAATATCAAGTGCAAGCTGTTGCCTGAACGCATGTGGTACAGCGTCGGTATGTTGCATTGCTTGTGCGTGGTGTATGTGTAAAACACACCGCCACTCGAGACAGAACCAACAAAACGTGACTTGGCTCGTGTTCGCAGATTCTAAACTCCTCCCTGGGACGTTCCAGCTCTCTTCAGCTGTTAACTCGAAGGAGAGGAACATTCGAGGCAGTTTCCTCGGAAATACAATGTACGATAAGGTCGTTATTCCTTATTACTGAAGCCCGTATATCGCCCTAAGTGCCTATTTGGTTCGTGTGATTAAATTCGTGTCCATTCAGTTGGTGTAGTCCAAAAATGTTCACAAGGTATACGCTAAGTTTCGTGAAACGTGGCTGAGTGATTAGCACATCGAGCTGCGACGCCAGGGGTCCCGGGTTCGAATCCTGGCCTGGGCATGGATGTTTGTGAGTGTCCATTCATCAGTTTCATCACTCATCCCAATCTTAGCAAATTAACCAAAATTGGCACAAGAACCGAAGTAAAATAAAGCAAATCAATCAATCGTGAAACGTTACGTTCAGATCAAGTTTCCAATAACTTTGGGTTATGCTTCAATTAAATATGTGGATGAAATTACATAATGTACTCATAATTGACATGAAATAGGCGTATAAAAGTGGCATTTGTAACATAAAAAATGTTCTCTTGTGACAAGTGAATAACACTTGTCACAAGAACGTTTTGCACGAACACTTGAATTATAGTAATTCGGTCGGTCTTGCATGTATTTCGAAAGCTTACACTGATCCAACTAGTGGGCTTTCTGAACATTATGTTCCTGATCACGTGGAACCAAAAGTATTTCACGGTAATAAACTCACTGAAGTAATGGTCAAATTACATAAAGAGATACACGAAACGAAAATATACGCATTTGTAGCAAAATGTATAGTCTAATGAGTAAGATTAATCATTAAAACCTTAATATAATTGATAGGTCTATTCATAACGATATGTAACTTTAAGTTAATCAATACTGTATTGTTAATATTTCATGAATGGGTTAAATAATAAATAAAATAATAAATAATAGCAGGCTTCATTATCTAGCTTACGGATAGTCAAGATCGCCAAACTTATATAAAAGAACTGCCCTGGCAAGGAAATTAATTTAAAAAACATAAAACGATGTTGTGTTGAGTTGACGAAAAGTAAAGTATGCATATTATAACCAGTGCTGTGCATAAATCTTCTTTGGTACTGCCATTCAAAGTCTAATGATTCCAATCAAAGCATTGCCATCCACTAACTTCGGGGTAAATAAATAACCCTCGGTTATGCAACAAATGCTATTATTTCATTTTAAAACTTTGTAAGTCCTCCGGGGGGGGGGGGGTGCTTAAGCTCCTTACTACGACACCGAAGTCTGTAATATAGTTTGAGTCACACCGGAAAAAAATATGAAATGGAAATTGGTACTAACTTTTATTTAAGATACCGTAATTGTTCTCCTTACTGAAATCCCGGTACAGTGGGATCCATGAGTATTACCTTGCAAATTGTCCATCATCATGTTCGTGCACTTTATTTGACCCAATAAAAGCTTCAGGAATGAAAAGAAAACTCAAAACATGATGTTGACAACTTCTGCACCAGCATATCATCGCTTAAAAGTACATAAGATGTAAGAGAAAAATTAATGAAAATAGTCATGGACAATTTGCACGGCAATACTCATGAATCCCGCTGTACAATTAGAAAGTCAAGTGTCGATTAATGAACGAATCTCTACACTTCGACACAACACTTATCAAGAGAAAGACATTTATAAATTGCTTAAAGCTAGGAAATGGGGCAAACGAACAAGACCTGCCCTTGTAAACTCTCCTCCAATTATCGAGCTTTGACACCGGTAAATTGTTCCCGATGGCACCAACTTGAAACCTCAACGCGCTCACTGCAAAGGTGCGTGGTGTGATATTTGCTTCGGGAAAATTTGACCGTTGGATGTGCCTCAAACTCGAGGGCTTTCTGTGTGGGTCTTCCTTGTCGCACAACAGTTTTTCTACCTTGTGTTTTGACGTCAGACGAGGAATGGCTACGAGGTTAGGTTAAGCCTGTTAGGTTTCATTAGCATAAATACAATGAAAAAATATTATTTAGGCTAAGAGAACTAAACATGTGGCACGAATGGGAGAGGAAAGAGGAGTTTACAGGATTCTTGTTGGGAAACCTGATGGTAAGAGACCTGTAGGAAGGCCAAGACGAAGATGGAGGGACAACGTTGAGATGGACCTAAGGGAAATCGGTAGGGATGGAAAAGAGTATATAGATCTTGCTCAAGATAGGGAAAGATGGAAGGCCTGTGTTGCTGCAGCCATGAACCTTCGGGTTTAAGAAGGCTAGAGATTTAGTTAGTTAAGAGAACTAAACATAGCTAGCCTAACGTGACAACGTAGGCATTTAGCCTAAAATTGAAAAGCTCTCTCTCGTGACGTCAGAACACAAGGTTGCTCAAGTGTTGTGCGATAAGGGAGACCCTTTGTGTTTTCTCAGTGGAACGAAATAGTAAACATACATGGGTATCGAAAAACTACGTAGAAGTACTAAAGCAACCCAACCTAAATGGTAACATTTACTCCACCCCCAAAGAAACAGACTTGAGTAACGTAAGCCAAAATTGGGTTTTGAGTCCACTTTTACCCAGCGAGATCCGAACTACTATTTTTCTCCACAGGAGATCGAACGCAAGACCCCTTGCATACAAGGCAACACCTTTACGACAACGCCATCTAGGAGACCCTTGACTAGTATGTACTCAACACCTAAATTCTAGTATCGCGTACACGTCGTTACTTCGAACTCCTTCTTATGAATTCAAGTACAATATATCGATAACATGTTACTGCAATATTTCGAATGAACAGCCATACACACTCGCACAGACACACAGCAGAATCCAATTTCTGTGGTGATAATATCTGCCACATACACACAAGTAATAGCAGCTGTTAACGTTGGAAAATTACTAGTTACTTACCAAACACTGGTCCTACTGCTGCTTAACAGTATAAGGAAACAGATTACACCTTACAGTCAATCGAAGATCGCACTCGCAATAAGTTGGACACCATATTGTCTTACGTGTAAACGCACAGGCACAAAAATAATCACCTTTTAGCAACGTACAATGGCAAAGGATTACAGCACAGCCGGCGATCCAAGCACTAGCACGAAAGCAACGACACTCACTGCCTTATCAACTACAGCTGGCGTGAGCTACCTGGGTGACCTCTAGGTTTCAAGGCCAGCACAGTCGGAGGAAACCTCTTCCATGTCAAGTTAGCACGGATTGAACTTCCCTTTACTTGTCTTTAAGAGGTAAACAACATCGCCCTTTCTTATGGGTTTTTTAGACAGAAGCAACACAAGGATTTCAAACCAAAGTGACGAGTAACACAGTCGCCTAAAGTATGTAAAAAAACATTCACTGTACATGCGCGAATAACAGACCGAGGCTGTACGATGCACAGTAATGAGAAAACTGCACAATCCAAGGGGCACGTGCAGTTTGTCGTCTCATTCCGGTACAAAAGGTGCCATTGATTTATGAAGGTTGGTTTCCAAGTGATTAAAATTAAATTGGTGTTTTAAGTCCACTTTATGCACAGTATGGCTATTTCGAACTGGATCTACAGCTTGGATCCGAAGCACTATGTGCCTCCACCGGGTATCGAACCCGGAATCCTCTTGGTTTCCAAGTGACACGCGTCGCATGCCGTCTCTCGTTTCGGTCTGGAAATTGCCTTATTCTCGGCTGCTTTATTGATAAATTAACTGGCACATGGATGCGAAACCAAATAATGAATAACTGAATATATTTATTTGTCTGTTGCCGACCTCCGAGGGGAGTGGTTAACACAACGCGTTACGACATCAGGAATCCCGGGAAATAAAATTAACAAAATAAATCATGTATATATCTGAATTAGTGTTATATGTAGTTCGACTTTTTGTTGTAAGTCCACTTTATGTACAGTAAGGCTAATAGGGACTGGACCTACAGCTTAAAGTTAGATTCGAACCACCACGTGCCTCCACCGAGTATCGAACCAGGGACCCCTTGATTGCAAGGCGACGTCGCTACCATTGCGCCATCGGGGAGACCATAATGATATACAAGTTACAAAATTTTTAAGTTAACGTGATATTGTTGTGATAGACTTTTCTTTCACTCGTATATAACTTTTAGGAATTTCGCGTAATTCTTTCTTTTGTATGCAAAAGATTTTTGCATTAACTGATGACGTAAAATAATTCTTAAGATTACAATCATATTTAATATAGTTGTAATTTAATATGTAATAAACAGAAATACAAGTATTTGAGTAATATCTAAATTCTGGGATTGGTACAATCTGTATAGTATAACAAGCTCTATTCTACTTAACATTATTCATAATTGTTGCCACATGATACTTGCTTGTTGACATAGTTACGAGATGATTTATAGTATCTTCTTCATTGCATATACTACATAAATACGTGTTACTAAATTGTAATCTACAGTATACGTATCGTTTCCGTTTTGTATGGTATTCATCATGAACTAAAATGTACCACAAGGAATGAACTTTACTTGTTAAATGCTTTGACAAGTATTTTTTCATACCATGTGTCCACGCCCTGTAGCGATTTTCTTGCTCTACTTTCGTCAGTTGTGTATTTAGGTCAAGTTTGTGTTGATACAAGTTGCAGGTTTTGTATCGTACTTCCTGTTCCCAGCCGATAAACATTCCACAATTGGTGTTAAAAATAGGCATTGTTCTTTCGTATAGCTTCTGTGTCCATGGGCAAGGTCAAAGGAATTGTGTCCAGTTTCGGTCGAAGCACTTTCGCTGTGTACCTATCTGGCTTCTGTATTAGTGTCTGGAGATTACGCGTGTTGAAGAAGACAGCTGCTTTTTACTCCATGTGCATCAGACCTAGCCCACCTGACTTTCTATGCTGCAGTGCTGTGTGATAAGTAGAGAAAGGATTTTATAGGGAAGTTTTTTCTTATTTTTCAACACTGATCATGGAATAAATAACAACAGTGTTCATAATTATCTTCTACCAACAAGGTTACATGGTTTGCCGAGTGGTTAGCACATCGCGCTGCGACGCCAAGGGTCCCGGGTTCGAATCCTGGTCGGGCTTGGTTGTTTGTGAATGTCCATTCATCAATTTCATCATTTCATCAATCAATCAATCATCCCCATGTTCGCAAATTAGCCAAGAGGCACAAAACGCGAAGTAAAATAAACTAAATCAAAATCAAAAATCAAATCTTTTCCCTGAACAAAACGTTCAGCAATTGTCTATTTGGTGCAGCTTAGAGGAAAGAAAGAACAAGCGCCTTCACGAGTGTTGAGAGTAGTACATTGGAGCGATTGTTGAAACAATGAGATCACGGCTTACGCAGCAACAAACGCATTGTAAGCGACACGCTTGTTGGGTTGAAAATCTACTTATCTGCTAGACTTAGACTATTGTAATTTTTTTTAGAATACTTTTAACTTAACTGTGTGACAGTGACGACATTATTGAGAGTCAGTGAAATGGCGAAGCCAGGAACGCGTAGCAGCAACCCATGGAATGTGGTAAGCTGTTGCAAGGAAGATTTAATCGAAACGGACGGTAAGATTATTCGCTGTACGTTAACTTCCACTAAAAATATTATTTTAAATGGCACAATATATACCATTCATATATAAAAAGGGATATATTAATACGAAATGTAATCTATCCATTTTTATATATGAATGATATATATTGCGCTTTTATTTAAAATAGTATCTTTAGTGGAGTGCAAAGAAACTACAGTCCTTTCCCCCACTGTTTTTTCAAAAAGATTCCCATTTTTTGTCCTTTCTAGAGGAAACACTTACCCTTTAAAATCCGGTCTCTATTGATAAGCAACTCTGAATACCTAACCTTATCACAAAAAAGAGCTAGCTAACGATCGCGATCGTGTTGCAAATGTTCTTGGTAGTGGAAAAAGTGCTGCCACAAACCAAGCTTGTAAAAAAGAATGGCTTTCGCAACTCATATATGTTTACATCAAATCTTTTTTATTGTCTGTTAATTTTTGTGGGATCCGAACTACTGTGTGCCTCCATCGGGTATCGAACCCGAAACACCTTGATTACAATGCGACGATGGGGAGGTACCAAAATGGGAGTAGAATGCAGACAAGTATAGTATTTTTTCACAGCGCGCAACGACGTCAGGGGGTCTCGGGCTCGAATCCCGGTCTGTACATGGGTGTTCTTTGTGAGCGATTAGCCAAAGTTGGCAGAAAAGCGACGCTAATCAACAAAAATCGACTCAAATTAGTATTTATAAAATTCCACCTGTAGTGTTAAGGGTTGTGTCCGACGTATATGTAAGACGCGTTTGTATGATTTAATTTGATTTTTGTTATTTAGCGTCGCTTTTATGCCACTTTTGGCTAATCGCGGCGATGAGTGATGATAGGATGAAATTGATGAAGGCACACCCGCAGAGAACACAAATGTCCAGCACGGGATTCGAACCCGGGTTTTGTAGTGCCTTGCGCTAACCACTCCGCCACGGAGATCGGCATAAGGCACGTTTGTGATGAACGATTTCGCTCGATAACATTACACACAGAGAGATAAAGAGAAAGAGACTTAAGAAAGCTGCTTTCAAGATACCTGAATTTATTTCACACTCTGGTTACAAAAGCGTGATACTGGATACACTGAATTCCCAGGAACCATGCAGAAGCAGAGGTCCTTGGCATTCAATTTTCTTCTCGTTTCTCCTCTTCTCTTGTTTCTCTTTCTTCCCTTGCATTCTCCGTTCCGTCGCTCCGCTCACTCCACTCCGCTACCTTACTGCCCCCTGCCGCTGAAAATGCGAAGTAGCTAGACAACATTGCGCGCTGTCAGCAAGATTCCAAGCTCTCATGCATATTCATGCTCCGAGACGAATCCACCCAACGTCTCCCAAACACAGGATGCTGCAATGATCTCGGATTAAGCAGTCATTGGTACAGCAGTTCATTCCTCTCTTCCCGGTGATAAACAACGGAGAATTAAAGGGGATTCCCCCTCTCCGGTCTTTTTTTGGGGGGAAATCCGTGGATTGCCGACGTAAAACTAGTACTTCCCTCAAATCTTGTCCAGCGAAATGGTAACGTTACAAATCCTTCCCCGCTGCTTCTTTCACTCTAGCAAACCTATCCTGTGAGGACGTCTAAGGCAAGATGACATTAATGAATTAAAGCGCTATTGTCTGTCTCCGTCTTAAGCAATCTTCATCTTCTATTTTACAAAGGCACAGTTTCCTCTGTGCTGCTCTTCCCCTGGTGTATTTTCTTCACTACTCCTCCCTTGATTTTCATTGCATTGTATTTTCTTCTCTACTCTTCCCCCAATTTTCCTTGAATTGTATTTACTTCACTACTCTTCCCCTGATTTTCCTTGCATTGCATTTTCTTCACTTGTCTTCCCAATTTTTCCTTGAATTGTATTTTCATTTGAGTTTGAGTTGGTGTTTTAAATCCACTTTATGCACAGTAAGGGTAATCGGGACTGAACCTATAGTTTAAAGTTGGATCCGAACCACTATGTGCCTCCACCGGGTATCGAACCCGGGACCCCTTGATTGCAAGGCGACGACGTAACCACTGGTATTTTCGTCATCTCCTGAATGTCATTGCATTGTAGTTTTTATACTACTCTTCCCCTGATTTTCCTTGCATTGTATTTTCTTCCCTACTCTTCCCCTGATTTTCATTGCATTGTATTTTCTTCCCTACTCTTCCCCTGATTTTCATTGCATTGTATTTTCTTCACTAATCTTCCCCTGATTTTCCTTGCATTGTATTTTGTTCACTATTCTTCCCCTGATTTTCCTTGCATTGTATTTTCTTCACTACTCTTTCCCCGATTTTCCTTGCATTGTATTTTCTTCACTACTCTTCTCCTGATTTTCATTGCATTGTATTTTCTTCACTATTCTTCCCCTGATTTTCATTGCATTGTATTTTCTTCACTACTCTTCCCCTGATTTTCATTGCATTGTATTTTCTTCACTACTCTTCCCCTGATTTTCATTGCATTGTATTTTCTTCCCTACTCTTCCCCTGATTTTCATTGCATTGTATTTTCTTCCCTACTCTTCCCCTGATTTTCCTTGCATTGTATTTCCTTCACTATTCTTCCCCTGATTTTCCTTGCATTGTATTTTCTTCACTACTCTTTCCCCGATTTTCCTTGCAATGTATTTTAATTTTTGACCTTCCAACTAACACCTCACGGCGTTCCTGTCTGCGTGGCAGACTTTTCGCGTCGACCCTGTCATCTGAGATCACTGCTCGGCATATAAATAGCCTCTAACGAGGAGCTAGAAACAAAGTCGCAGCGTTCATCATTTTTTCAGCAGAGACCCCCCTTCCTTTCCCCCAATCCGTTCCCTTCATCTAACAAAAGGAGAGAGATTTTTACATAATGGCGCGACACATTCCAATGTGCTGACATGAAATTTGCAGGTAATGGAAATCATACAATTAGAAATGAGGAAAATATGAAAGGAAGTTTAATGCTCAGTGAGTAAACGAGGGAGAAAAATTCCATAACATAAGCCAACAGAAATGAAAACATCCCCCCACCCCCTGGTCTCTTAGGGAAAGAGGAAGGGATGTGGTAAACAGACGACATGATCTCTTTGACAGACGTACCCGACCAGGAATATGCAAGTGAAATCTACAAGAGGAAAGAGTTGTGAGAACGTTATATTTAATGTTATTGCTTGCTAAAACATTACACCATCTGTCTTTGTGTGTGTTTCATTGACGCGATATGAATGTCATGACGCATTTAGTTCGGGGCGGCCATGAAAAAGAGTACTTATTTTGCAATAAAGAATTGATTTTTTTTTCACTCATGCTTATCAGCCTTAGTAGATGGGCTTTTCACTTCAACCTCTAGGCTTTCCGATCTTTTGCCTTAAGCTTCATGTCAGCATAGAATTCACTTAATTTAATATCATCTATCATCTGATATCTTTGCCTTCCAGGAACCTTTCACCATTGACCATTTTCTCCAGTTTATCTCTCATCAGGCAGTTCCTTTATAGCCAGTGTCACAGCATTCTTCCTTCTCGCGCAATGCGCGCTACTACAAACGGCTGGTAGCTGCAGCCGCATTTTCCCCTCCATGCACTTACTTCCCCCCTCGCTTTCATTAGCCGAGCCCTCTCGGGTCACTACTTGCGCAGAGGACTTGTGTTCGTTCACTTGCTCCAGAGATTCCCAGGGAAAGAGTGTAGCAAGCTACCAAGACAAAGTCACGTGTCTTCCCTCGGGTCTCACTTATCGCACACCGTATTGAGCTCCTTTATCTAGTGATGTCAGGGCGGATAACTTTCGTTGTTAGGTTAGGCTTGTTACGTTTAATTCTTTAAGCATAAATACACTACAATTTTCGTCGCTTTACCTAAAAGATATTATCTATGCGAAGAGAACTAAACCTAATAAGCCTATTCTAACAACGAGAAAATTTAACGTGATATCAATAGACAAAGGAGCTCAATATTGATTTATGGCATCTGTCTAGCTAGTTTGACCGTTCCAAGTGTATCGGTTGATTGGATTGATTTGTTGTGTTAAGTCCACTTTATACACAGTAAGGCTAATCGGGACTGGACCTA
This sequence comes from Lepisma saccharinum, assembly GCF_977018435.1. Taxonomy (NCBI): domain Eukaryota; kingdom Metazoa; phylum Arthropoda; class Insecta; order Zygentoma; family Lepismatidae; genus Lepisma; species Lepisma saccharinum. Next base: position 32,101,255 of record NC_139242.1, read on the forward strand.
CAGTTTAAAGTGGGATCCGAACCACTATGTGCCTCCACCGGGAATCGAACCCGCGACCCCTTGATTACAATGCGACGACGCTGCCATTGTGCTATCGGGGAGGACCGTTGCATGTGTATCAAATGCAACACTATTTATCTTTATGTCATTTAGGCACGGCACTAAGTTTATCAGTTCTGCGTCTTTCGGGTACATGCATCAAATTTCATAGTTCTGCGTCTTTCTGGGCCCACGTTAGGCGCCAAATAATCTGCTACGCCCCATGTTGGGCGCCAATATTCTGTTCTGCCCTTGGACAGGCACACTTTCCACAGCCACCCGCCATCTTTCTTGGTAGTGAATGTTTCTGTAAGTGTCTAAACTGGTAGCAAGCGGAAAGTCAAACAGTCACACTTGCACGGCGAAACCTCCGTCGACATTGTTAGCTCACCAGGCTGATTGAAGTGTGGACCATCACTCCTCAGGGCCAGGGGATGGACTGTCTTATTCCCTTTTTTTGCTTTACTGGCTCCAATCTGTTCTAATCAATCCGGCAGCCAGTTCGGAGGCGATTCGATTGCTCGAACAAGAACCAGTCGGGGACCCTCCTCCTCCTCTCAGGGCTCTTGGGGATTCCCCGAACTCATCGCTAAGACCGTCATTTTCCCCTAAAGGACCACTCAATCCACCGGAAAGCGGAGAAGCCACAGTAAAAACTCCTCTGCAGTCCCTCTTCCCCTCTTCATGCTGGACCACGTGACGGGGGTATAACTTGAGGGCACCCCAGGGGGTTGTAAAAAAAGAAGAAGAAGAAAAACCAGTCCAGACAGTCCGGCCCAGTTTTACTTCACCCGAAAACAGACACTCAGACAGGTCGGTACGTAAGAAGACATGCTTACTAACTCCTCAAAGACTTAGCCAAGTATTGAATTCTACATTTTTTAGTACGAATAGTAAGATAGAACGTAACGTACAGGCTTCAAGAATATCTGTATCAATCACGACAGAAATGTCCCCCACCAGAGTTCGAGGCCGAGACACTTTTTTAAAGGGGGAGAACAGAACCCAGAAACTAATATTTTTAAAATACAAATTTCCTCGTTACATACCGACACTAGATTTCTGCAGAGAGAGATGATTTCGCTCGAGCGAATAACTCTCGAACAGGCAAAACGAACGGTATACGCTCGATGCCCAGTAGTACACGTACAAACGTAATTTGTCTGAGGTAGTGGGCCCTCAAATATGGATCGTGAAGTGAAAAACGCAGTCAAATTGAAGCTTAGGTGAACGTAGTCATCATCTCCATGTTAAAAATGTAGTTTTGTCTATCTTACCAATACACAGTCACGTATGAAAATTAAATAGATGATTGTGGGCTGAAACTATCAAGGCGGATATTTTACATATGTGTCTACGATTATTGTCACTTTAATGTGATATTCCATTGGAAACGCTCGGGCGCGGGAGACTGGAACAAGCGCAAAATTTAGTTTCCATTGTTTTACCAAAATTACATGAAAAAATTGTAGTTTGTGATTACATAACAGTTATATTTATATTATGATGGTTATAATTGGAAAAGAATACTCACATACTAATATTAATCAATACTTTGAACAACGTTTGTTACAATTTTCAAGCATCGGCATCAGTGGGAATCGTTAAGAGTATCGGTATGGGTATGGGTATCGGTATGGGTATCGGTATCGTTATGGGTATCGGTATTGGTATGGGCATCGGTTCAAAGTAGTATCTGCTCAGCCCTAATCAAAACGTTATATAATTTTACATTTTCCAGAATATTATATTGGTCCACTGAAATACGTAATATCCAGATATCAGTGTATTTACTTGCTTCTCTTACAAGGGGGAAGGGTCCCCGGCAGCTCCTGGTTAATTTGAATCCTGTAGTTTTCTCTTGATTTAAAAAAAAGTATTACCAAAACTTAGGATAGCCACAAAATTCCTAATAACGGACCACGGAATTTCAAATTATCCAATCCGTTCCAATGGACGTCCGCAGGATTTTTTCCAGGGAGGGGCAAGGAAGGTATTTTTTTCCAGGGGGGGCAAAGAAGGCATATTTTTTCCCATAATAGTGATGCCCCCTCAAAAAACACTATTATATTCAGAAATTATAATGTTTCTTCAACGAATTTATAATAATTAACACAAATTTCTGTGACTGAAATGAAATTATGTGTGAAATAGATAATTATTAGGTGGACATTCATTTTCCAGGGGGTTGAGGGGCGTGGCCTCCCATTGCCCCCGTTCCGAACATTCATGTCCGTTCCGGATGCAAATGTATATGATAATCCGAATATCCGGAAAATTTGGATATCCTGGTAATCTTATTGTCTGGATAGTACGGATATGCGGATAATCCGAATATCTGGATAGAACAAGTTTCATGAAGGATTTATAGAAAATCCGTATAGCGAAATACGAAAATGACGAATAAAAAATAGAGACCGTAAAACGGGTAAATGATAAAATTATACGGATAATTCGGCTAGTCTGAATATCGGATACCAGACAATTCGAATATCCGGACAATTAGAATATGCGATATTCGGATATTTGAAAACTGGATACAAAATTATCAGATATCCGGATGAAATACGAGGGTCACTATTTATATTTTGAGCCTTGGCAACACTGATTGAAGTTAGGCGCGATTTGACGTTTGCACGGAATCGTCTGGCATTATTGACCATAACGTACTTCAAATGTTTTGTCAATAGCTTCATTTGTGTTGTTTATGTTGCCTTGGAGATTGCGCGACAACAATAAAATGAACATTTTCGTGCGATGATTTTTTACGATTTTTCGACGTGGATTATCAAGACAAGAGTGCATCGATCAACTTACTTCCACATTTGGCGATGAAGCCCCATCCTTTGCCACTGTGAAACGCTGGTAAAAAGGTAAAAAAGGTAAAGTGCTCCCCTGTGCTTAGCACCACGCCATGAAGGCGTATAGGGGGTGTGGGGGTAACGCCCCACACTTTCTTGATCCGGTCATGAGTGGGGGTGATGTGATCAGCATCACGACCCTGACCGCCTTTACCCCCCAGGGTTTCCCCCAGGTACCCATGTTATTCGACGCTGGGTGGACGCCGGGGCCGCTTCCAACGTTAGAAAAGTTCCCGGATTTGAACCGGCCGGGGATCGAACCCGGGACCTTGAGTATGGTAGTCAGACGTGTTACCGACTGAGCCACCGCGAAACGCTGGTCTAACGAATTTAATCGTGGCCGCCATTCGCTCACCGACGAGATTCGCGAAGGTCGTCCAAAATCAGTTGTTGTTCAAGAAAGCATTGATGCTGCGCAAAACCTAATACTGCAAGATCGTCATGTGACATATTGTGAGATTGAGGCAACCATAGGCATTAGTTCCACCAGCATATATAAAATATTACATGATCATTTAGCTGTGAGAAAGGTATGTTCTCGTTGGATCCCACACAATTTGACAAAAACTCAAAAAGACGCTCGCGTCAATTGGTGCAAACAAATGCCCAATAAATACAATCGTGGTGCTTCAAAAGACGTATATAAGATTGTAACAGGTGACGAATCATGGATATATGCATATGAGTCGGAACGTAAACAGCAGTCGACTGTATGGGTGTTTCAAGATGAACCCAATCCAACAAAAGTTGTTCGCGCTCGAAGCACATAGAAGCAAATGGTCGCCTGTTTTTTCGGGAAAACTGGTCATGTGCCAACTGTGCCTTTAAAGGAACGTAGAACGGTCAACTCTGAATGGTACACAACAATTTGTTTGCCAGAGGTCTTCGGTCAAATACGGAAAACAAACAAACGCCGTCGGATCATTCTTCATCAAGACAATGCCAGCTGTCACACATCTCGTCTAACAACCGACTTTATGAACAGTCAAAAAATCAAATTGATGGGTCATCCGCCGTACAGTCCTGATTTGGCACCCAATGACTTCTTCTTGTTCCCGAATGTCAAGAATAAATTGCGTGGACAACGATTTTCTTCGGCGGAAGACGCCATTGATGCGTTCAAAAACCATATTATGGAGGTGTCTCAAGAAGATTGGAAAAACTGCTTTGACAAATGATTCGAACGAATGCAAAAGTGTATTGACCATAGAGGAGAATACTTCGAAAAACAATAAAGCAGTTTTCAATGCCAAATTCCTGTTTTTTCATTGTTAGGCTCAAAATATAAATAGTGACCCTCGTATTATCCGGATTTGGCCATCCATAACGTAAACAGCAGTAGTATCGGATAGGATGCAATGTAGCACCTTAGCACTTACGTGGATGTAGGTTGATGCGCAAGGAATTGATAACATTAAAATGGAATATATTGCTATTGGTTGCCATCGTGGCAACAAATGCCTTATTCCGACCAGAAGAGGAGGAACGTGCTGTGGTGAATAACAGAACCTAAGATTCCTTTGATACTGTTATACCGGTCTGGAAGCGTGGAAGTCAAGTGCATCCACTTCCGAGAGGAGGGTTCCGGTTGCTTGGCAACCGAAACGCCGAGCGACGGGACGGGAAAAGTTTGAGCGACGCTCGGAATTCATGCGATTCCATTAAGCCAAATGGGCAAATAATAGCTGACGAGTGGCCTACGGAATTATGGGTTTATCTGCATTTCGCGTGGCCACTGACGTTGAAAATATTATCCGTACGCTGGTCGTGTTCGGTGTATGTCTTTCAAGTTACTAGAGAATTGAATCGAACTGTTTTGAGTCCACGTCATGCACAGATAGGCTTATGTGCAATATGCCTCCACCGGCTGTCGAACCCGCGACCCCTTGTTTACAAGGCGACTACGTTACCAATGGGACTGTCCAAGATGCTAGAGGTGGAAGGTTGAAAATTAGCCTGACGATACCATGTTGGATAATGCTGTCGCCTCGGAATTGAGTTAGATTTCATTTTGAAGGAAACATTTCATTGGTTAGGAATTCAGATCGAATGTAAATTGTAGGGTCGGTTCAGAAACAGCGTTTATGGTGGACCTAAAAATGTTTTTTTTTTTTTAAATTCTAACTGGAACCATGCTTACAATGCAAGAGCGACATACTTCATTAACTGATCAGACATCGTTAGTTCATCCAGAAATGAATATCCAAAAATAGATATCTTATTGTGTTTGATTAATTGATTAATATAATTTTAGTTCACTTTTATGCCACTTTGGTGTAATCGCGAAGATGATGATAAGTGATGATTTTGATGAAGTGACCCTCACAAATGCACAGGCTGGGATTCGAACCTGGTGTCGTAGCACGCTGTGCTAAACACTCCTCCATGAAGGTCGGCTCCTTGCTTAGGAATTCAGATTAAAGTTAAATTGAAGACTCGGTTCTGAATAGCCTGTCTGCGCTTAAGATGGACTTAAACATCTTTTTTAGGAACATAAACAAATTGGAATCTTGTTCACTGTGTAACAACGATACACTTCATGTATATACGTATATTCAGTTCCTTCAGAAATGAATATATAAAATTGGATATCTTTTTGAATTTGAGTCATAAGAGATGGGCTAATCTGTACTGGACATACATTTTAGAGTGGGATCCCTGATTACAATGCGACGATGTCATCTCTATGCCATCGGAAGTGCGCAAAACTAGATACCTAATGGATAGGGCTAGGATCTTTATGACTCAGCATATTTTTTTTTGGTAAGGGTGATTTATTCTCTAAATATATTAAATATATAGAAATTCATATTGTGAGGAAACTAATTGAATTAAGATGATTTTTAAGGGCATATTTTAGCATATATGGCCATTTTTACGTGATAAAGCATATTTTGATGGATTTTTTGGTCATATTCAGCATATTTTTCGCTTTTTCAAGAAATATACAGTTATTTTCCAAGTGGATTCGTTCTTACTTTCCATGCTCACTCGAGGTTTTAAGTTGTTGTTTTTTTTTACTGCAGCAAAATCTTTTCCATTTTTAATTGAAAATTTACAGAAAGTATTATATTGTGCGGGGATCAAAGGTTGGTATGGTCTCAGGGAGTGTTCGGATGCTGATATGAGCACTCTATAAATACTGAGGAACGCCATTGGGTATAACAACTACCAATACTACCAACAAATCCTACCTCCACGTCCCCGAAGGCTGTTAGCCGCGTGACCCCTGGGCAATGCAGCAAAAAAGATCATACGGCCCGCTTCGGCGGGCCAATGCTGTAGCAGACGGAGGATGGTGAAGGCGAGTATCTAGCGCCTAAACTGGGTGTTATCAGCTAAGGGAGTAAACCCTAACAGAAAATCCTGGTCCTCCAAAGAAATGCGGGTTGAGCACTAGGCCAGCACCCTGGTCTCATAAAAATAACCTTCCGCTAAAAGAGCTCAATTACAGAAAGCCGGATGGATTAATGGAAAACGACCTAGGCATATGAAAAGGAATAAGAAAGATATAATCTGTGTAGGAACATGGAATATCATGACTATGCTAAAACCGGGAAAAATGCAAGAAATAGCTGACCAAGTCTTAGCAACAAAGTTGCAGATAGTCGCATTACAGGAAGTAAGATGGAAAGGGCAAGGAGAAATTAAGAAAGACAAATAATCTGTGTATTACAGTTGTAAAGAAACTACGGGTCAGCAGGGAACTGGATTCCTAGTAAAGAGAGAAATGGTAAAACATGTACTAGGGTTTGAACCGTGTAGTGAAAGAATATCTAAACTTAGAGTGAAGGGAAGGTTCTGTAATGTGACATTTATAAACGTGTATGCTCCAACAGAAGAGAAAGATGATGACATTAAAGATAAGTTTTATGAAGAACTACAAGTAGTGCAAGATACAACCCCGAGACATGACCTGATAGTCCTGTTGGGAGATTTAAATGCAAAAATAGGAAAAGAGGATGCATATAAAGAAGTAACAGGTAAATATACATTGCATGAGATAACCAATAATAATGGAGAATTAGTATGCAACTATGCTATTGCAAATAATATGACTGTAATGAGTACACAGTATGAACATAAAAAGATACATAAAGGTACCTGGGTGTCCCCAGATGGGAAAACTACCAACCAAATTGGCCATGTTTTAGTAAACGAACATAAAAAGGAAATGGTGCAGGATGTAAAAACAATGAGGGGTCTGAATTGTGATTCGGATCATTTTTTGGTCAAGGCAGTAATTAAACAGCAATTAATACCTGTACGAAAAAGTATTCCAAGACAACAGATAAAATGGAATAAAAGCAATATGCATAGTAAAGCAATTCTGAAACAATATAGAAAAAAAAAGAGCCAAAATTTGGAAAACTTTATTGATACCCAAGATATAAATGAAGATTGGAAACAACTCAAAGAAGTCATTCTGAAAACAGCAACTGAAGTAATACAAAAGCAAGATGGAAAACCAAGGAATGAATGGTGGGATAATGAATGTAAAATTGTAATAAATCAGAAAAATGCTGCACGACAAAGATGTTTACAGAGACACACAAGGGCAAATTGTGAAGAATATGAAAAAAAAGGAGAATTGCCAATAGTGTATGCAGAAAGAGGAAAAAAGAATGGATAAATGATAGAATCAAAGAGATTGAGGAATACCATAGAAGAAAGGATTCAAGAAATTTTTTTAAGGCTGTGACATCTCATGTAGGGAACTACACTCATGTAACTTCATTATGTAAAGATGCATCTGGAGAATTAATATCTGAGAAAGAAAAAGTATTACTCCGTTGGAAAGAGTACTTTCAGGAATTATTAAATTGAGAACACATACCGTCTGAAGATGAAATATCCGAAGAATTGGAAAATGATACTGAAACTCCAATACCAACATATGAGGAGGTAAATAAAATCATAAAATCCTTAAAAATGAATAAGTCACCTGGTTCAGATAATATCACAGCAGAACTGATAAGACATGGAGGTTATATGATAAGGAATAAAATTTATAATTTGATACTCAACATATGGAATACAGAGGAAATGCCACGAGAATGGTTACATGGTATCATATGCCCAATTTTTAAAAAAGGTGACAGGTTGCAGTGTAATAACTACAGACCAATTACACTTTTGAATGTCGCATACAAAATCTTTGCAATTCTTCTACAAAATAGAATCTCCGAAATTACAGAAAACAAATTGGGTGAATATCAAATGGGATTTAGACCAAATAGATCTACAGTTGACAATATATTCACACTGCGACAAATATATGAAAAATGTTATGAATATAATATCGAATTGCATAACATATTTATCGATTTTATGCAAGCATTTGACTCAGTAAATAAAAATATAATTCCTACATGTCTAAAGAAAATTAATGTTCCAAACAAACTAATAAGATTAATAAAGATGACATTACAAAACACTGCAGCAGTAGTAAAAGGAAACAATGATTTTAGTCAGAAATTTGCAATAAATAGAGGAGTAAAACAAGGAGACCCATTATCAGCAATTTTATTTAGCATAGTCATGGATGAATTAATTCAGAAGTTGGAAATCAGAGGAAACATTTCAACAAGATTAAGACAGGTCGGTGCATATGCAGACGACATAGTAATTATTACAAGAACTAAGCAATCAATGGTGGACTCACTAGTGAAACTAAAGCAACAGGCAATGAAATATGGATTAATAGTGAACGAAAAAAAGACAAAATATATGAGGTGTACAAGAAGAAAAATCCAACAACAAAAAGAGGATATAGATACAATGCACATAGAGCAGGTACAGTCATTTAAATATCTCTGGTCAATAGTAAATGGAAACAATGAAATCGAAGAAGAAATTAAAGAAAGGATTGCAGCTGAAAACAGAGCATTTTATGCGAATAAGAGGATATTCCAATCCAAACTAGTTACCAGAAAAATAAAGTTAAAGCTGTATAAATCCATAATAAGACCTGTAGTTACATATGACTGTGAAACCTGGGTGCTGAAAGAAGATATAACTCGAAAACTAATGATATATGAAAGATAGATATTAAGGAAAATATATGGCCCAATGAGACAATCTAATAATATATGGCGAATAAAAACAAACGAAGAGCTTGAAATATTAATAAAGAGTAAGAATATAAGAAGATTTATCAAATCACAGAGATTGAGCTGGTTGGGTTACATTGAAAGAATGCCCGAAGAAAGAATTGTGAAACAAATTTACAATTGGAGACCTGTTGCTACAAGATCACAAGGAAGGCCCAAAACCAGATGGATAGACGATGTTAGAAATGACATAAGAAAATTGAAGATACAGAACTGGAAGAAATGTGTGTTGAGTAGAGAATGTAATTGAGCAGGCCAAAGCCCATAAAGAGCTGTAGCGCCTTATAATAAGAAGAATTACATTGTGCATTTCAACTCATCAGGGTCCATAAAGTGAAGTAAAAATAGTATGTCTATGAAAATGTTTGAAGCAGTCTAGTTATAAGGGCATATTTTTCAAATTACAGTGCATATTTTGTAAAATTTTAGGTCATAAGAGCATATTTTATTATGCATATTTTGGTGATTTTTAGATCATAAAAATCCTAGCCCTACTAATGGATATTCGCCTCCCCCATGGCGCAGTGGTAGCGTCATTGCCCTGTAATCAAGGGGTCCCGGGTTCGATACCCGGTGGAGGCACAAGTGGTTCGGATCCCACTTTAAACTGTAGGTCCAGTCCCGATTAGCCTTACTGTGCATAAAGTGGACTTAAAACACCAACTCAAACCAAACCAAAACTAATGGATATTCACAATATCCGTGAATATTATCTGGGTATTGCGGGTATTCCATGGCTGTCGCTTGGAGGCAATTTAAACGAACAAACAAGAACGCACATGAAAATATTTTCTCGGGCTATCGACCAGATGAGTTGTGGAAAGGAATCCAAGCTTGCGAGAGCTAACAACATTCTCATTTCCAGTGTAGACTTATTCGCGATTTCCAAAAAAGCGAATTAAAATACACCCAATCAATTAAAGCATGGCTGCAAACTCATAGGATAAATTCCGATTTTCAAGGCTTTGTAGAATCAAAAGGATGCCCTGTACACACTGTGAAAGTTTGTCGGTATTGTGGTGGAGCGATACCCTGTATATTTGGAAACACTGATTCCGAAATAACATTTCATCCTTGCACGGTATGCAACCATGTCATGTTTATTGTTATACGGGTTGAGTAACGTCAAGGGGTAAAGTGAGTAATTCTGTTGTGTGTTCTTCTTCGCAGTGTACACGAACCATAAGTTGTTCCCAAGAAAGCTTACTTCTATTACGCTAAGCCCCGCAAAGGTTGATAAGTAGCCAAGTGCTTGGGATGCATATCCCGGTCGGACAAAGTACTGTGTGGAATGCCGAAAAAGCTCTCTCTCGGAGTCAGAAAGTGAAATTCAATAGACAATCCCAGAACAAAAGGATCCTAGAAAGGATGCTATCATCTTTTCCTCCTTTACTTTCGCTCTCTCCCCTCCCCACACTTCTTCTCTTTCTCCGATATAGCTCCCTTCCTCTCAACCCCCTCCCCCCCAACTCCCGGACCATTTCCTTTTAGGTACTTCTTAAACGAAATCTGCATGTTCGGGATATGGCCGCGTCCTTTACTTAAATTCCTTTTGAAAATTTCAATCCTCTTATCTCGAACATCAGGTTGGAGATTTGGAGAAGTGCATGTAAGGTAGATGGAATGGTACTGAAGAGGTCGGAGAGGAAGTGAGGTTATAAGTGGAGGGGTGGAGGGGAGGATTCGATCCTGCTTGCAGCTTTTGTTGGATGTGATGAAATGCAGAAGACGAGTTCCTACGTACGAGAAGACGGGTGGGGAAAGGGGAGATTTTGTGGAGGGGGCGGGTTTTTGATGCTGGGGCGGTTCTCCGGGAAGCTGCTGCTATCTGAGAGGAAGCGGGATGCTGGAGGAAGAATGACTGCTGTCCTGTTGGTGGACGGAAGGTAGGTTTTTGCCTTGTGCAGAGTTCGTCTCTTGGTGTGGAGTTCTGTCCGGCACCAGGTGGTGAAAGATGTTTCTTTTCTACTTATCCTTGACGTCAATCTCAGAACATGACGTAAAGGAAATCTGTGGAGCAAAGCCGCGCAAAACGGTAGAGAAGGGGAGAAAGCGAGTGGGGAAGCAAAGCAGTGCAGCTGCTAGCTATAAACGTGTGTTGTCCTCCATGCACACATTTCCCATCTCACGCGTTCATTGTTCGAACCCACTCCTCCATGGATGCCCGGGACAGGGTGTAAAAGTGTTCTTGCACAGGATACAAGCAGGTCTCGGAAGGTGATAAAAAAAATCATGTCTTTCTCCGGAATATTGAAGAAGATGTTGCACATAACGGTTTGCTGGTTTGGCTTATTGATCACTTTTTGGTAATTCCTTTGATTTTATTGATTGTTCATAAATTTTGACGATTCTCCACCGCACTTTGTTCCCTCCACGGTTATTAATTCCATTTTAGTTGTATTAATTTCAGGAGTGTAAGAAGGGTGACCCTATCTGAAGACACTCAAATGTCACTCCCTTCAACGTAGTACATCTTGAACTACATGGTTGCATACTAACGAGGCTCCGGCGTCTGGATTCAAAACCAGAATAATCCTCTGTGGGGTTTGTGTTGTGTCCAGTCCACATGTGCTTTCAGTGTCCATTCATGCATATCATCTTATCACCATTCCTCATCGTCGCGATTAGTCAAAAGTGGCTGAAAAGTGACGTAAAAAGAAATTAAATCAACAAGCCTTAAAGGCTGAGAGGGGAGACGATGCAGGTAGGGGCTCCAGACAGGCACGATCTCTGCCACTGTAGAGGTGGTGTGACGAGCACCACGCTCCGACCGCCTCTGCGCCTTATGCTTGTTCCTAGGTACCCATTCTATGAGGCTGGGTGAACCTTAGGGCCGCCTTGTGGAGATACAGTCACCGGCAAAAGAAAAGGGACACCTAAGATACTCGCTTCGTTGCAAGCCGAAGTAAACTGTGGATAAGTGAATTTATAATAGCACATTTTGAATGCAAACTTCGACCACCGTTGGGAAGTAGGCAACACACATAACGCCTAGCAAGGAAGCGAGTATTTCAGGATCTACGTGGCCCGTTTTTATTGCCGCTGACTGTACGTGTTTTGAAATGGTCTGAGATCACGTACCTCGGAATCGAACTTGGGCCTCCCACGTGGCAATGAAGCTCCTTACCGACTGGAACACGGCTGCTCCCTACTTTATAGTATCGTATCGCGTCAAAAACGTGACTCGAACCCGGGACCCCTGGCGTCATAGCACAATAGACTAATCACTTCGCCAAGGGGTCCGGCTGAGGCGCTGGAAGTAACTTATTACAAGCATATTACACCGGCGACCTTCAGCGGATCTTTAAAACTCCGCTGACACCGGAATCCACAGGAAATCAGTTGATATAACGTAACGTCAGCCTTATGCAAAAAGGACGGTTAACGACAGGATGGAACTGCCTCAACGGTTTTAACGATCGGAAATTTGAATCCCGCGATAACAGATCTCCCTCTCAGTTGTAGTCCGAAAGTTATAGAGTACACAGTTATAAGCGGGGAGTTGATCTCCCTAAGGAAGTTTCATGCCAGGACCGTGCCTTATCTACTAAATCCGCGGAGACGATCATCTCTACTACAAGAATCTACAGGTAAACGAACATCCTTTGTATTATTACCATGACTCTGCCATGACAGTCCATAGAAGTGTTAAACAGTGAATGTTGTTCGTGTTATCCTTATTTCACAGGGGTGAGCCCCTTAAATATAAAAGGTATCTCTCACATAAGCGAGTAGCGTTAGGCTGACACAGCCTAAGTTCGATCCCAAAAACACGTAGGGGTTTTATACGTTATATAAGGGAATTTCTAATTGATATCTAAAGGGGAGGTCGTAACTAAAGTTAGAAAAAGGATGAAGCTCTCAGTTACCACACTAATGATACAGAATGAAACATCATATCCCATCTTCCCCAGGGTACAGTCCTTGCGGGACCGAATGTATTAGGATTTTCGGTACGTGGACGTCCTGCAACACAAATATGATACCCCATCTCCCCGTCACAACCCTTGGTAGAACACGTCTTCATTCCTCTGTAAATCTCAGTTCGCGCACGGACTGATTTCAAAGCGAGGCCCGGCTTTCCTGGTTGTTCAATAATGAAGGTAAAGCTGGCCCAGCTTTGATTTTTTTCCCTCCCCCTACCCTCCCCAGCAGGGGATGATAATTGCGGTTTTATGTTCGCTTCCCAAGCACGTCACGTGCTACTCCATCCGTAGTGCTCCCGTCACTGGCCGGTCGGTCTGTTTTAAATAATGGTCAATACGCAGAGACGATGCGTGGGATGCTTTTGCGGGAATTTCGCTGTGAAAATCCCGGGATTTTTTTTTTTGGACCGGGGACGAAAATATCGACTCTTCCATTTTTTATTTTAATTTTTTTTTCGTAGGAACGAGAGCGAGGTTACGTATTTTCCATTAATAACAGTCCAATTAGAGTAATAGCAATGTGGAGCTAAGTTTACGGGTCGCTGGTGGATTATGGAAATGTATATGGTAAGAAATAGGAAAATATGCATATATTATTTTCGAAAGTCGCTCAAATATGCACTAAAATATAATTGCAGATTATTTCTTCTTTCTTTCTTTCTATTTTGATTATGTTGCATCACTTTTCTATCTATTGGGTTAATCGAAGAAGGAAATGGATGATGAACTGGCTACATGAATGGCGGAAGGAAATCAATTATACAGCAGTACCTTATCTACGTTTTCAATTGGGACCTGTATTTTATATATACAGTAAAACTTCTCAATAACGGACAGGCCTGGAGGAAAAAATGTCCGTTATTAAGAAGTGTCCCCTATTCAGAAAAAAGTGTAGGATGTTACACAATAGGATAAGCATATTACAGTACCTACTTTAAGAACATAATGTTTTTTTTCCTGCATTCAAGGAACAAATTACTGTACTACATACGGTGAATTTAAATTTACTAAAGTATCCCTACATACATCACAAATTTCAAAAAAGAAAATACAGTACACGTAAAACTTTAATCTTGTGTTAAATTACTGCATTCAAAATACGCGTACGTTTGGTGTCACATGAAACAATGCACGCTAGTTCGAAATACTGGCCATTGTTGTGTCGAATTCCAGGAATTGCGACAGTTTTCTTTCAGGCTGTCCGTTATTAAGAAGTTTTATTTGCGTTGGGGAGGTAGTTTTCAGTGTCCGCGTTCATTATTAAGAATGTCCGTTATTGAGAAGTAATATTTCCATTAAAGCCCATGTATTTCTGCCGGGGAATTAAAAAATGTCCGTAATTAAGAGGTGTCCGTTAGGAGAAGTTTTACTGTACATACAATAGATTTTATATACACTACTATATTTGTAGTACTTTGCAACAACGATGTGTTTGTTCACAAGGAATACTTGTTTGTGTACAATAATCACTTGAATGTATTTTAGCCTTGTGTAATTTCTGAATGGATACTGTAACATTATGATATAAACTTTCAGAAGACATACACAATACGTAGGTTCAAATTATAATGCCTGGAAGCAATATTCATTGTTACCATGAGAACGAATAAATAACATGCTATATAATAGAAATCCTTCCTCTTCTTCGTGTCATGCGTCCATCGTGTATACGTTTATTGGCCCCGAACACTTTCTGTGAAATAGTGTGCTCCAAAAGTCAAGAGTCTTAAGTTCGAATCCTGAACGTCTCGTTGTGTTTGTGCCGACCTATTTGGCGGAGCTGTTAGCATAGAGCGCTACGACGCGAGGAGTTGCTGGTTCGAATCCCGGTCCAGGGGTGGGTGTTCTTTGTGAGTGTCCCTACGTAAATTTCATCATATCATTACTTCGCGATATTCCAAAAGTGGAATAAAAGCGACGCTCTACAACAAAAATTAAATCTAGTCATGTGTTCTGTTTCCACCTATTTCATCAATTGACCATTCGTCTTCATCTTCGCAGTTAATCTACAGAGAACAAGATAGGGTGATCAAAATTACACATACGAATTATTTGCAATGCTGTTCTTTCAGAGGTGCCCACCCAAAACTTTGATCGCTTATGACATAGAAAACTTAAAAGATATTCACACCGGGGTTTCTATATTACAAAACTTCATCTATTGATATAGGGGTAATGTATTTGACAGTACTTAGCATCATCAGCTTAGTCCTTACAGAAAATTGTGAAAATTATTCAACAGAGGTATCCTTCCCCCTATTCCCACGGAATATTTTCCAATTGTAAGATGATACAATTCCGAATCCAAGAGCTGATATCCGAATGAAAAAAATACGACGTAGAAACGCAACCTCCGACTTCAGAGGTACAGGAAGCAATACCCCTATTCAGAGTAGGGAATCCATAACACCACTTCACAATGTAGTATCGAAAGCCAATGTTGACACTGAGGATGTATGGGTGACACATTAAGTACATCAACACATGTTCCTTTCCCTGTGATACGATTGCTTGCATGACCAAAGGACGATTAGATAAACAAATTCTGGGTTTGAGAATCACTTATCAAATTTGAGTTCAAGGACCGGGAAGTCATTCTGGACTCGATAATCTCTTAACGAATTCTACATTTGGGAATGGATTAAAGGATTCTGCACACGAAGATTGACTAACGAATTTCAGTTCGAGAATCAGGTAATTTATTATCGATTCAAGAACCAAATAACGAATTTTGCGTTGAAGACCGAAATCGAGATTCAAGAATCAGTTAATGAATTTGAGTTCGAAAATCGGGTAACGAATTTTATATTCGAAAATAAGGTATCGAATTCTGGTTTCAAGAATTGACAAACGAATTATGTATACAATAACTGGATAACGAATTTCAGTTCGAGAATCAGGTAACTAATTATGAATTCCAAAATCTAATAACGAATTTTGGGTTGAAGACTGACATCTAGATTCAAGAATCAGTTTATGAATCTGAGTTCGAGAATCGGGTAACGAATTCTATATTTGAGAATCAGTTATTGAATTCTGGTTTCAAGAATTGATTATTCAATTCTGTACACAGAAACTAGCTAAAGAATTTCAGTTCGAAAATCAGGTAACGTATCTTTGGATTCGTATTCAACTACTATACGTATTATCAAAACACTACAAATTTCACAATACTTGGAATTATTGGCATTCATAACATTGTGATTCTAGCCAATGACCTTGGACTAGAATGTGGAGCAAAGAGGAATGCTGCCACACATACACTGTACGATCTTGCGCATGCGCTCTAAGGTCCAAGACCACTAAGTGGGCGGAGTCTGTAACGGAACAGTCCAGACTCGCACCGCTGCTGAAACTTTCCGAAACAAGTTGGCCTATATCAGCAAGTGCAAAACTTCAGACCATAACTCGATAATCTGCAATTAAAGACGGTTTCCATACATTGTTTTGTAGCCTGTATTAAGTTTTCTTTCTCGTGTACGCAACTCCTCCTACTCTCCCTATCCGCAAAGAAAAATATTCATTAGTTTAATAACAGCTACTTAATGAAGTAACATAATCAACCAATTAGCGCTCGGTAATTTGAGCTTCTCCTTTTTAAGCGAGAGGAGATAGAGGGTGGGTGGGAACACGGGCTGGAGAGGAAGAGAGACAGGGAGGGTGGGAAGTGAAATTATGCAAAGGACACGGAAGAAAAATGAAGCGGGATAAAGATGTGGGAAGTAACAGCAGTAGGTGAAGAAGGAGCAGTAATTTCGAGAGCAAGAAGAAGGAAGATGCAATAGAAAGGGATGGAGGACGGGGAGGGGTAAGAGGAAGGAAAAAAAGAAGAAACATCGCTGGTCTTTTATCAAAGCTACATTTGAAATTTTAATTCCGTCGCCAAGAAAATGAGTCATTAGTCATGTCAGCATAGAATACTTACAGGAGGGGATTTAATGTGTTTTTCTTGCTCTATATTTCTTTGCTTTTCTTTCGTTTTTCCAATGGACTAGGAATGGAGAAGGCTGGAAACGTTTATCATCCCTATATATATATATATATTCACATTGAAGAATTAAATACAGTATTCCACTATAATATATTGCGGTTTATGAAGGGTGTCTCAAAAAGACGGGATATTTTCAAATGTAGGTACACAGAAGAGAATAAATAATTGCAAGAGATGAATAGTGAATAGGATGCCATTAAATAATTACGTACCGCTGAAGAGATGGATAGGTTTATGACTTGATGATGGCGTCCAGTAGATGGCGACATTTTCTAAGCAACCATTCGAGGGACATCCTGCATAGCTTGACGTAACAAGTCTACTGGAATCTGGACGATTTCCTCACGGATCCTCCCGACTAGACCTGCTACAACTGAAGAATCGTTCAGATTCAGTCCCTATAAACGTCTGGCCACATCAGATGTACCCAAACCTTTTTTTGCTACTTAAACAATTGGTATCGGGACGTATTATGTACTTACCGTAAGATATGAATGACGAAAAATTAAAATAGTTTTTAAAAGTATAGGTTGGGTCATGTAGTTAACAATTAGAGTGAGCAATAGATTGGACGACATTGGTCTATATGGTTTGTGTACATTGAATGCGAGTCTATATCTGGGTTCACACTGCAGAGGCGTGGCGTGCATGTAACCGGTGTTACCACAGGTAACAGCAAAATGTAAAAGAATTAAAAAGTAGTTTCAATACAATAACAACATTGTTAAATACGTTAACCGACAGCGTTCCAGTCGAGTGTATATTGCAGAGGACATTTTTTTCTGCAGCCGACAGAAGCTAAGAGGGAGGCCGTACCGCTACCCTCAAGAGGTAACAAGAGGAGAGGGCGCCAATGCAAGGGAAGAGCGGGGAAAGACTTTGGGGCAAGTGTGCTATGGGGTTATTCATATGCCTGTTTGGGGGGGCCAGTTACCGGTCAGTCCTTCCGGACACAGGCCAGTGTTGTCACATTGGATTGGCAGAAAAGAGCTAAATCCCGCCTAAAACGGGGATACTATTTCTCTGAAGCAACTAGAGCTAGACTGCAAACCCAAGGATGGATTTAACTACAGAGCATTCCCTGACATTCGCTACGAGACTCGGCGGCAAGCGGCCCGGCGTCAGCGCTTGTATTTCCCGGTGAACGGGTCCGCGACAGTCGCACGCTACAGTCTGTTTTTTTCGCTCTCCCTGCCTTCGCTCTGTTTCTCTTTCTGTTGACGTTGCAGACTGACGCCAGTATAATCCTCCCACGGAAGTTGTGTTGTGTCGTGTCCGTGTGTTGAAGATTGTGGTTTAATATGGCACCACAAAAGTTTAAATTACAACAAAGGATTTATCTTGTCGAGTGTTACTTCGAAGAGAGGAATTGTGGAGAAGTGCGACGACGTTTTGCAACGAAATTTCCTGGTGTTCCCGTTCCATATAGGACCACTATATTAAACCTCGTAAAAAAAGTTTAGAGTAACAGGGTCAGTTCTGAATAAAACTGGAAAGAAAAATGGGGAAATCTAAAAAATAAAGTATACAAAGACAATCCGCACACCATCCGGGAGTTAAAAGAGAGTATTGTACGAGAAATCGGGTGAATTGCAGTAGACGAACTTGAACGTGTAAATGCTAATTTCCTTGGGAGATGCCAGGAATGTGTTGCAGCAGAGGGACATCATTTTCAACACACTCTGTAGTCAAGGTTAGTACACAATATGAAAACTGTAATTTTAATAGCCGACTCTACCGACTGTCGCGGACCCGTTCACCGGGAAAGACAAGCTCTGATGCCGGGACGCTTGCCGCGAGTCTCGTAGCGAATGTCAGGGAATGCTCTCTACAACTGAGACCGTTCAAGTAATAGACGTGATTTGGACAAACCTCGCTCCAAATAACTAAGTTGGCAACAGTAGTACGTACAGTTGGACTTCTCTTCCACCGCTGGTGGAGCTGAATTCTGTCGTCTGCTCAACGCACAAACGTCAAACTGACCCGCCAAATGTGTGGTTCTTCTTCCCCCTTTTCACTTCTTTGCAAAGAAACGGAGATGAAGAATTGGCAAGGCTTCACCACTATTCACTGGATTTTCGCGGTAACTCTCTCATTACTGATAGTTCTTTCTAGGAGTGATTGTGGCTATATCACCTAGCGGATTGCAAAAAAAGCACCAAATGAAAAAAATCTAGATCGAAGGCATATTTTTTGGGGGGGTGGGTGGAGATGATAACGTGTGATGGCCGGTAACACTTTTGAGAAAGTCACGCCACGCCTCTGGATCACAGATAAGCTTTCGCTCATGCTACGATATGCGCATGCGCACGAAGTTACCATGCATCTCTTTGCGCATCACACTATCACTCAACAAGATTGTAGGCTCGCAGACAAGCTTCAGCAATTAACTCAAGGAATGCCACAGAAGAGAGCGAGTTGTGCTCTACCCCTTCCATCCTTCCAACTCACGTTTTGACACGTGAACTAGCCAATCGTTCGTCTATACTCGGTAATCTGTGGAGCAAGACCGCACATGACGGTAGAGAAAGGGAGATAGCGAGTGGGAGAAGCAAAGCAGTGCGCGATGCTGCAGACTGCTGGTAGCTGCACTCACTTCCCCTCTCACAGGATCGAGCCATCACTCGCGGAGACTTTCGTTCTCTTGCTCCAGAGTTCCCCGGTACAAAACCGTAGAAATTTATTTAAAACTCCTTTGCATGCTTACTGTCCACCGTGTGCCATGTTTTTTTAAAGGGAATAGATCGCTTCTCCTTCGTCTACTCGCGGATCGGAAAGCAACAAATGGATTTCAGAGGGGGAGAGAGGGGGGGGTGTTTATATATAAAAACACATAACTCGAATGTGTTCCGGTCGAACGAGAGTGAAGAAAAGAACACGGAAGTCTGGTGGCGGAACGCAGGGTGCAGCCATTGACCAATATCACAGACGCTGGCTCCAGCAGCCTGGCTGGTGAGCTGTCAATACCATTGCCAGCTATCGATATTGCATTTTATATCTTCCGCCCAACAAGGAATTCAATTTACTTTTCAATATCCCTTTCGCCCCGTTCTATCGTACTCCATTCGCAGAGTCCGTTTTTAGCTCTCCTTTCCGCTTTTTTCCCCGTGGAAATCCTTTCCGCAGAAATCTCGGTGAATCTTTTTCCTCCTCTGAATCCTTTCTGTTTTCTCTTCCTGAAAGCATGTACAGGCAGACTAACATATATCAGAAAGCATTCTCGCTTTTATATCCCTCTCTGCATCTTTCCCCCAAGTGTACTTTCGTAAGCTTTGTCGCAGTAGCATTAAAGTCAGACACATTAAAATGTGATGCCCGGGGAAAGGATTACTACACGGGAGAGTTCGATGAAAATCTAAATTTGGTTTGTCTCTCATCTAGTAGATTCTGCATATCGGGTTGCACTAGTATGATGCATCTTAGCACAGACCTATTGCTCATCTCAACTTTGAGTCAGTGCCTGTATACCTTAAGAAGACTAACTCTTTGGTGTCCACGTGCAGTTACTTATGAGCCACTCCGAAGGCCATTCCACCCATCTGCCTGCGAACTGGGGCCATTGTCGAACTTTCTCCTCCACTAGTAATCTTGCTGGTGTAACAAGCATACACAGAGATATTGAATTTTCATTTGCTGATAAATTTCTGTAAGTTTTAGGCTGACAGAGGGCAAGAAAACACTCCTCTTCACTAGTGCAAGTGTGTATAGGAGTCGCCATCTTTAAAATAACAAAAAATGGCGTTTTGAAGCTCACTTGATCAGTGTTGCAGCCTTGAGGTCGTCTTGTAAATAACAGTTGATAGCTACCTCGTGTAAATCTGAGCTGTATACAGTCTGCCCCACAATTTTCATTGGACTTTTAAGGTTGTCATTTGACTCTTATAATAGTTCCTATGGGTCTGAAGTTGATTATCTAAAAATCTCAAAAAATGACCAATAGAACGACCTTATAATTATTAAAAAAAGATTTTTTTTTAAATAGCCTAAAAATAATTTTCTCCCTTAAAATGGAAGCTTGATGTTTTATAAATTACAAGAGGGTAGTTGAATAATTCGATAAAACCACTTGTTTCATGGATTCAACTGCCGAACAAAAAGGAAAAAGCAACTAAGTCCTAAGTAGTTTATTTTTTTACCTTAAAGCTACACACGTAAAATACAAAGCAAGTTTTTCTGTATAAGTAATCCACCTCTTTTCACAGTGGGCCTTGCACGATACAGTGATCGGTCAGCATATGAAAATACAGTTGTGTTTCGCGTACATCAGATTATATTCTCATGTTGTGACTAATTTTACTTTAAAACCACTGAATAAGGCGATAATAGTGGCCAGCAAGGGAACCTCAAACTAAGCTTTGCCCAAAGCATTTTAAGTTTGCTGGAGGAAAAAGTAAATTTATCACAATTAATTGTTTAATCCATTTCAGTTACAAATAATATCGTGCTTTTGCATTGTCTATATTTTTGACCCGAGTTCGAATGCCGATGTTTTTTAGTGTCCATTCATCAATTTCATATTGTCATCACTCATCCCCATCTTCGCAAATTAGCTAACAGTTGCACAAAAAGCGAAGTGAAATAAAGCAAATCAATCAATCTATATTTTTGATTCATTGTGTTCTTGGTATGTAAGCTATGCTAGCAAATGCATTTAAAATTCCCAAAACAACAGGGAACGGACAAAAAGAAGCCTCAAGAGAAGAAACTGCAAAAATATACTGAAAAGAGCCTACAAGCCAAGAATCGGGCAGCAAATGACAAATGAAAACGATGTCTTCTGGTTCTAACTGAAGAGAAACAGACTGCTATCAGGTTTAACGTTGAGATATATTTCATAAAATCATTATTGTTAATTAATAATTATAATTATTGAATTATTATAAACGTCTTAAAATCCTAAAATAGAGTATATAAAGTGGTAAATCCCTATCTTTTAGCACATAAGAATCCGTTCTATGGTGACGTCCGATTTCTCTTAAATACAGTTCCAAACAATATACGACTAAGGGGCATCCTTATGTTGGTCACGCTGTACTTTATGCGCAGATAGGGTGATCCAGACTGGAACTACAGCGTAAAGTGGGTTCCGGAACCACTGTGTGCCTCCACTGGGTTTCCAACCCGGAATTCCTTCATTACAAGGCAACGACGATACCACTACGATATCGAGGAGGGACACAATTCATTTCTGAGCGTGTGTACACTCTATACCGAGAATCATTGAAAGCAAGCCTCTGCGCAAGTAGTGGCTCGAGAGGGTTCGACCAATGAACGCGAGAGAGGAAAACACGCAGCAGCAGCTACCAGCAGTGCTCTGTGCTTTGCTTCGCCCACTCGCTTTCTCCTCTTCCCTACCGTTATGCGCAGCCTTGCTCCACAGATTCCCGAGACAGAGCGTAGAAGGATATCTCTCTCCCTGGAATCGCGTTAAATTTTCCCACATCAGCTTGTAGGTGTAGCAGTGGCCTCCTAGGATATGGGGAAGGAGAGCCAATATCAAAGAGCGATATCGTTTCGAGAAAGGACCGAGGGGGAAGGGGGGATGTCCTTCAAACATCCCGCTCTTCATGCTACGATTCCCACGGGAAACTGGTTATGAATTCCAGCTACCCTCCCGGGGGAAATATCTTGAGATGAGCTCCTACTCGTCGTGCCACCTGCTGGACATCTAGGAAAGCGCTTCATTGAGAAAACATCCCTCCTGCCTCCACCATCTTTCCACGTTTCCCTCTCTTGGAGATGGAAATACGTACGGGGATACGACGGGAATATTTCGAACGCATTTCAATAAACGAGACAGCGTAAGGTTGAAGTGGGCTTGTGGGGGAAGTGCTGGCGTAGAGAGGGGGTGATGTGAAGTGTTTTCAATGTAGGCTTTCAGAGAAATTAAGAAAGTTACGAGAAGGATATTTTTTTAGAAACGTCGTCGACTTGTTTACCCGATTTCGAGACGAAGAAATATTGCAATTGTTTTTAAAAGAAGGAGAAATTTGGTTAGATTCATATGGTGGTCTTTAGAAGGCATGACATTAAGATGTTTGTTCCCAGTCCAGAAATATTGGGGACCCACACGTGCATCTTCATGCCGACACCAGTAACACAGTCAAAATTTCAACAATTCGGGATAATTAAAAAAATCAATTCTACTATTTCATCTTCCACTCTACTGTCTTTCTCTCTATATCTCCCTCACCTTTATTCTTCTCTCTCTCTCTCACTCTATGCCTGTCTCTCTCATTCAATCTGTCCCTCTCCCACTTTCCCTCTCATTCCTCTCTCCATCTCTGTCTCTCTACCCTATCTCTCATAAGTGATGAATATCTCACATGTATGATTTGTATAAATGGTGAGACCCAGTCCCCTTGTCCATCGCTTCTACCAGCAGCGTTGGCGAAAAAAAAATTGTACTGATTCGTTGTTTGACTGACGCCATTTGGTCAGGAGCAACATGCATTTGTTTCACTGATTCGTCCAACTTAGGTCTGGGCAACTCGCCCTATTTGTGCAAGACCGCTCTTGTATGCACGCGCGGAACAGAGTGAGCAAGGTTTGTTGCCAAAGCCTATCCTAACACAATCTTAAAGGAAATACTTTCTTGGTGGGAGCGGAGGGTTTTAGGATGGATGCATAAATTATCACATTCTCTTTTATGCATATTCATCACTGCCCCTCCCGCCTGAAAGGATTACAGCAAAAATTTCTCCAGTCTTTTATTATGAGAGGTTTAACATTTCTCTCCCCCCTTGTTATTCCCGTCTTCCAGTGTCCTCTTTGCTATTTGATCTCCGGGTTTAATGTTTACCTGCAAATTCCGGGCTCCGGGTCCCCTTTAAGCCTCCGCTGAAAAGGGAAGGGGGTATGATATTCCTGTGAGCCTGGACATCAAGGGGAAGGGGAGATGCAGGCACAGGGCTTAGGTAGCCAAACTGCAGGAGTGTCCATGCATTTAGATGGGAAGGGGGGATCTGTAAACGACACAGGGGTCCTCCTAGATCATTTTCCATCAAGGGAGATCGGGGAACAAAAGCAGGGAAGTATTCTTATTTCGAGCAGGGTCTAATCTCGACCACCAGCGCCCTTAATGAGAGTGGCAGTGAGGAGAACTTCAGGGGATGAGGTGAGCGAGTAAGTCCCTACGATGCCTCTAAGCGGATTCGTAATTATAATGCGAATTTAATTAAAGATTTCTGCCCTTTTTTTTCGTCCCTCTTTCATACCCTCCTCTTTTCTTTCTAGTTCGTAGGAGCTTCATTGAATGGGGAATTTTTCGAAAATTAAAGTCTCTACCTTGAAGGAAAATACGTGTACCTAGGGAGTCTATGGACTATTTATTACAGGATGCGGCGTTTGCGAATGTATCCAAGCGCATCCGTATTGTAGGAGCTAGACTGTGGTGCTCCGACAATGAAATTTTCCACGTATCAAAATTGTCCGACCGCAAGGTTGATCGCGTCTATGTGGATGAGTGATAAACTGATGAATCAATGAATGAACGAACAGAAATGAACATCTATGTCTTACGATTCGAACTCGAGAACCCTTATATTTTGTAACACATTGGATATGTACAAACTTGTTTGTGTTTCTCTAAGTTAGCTTTAAGCACAGATAGGCCAATCAGGACTGCGCCTACAGTTTAAAGCAGAATCCGAACCACTATGTGCCTCCGCAGGGTATAGAACATAGAATCCCTTCATTACAAGGCCAGAATTCCTATTTAAGGGATTAGCTATCCCATTTTTATTGTCGGTGACTGTAAAGATATGACATCAAAACGACACATTTCCTAAATAATGCTTATTTGAAATCTACCCTATCGACAGATCCAATCAGATTATATTGAATAAAACTTTCTTATGTGTACATTATAGCAAATAATACGGTAGAGACACGTTACCTTCATAAAGACCAAGATGACAGGCATCGAGATATGTAGAGCAGAAAGTACCAACCTGAAACGAGAAATAGAAAATGATATCAGCGATATCTAAGATGAATCAGTCAAGAGTTTCATCTAATATATAGTCCATAGCTTTTTAATTTGAAAGTCTCCACTGAAATATTCAGAACATATTTATGTTTCCACAAGTTCCCACCAAACATAATACACTCCTCACAAAAATTTGGAATATTGTTATATTAGGCAATAGGTGATAGGCACGGTGGCATATGTAGGCGAAAAGACGAGAACCTTCAACAAGGCCGTGTATATCACCAATTGTCTAACGTAACAATATTCCAAACATTTTGTGAGGAGTGGACTTACATTTACCGCCGGCTCGGTGACCGAGAGCTATAAGAGGTCGACTTTCGATCTTGCCACAGACGTTCCAGGGTTCGATTCCCGGCACTCTGTTCTTTATGAGCATCCATTCATCAATTTCATGTGATCATCACTCATCGTGATAGTCGCGATTAGACAAAAGTGGCAGAAAGGCGACGATAAGTAATAAAAAATATAATACAAATACAATACATAGTTGAAAATGATTAACATCTCTACGCTGGGAAGAACCAGGCAACGTCGAAGTCTACTGTGTAAGGATGTGCCGAAGCTGATTACAGATGTATGAAAATCGGCAGAAATTGATATTGTCATCGGCATCGGAATCGGCAAAAATCCGATATTTAAACCGGTACAGATTATACTAGTGTTTTACCTTCTAACAAGTTTTATATTCTAGTTTTGTAAGATTTATTGAAAATTTGGTTATGATTCGTCATTATTGTAGAGTTCTTGTAATAAAATTATTGCAAACTCTCATTCAGAGGATCAACCTAACTATAAATCGGAAATAAAATAGTACATTGCTGAACCAGGATCTGCTGTTGTATTGGAAATTCAAAAGTGAGTATTCAAACCTGAAGCAAGTGCTGAGAAAATACTTGGGCATACCTGCTGCATCAGTATTCAGTGATTGAGTGTTTAGTGTTGCTGAACAGATTTGCGATAAGAGAAGAAGTAGGTTACTTCCTGAAGTGCTTCCAAATCTCCTGTTTCTGAAGTTGAATCTGACAGAACAGGAAGGTGTCTCCATAACTCGTTTCTCGTTAAACCCCGTTTCCATAGTAACCTACACTCTGCCCCGGGAATCTCTGGAGCAAGAGAACCAAGAAAAAGTGTGTAGTCACAAGTCGCAAGTAAAGACGGTGCCATTTAATTCAAGTAAAGGCCATATCATGAGACACTACAGTACTGGTTGATACTCAACGGAGAACGTCTTATCTCACAGAGATACTTCTTAAAAGTAATAGTATCTTTAAAGTTAACGCTACACTTTCCTCTCACTTCCCTTTATTTCCTCCTTGTTCAACAAATTTTATCAGTGTGCTGCTTATTACGCTTAAGTACACTAGAAAAACCAGTCTGCGAACTTTTGGGTATCGCCTTACTTAAAAAACCGTTTATGAAGCACGTCGCATTGTAACATGGCACTGATGGGAAATGGGTTTTTACTGCCTTTTCCGCGAATGCGCCGGTTCTCTTAAAGTTCTCAAAGTCTTGCTTCATGGCCTCTCCTTCCCTTAAAATGGCGTCTTCCCAAAGATTGCTTCCTGTTCCATCCCCCAGAGGACTCCAGTGCAGATCAAGTCAGGAAACTCAATTTGCATCCCAGTCCACCTGCACTGATAGAACACTTTGTTTCTATTTCGCCTCTTCTAACCTCGTTCCGTGGCAGGGGCACTGGAAGATTCGCCAACGCGGAGGCCAAGCAAGTGTTGCAAACTACGATACTTGACATTTGTCGAAATACGTTTTGGTGGAAGATTTTGCATTGGTTTCTCTAAGGCAAACTTGTTTCTGTCATGGCAATTTATTTACTTATTGTCTTCTACAGATATAATTTATCCGATTACAGAAGGCTTATATGTAAATCAACATAATATTATGTAATACTACAATGGTGAATTATAATTATACGATTCTGTAGTATGCTGAACACTGATAGCTACACTCGCATAGATTTGAAATATGAGATTAATCGCTACCGATTGGAATACTACACAGTGTTAATATTACCGCCTTCTACAAGTAAAATTGAAAAGATACCCCCTGCGTGTTGCTTGCTTGATTGATTGATTGATTTGGTGTTTTAATTCCACTTTATACACAGTAAGGCTATTTGACTGGACCTACAGTTTAAAGTGGGATCTAAACCACTATGTGCCTCCACCGCCCTGCATGTTGCAACATACCGTTAAGGCAGGGGGGATAGAGGCCTAACAGTTACATAATCTGCACAATATGTGGAGGTGATGTAATCATCATCGCGCTCCGGACGCTTCCCCCTCTATGCAGAGACATCACTTGAACAAATCCGATCTAAAATCATCCACCCAGGGAATGAACCTCGGGTCTCCGGCGATGCGATCAGGCGCCTAACCATCATCTATGGTGTCGTTAGATTACGCTGAGAAATTATCAAAATGAATCTCAGTTTACTCTGTAGTATGTTTAGTAAAAATATTTTTAATATTTACAGTACTAAAAAAAATGATATTGTGAAATCATGATAACTAACTAACTAACTCTCTAGCCTTCTTAAACCCGAAGGTTCATGGCTGCAGCAACACAGGCCTTCCATCTGTCCCTATCTTGAGCAAGATCTATATACTCTTTTCCATCCCTACCGATTTCCTTTAGGTCCATCTCAACGTTGTCCCTCCATCTTCGTCTTGGCCTTCCTACAGGTCTCTTACCATCTGGCTTCCCAACAAGAATCCTGTAAACTCCTCTTTCCTCTCCCATTCGTGCCACATGGCCTGCCCACCTAAGTCTTCTTGATTTAATTATTCTAATAATATCTGGACATGAATACAAATTATGTAGTTCTAAATTATGTAACCTTCTCCACTCACCTGTCTCCTCATCCCTTTTAGGTCCAAATATTTTCCTAAGGATCTTATTTTCAAATACTCTCAATTTATGTTCCTCTTTTAATGTAAGGGACCAAGTTTCACACCCATATAATACTACAGGCAAAATTATTGTTTTGTATATTTTAACTTTTAGTTTCTTAGATATTAAACGAGAAGACAAAAGTTTATGAAGAGAGAAGTAACATGCATTTCCTGAATTAAGCCTACTTTTTATTTCCTCTTTAATATAATTTTCATTTGTTAATATTACTCCTAAGTATTTGAATTTGGAAACTGGTTCAAACGAGTTGTTATCAATAATTAGATTTTGATTATTACCTAACACTTGGTTTCGGCCTGTAAGCATATATTTAGTTTTCTCTTTGTTAACTTCCAAACCTATCTCTTTAGCAGTTTTGAAAAATATTTTAGCATTATTCTTAATCGTATTTATATCATCCCCCAGTAAGTCTACATCATCTGCATATGCTAACAACTGAGTCACACCATTTAATGTTAGTCCTTCTTTAGTTTCTTTTACCTTCCTTACAGCATATTCTAAGGCAAAATTAAAGAGCAATGGAGATAATGCATCTCCTTGTTTTAACCCATCATGAATTATAAATTTGTCAGACATATTATTACCCACACGAATTTTACTTTCTGTTTCACTGGTGCATATTTTTATCATACTAACAAGCTTCTTAGGTATTCCAAACTCTACTAATATATTATATAATTTATCTCTTTTGACCGAATCATATGCTTTTTTGAAATCAATGAATAGCTGATGGACATTTTGATTATATTCCCACTTTTTTTCAAGTGTCTGTCTGATGTGAAAAATTTGATCTGTAGTTGATCTGTTACGTTTAAATCCACATTGATAATCACCTATAATTTCATTAGCATATGGAGTTAGTCTTGTTAAAAGAATGTTAGACAATATTTTGTATGTTGTTGAGAGTAGAGAAATTCCACGGTAATTATTGCAGTTCATTTTATCACCCTTTTTAAACACAGGAACAATTATGGATTCTTTCCACTGTTGAGGGATTTCTTCTTTATTCCATATTAAACAAATTAATTTATGAATTTGACATATTAATGAATTTCCACCATATTTAATTAACTCAGCTGGTATTAAATCAATGCCAGGTGCTTTGTTATTCTTAAGCCTTTTAATAGCATCTTTAACTTCAGTCAAGTTAGGTTCTGGAACTAAAGGTTCTGCTGTGTGTACTTCATTTACTTCTGATTTATCTCCTACATGAACATTTAAAAGGTCATTAAAGTAGTTCTTCCATCTATTTAGAATATCGCTTGGGTCAGCTAGAAAATCACCGTCTTTATCTTTTATCAAGTTTACTTTAGGTTGCCACCCCTTTCTAAATTCATTTACACCTTTATATAAATCTCTGATATTTTTATTTTTGCTGTTTGTTTCAATTTCGTTAATTTTGCTTTTCAAGTAATCTCTTTTTTTACTTCTAAACGTGCGGTTAACTTCTCGCTTTATTCTATTATAATTGCTTAGATTTGTATCATCCGAGTTATTTAACCACCTAAGTCTAGCCTGATTTCTTATTTCTATTAGATTATGACATTCATTATCAAACCATGGCTTACTTTTTCTTGGTTTATGGTATCCTATAGTTTCTTTAGCTGCTGATTCTATTGCATTACGTATGTGCTCCCAATTCTTATTTACGTCTGTTTCATTTATATTTTCATCATCATTTAAATCCTGCAAAACATCAAATCTATTTGACAGTTTAATTTGGTAATCTTTCTTAATTCTTTCATCAGCAAACTTTCCTGTATCAAATTTTATAACTTTTAGATTTTGTTGCTTATGATTTATCACTGAGAGTCTTTCTCTTAATTTAGCAATTACTAAATAATGGTCACTGGCACAGTCAGCACCTCTATGTGTACGAACGTCAATTATACTAGTATGCCTTCTCTTATCAATGAGAATATGATCTATCTGATTATGAGTTTTACCATCTGGAGAAGACCAGGTATATTTATGGATATCTTTATGTTTAAAAGTGGTACTTTTCACAATTAAATTCTTTGAGGTTGCAAAAGTAATCAATCTTATACCATTATCATTACTTAATTCATGAAGACTTTCTTTACCAATCGTGGGTTTAAATGTCTCTTCTTTGCCAATCTGTGCATTACAGTCACCTAACAGAATTTTCATATCATACTGAGAAAATTTATCAAAGACCTGTTCTAACTCTGTATAAAAATCATCTTTAGTATTATCATCTTTATCTTCCGTTGGTGCATGTATGTTTATTAAAATAATTTTACACCACCTACCCTGTAAAACTGCATATGATATCCTATCATTAATAAATTCTACTGTTTTAAGAGCCGAGATAATTCTATTATTTATGAAAAAGCCTGTTCCAAAATTATGATTTTCAGTACCACCATAGAAAAAAGTATAATTTTTAGTTTTACAATTCCCTTCTCCTGGCCACCTAACTTCCTGGACAGCTACTACATCTAATTTATACTTGACTATCTCATTAACTGTACACTGAAATGCCCCAGGCCGGTAGATACTTACAATATTCCTGCTACACGACGAGAAACAACAATGATGTGAATTTTTCGAGAAACGCCATGCCTGTGCAGGTTCATATATCCTAAAAATACGTGGGTTGTAAACAAAGTAGTGGCAACACTGTGAAGAAAAGGTGATAACATCGTGCATGTGCTATCAGAGAGTGAGCAATGTCAGTTTAGGCTATGTCGATGTGTGGAGTCCAAAAGTGGTCGGTGCAGCAACTGCTGTTGTACACAGTGGCGGCCATTGGATTTCAAAACTAGGGGGGGGGGGAAGGTGCCAAAACTGGGGGGCAAGGACAGTTTACTTTCCCTTGGAAGATAAAGTTTAGCATAGTGCGGGGTCAAAAGTAGTAAATAGTGGAGGGGGGCAACTGCCTTCCCTCGCCCCCCAATCGCCGCCACTAGTTGTACATGTGCGAGGTTAAAATGAACACCATTTTGTTCACTGCCCTAAATTTGGTTTAGAAATATAGAACAGCGATTGTCGATCAAAATCCAGGTGGCCAGTGGCAAAAATGCACGAGAATGTCATCAAGACTTTCATGAATACTGTAGCAACAATATCTAGCCGTAGCTGATTGTTGTAAAACACTTCACCTTTGCTTTCAAATAAAGTTTTATTTCTGCCTCATTTCCTGGCATACCCAATTTCTTTCGAAACCTACACTCAATCCCGAGAATCTCTGGAGCAAGTGAACGAAAACAGGTTTCTGCGCAAGTAAGTCTAGGCAGATGTTCTCTGATGTCGAGTTGATGCAAGGAAATGACGTTAAACCAAGTAGACGAATAGCGGTGGTCAAGAGCAGAAGTTACAACAAATGCCTGTCTGCTGCTTTAAACGTTCATTTGATTAGTTAGCACACATCACGTGACCATGCACGACACACTACACCGCTCCAGAATGTAGTGTAAACGGTGCAGAAACCAAATACACTACTTAACACCAAATCGACGAAGTAGACAAGTCCGTGTTGCACCGTGTAACCAAGCGAGTGCAGAGAGAGTCAAGTATTGCAGGGAATTAGACTGGGCTAATGACTCGAGAGGGCTGGACCAATGAACGCGTGAGAGGAGAAAATGTGGTTCCCGCTACCAGCTGTAATCAGCAGCGCGTACTACTTCGCTTCGCCCACTCGTTTTCTCCCCTTCTCTACGGTTATGTGTGGCCTTGCCTCACTGATTCCATGGGTAGAGTACATACCACATTCCCTTCTGCAAATATTACATTATGCAACAATTTTTTTCACCACACTCTGTACATATGTTTATATAATAGCATCACTCTCTGACTTTACAGCCCTTTTTCTCCCTATACATGCCAGCCCTTCAGTCCTATCTATTCTCCGAGCCGCGAGTGTTCCCAGCTGTCAATGAACACTTGTCACTTTTGAAGGCGGGTAAAATAGGTCTTTGAACCAATCAAGGAAGCCCTCTTTTAGAGCCTGAAGGTGTAGCTCAGTTGTTTCACCGTGTGGACTGTATATGATCCTAACGTGAACATGGCTGCTCTTGGTGAGTACCTCAATTTCATCTAATCATCACTGACCCTCATCGTCACGATTAACTAAACGTGGCAGAACAGCAATGTAAAAAAAATGCTATCCTGTTTATACCTTCTAGCCTCCATCTTTTGACATCCAGCTTCCGTAGGTTCATCTCCAAGGTAACCTAGGTCCGCATGCTCTTCTTCCTTCTCCAGGTTTTCCATTGAAGAACTTTTGACGATCAAATCCTCATTCATTCTTACGACAAGTCTTAGCTGCGCCATCCATTCTGATCATGTCGGCATTCTTACAAAGATCTGTACATTCACTATTTCTTCTTAGTTGCCAATCTGACCAAAGATTGTTCTCGGCTTTTTCCTTTCCCATGTCGTAAACACGTATGGGTCATAATTATACCCGATGTACAATCACGGGCATAAAAAATGGGACACCTAGATCCTGAAATACTCACTTTCCTGCATGGAGTTATGTGTGTTGCCTAAATCTACGGCGATATAAAAATTTTAATAGCAAATTTACGATAATGTATCGGTATACTTGTTATGATACGAAGTATGCAATTACACATTTCGGAGCATATACTATCACACATACAACGCAAGATCTTGTGCTAGCATTTTTTTTTTCAATAATTGTATGCAGGTAGTATTAATGTCATGGTTATATGCTAATTCAATTTACCTAACTGCAGCTTCGACCACATTGCATTATACATACACGTTTTATTTATGTGTTAAGAATGCTTACTGGTTGGTCCGTTTTTATAGATCTCAGCAAAACACAGCCATATTAAGATACATAACAAGCAGCACCATCTATTGAGGGCTTTCGTTTACTACATAAGCATTTCCGTGTTTCTAGGTCCCAATGCGTTAGGCTTTAAACATTAAAATTTAAGAAAGATATTTAACACCCTTCTCACCCTCTTAGGAGTTGAATTTCGGAAAGTTCCTTTTTCGTGGATGCTTTACGTCATAATAGAAAGACATCCCTGAGGTTTCATGTTTCTAGGTCCATGAAATTTTGCTGTGCGTTGAGGCAGTGGGTGAGAACCAACTCTTTCATAAGGAAATATTTTTGTTTGGGTCACCCTGTGTATTAAGATAATGCTGGAGGTTTGTCAACCCTCACAGCTACCGAAAAAAAATGTTCCGGAATGACGATGTTTACTATTATTTTTTAAAATTATTGTTTTTGGTAAGCAATTGACGAGCGAAGAAATGTTATTGCAAGGCAAACAACTGAACTTCACAATAGTATTTTGAAGAGTCATGATAGTGAAAAATGAGTTTAAGCACGCGGGAGGAGGAAGAAATAAAAGATTAAACACACTGTTGTGCCAAAGTGTCTACAGCGGAGCTTCAGAAAGCTTTGTTGCATCAAAGTCTAGAGACTTCTTTATTTCCCTCCACCCAATTTTGATTCATTGCAAGGGAGAGTCAATGAAAACCTTCAATTGCTTTTGTTTCTTACCTAATAGATATCTGTATGTAGGGTTTCACAAGTTTGCTGCATTTTAGCACAGACCTTTTGCTGATCTACACATATTTTCAAGTTTAAGTTAGTGCCTCTATACCTTAAGAAGAATAACTCTTTGGTGTCCACGTGCAGTCACTTATGAGCCACTGCGAAGGCCTTACCATTGTCGAACTTTCTCCTCCATTAGTAAACTTGATGGTGTGACAAGCATGCACAGAGATATTGAATTTTCATTTGCCGAGAAATTTCTGTAAGTTTTAAGCTGGCAGAGGGTAAGAAACCACTCCTCTTCACTAGTGCAGTGTGTAGAGTAGGCGCCATCTTGAAAATGAAAAACAAAATGGCGTTTAGTTTGCAGTACATTAGAGTTGGATTAAGTCCGTAGTGTTCGTGTTGTTGCCATGGCCAGTTCGGAGTCGTGGGAAAAGAAATTAGTGTATTACTTTACTTTGACTTACTTATTTGTTTACTTACAAATTGTGCTTGGAAATACTTTTGATCAAGTTAATTCAATTTAGTATTCACAGTAGCAAGACCATAAACAGTTAACAGTTGATATTCAGAGCATTAGTCTTCCAGAACATTTTGACGTAAAGGTATTGACAATTTCAGAGGATAAAATAACATAAATGAAAATTAATGGTAAGAAAATTCCTAGCGTGGAAATAGTGATAAACGATAAAATAATTGAACAGGTAACAGAGATTGCGTATTTGGGAAGCCATATTTCACAGTTCGAACACTAAAAATATGTTGAGACAAATTTAATAAAATGTAATAGATTAATTGAATTTTGAAAAGATATTTTGGAAAACTAATGAGCTAGGAAATTCAAATTAGATACCATAACATAATTTCAAAACCATCTGTTCTATATGGTAGCGAATGTTGGACTCTTCGTCAACATCATAAAACTTGTTTACAAATAAGATTTTTCCGGTGTTTTGGTGGAGTTACTTCACGAGACAAAATTAGAAGTGAAGAAATCCGAAATAAAGTTGACACAATGGTAGAAGAAATTCAAAAATATCAGTTAAAGTGCAAAAAAACCTCTTCTGAGCATGCCCGATAGCCGTTTGCCTCGAAAATCATACAGGGCAAATGGAAAAAGAAATTTAGTAAGACCATATAGCGTTTGGAATGATCAATTTTTCTAGTCGCAGAACGGCCTTTGGTTACCCAGACCTGCTAGAGGAAGAAGAAGAAGGGTTTGAAGCCTGTAAAGAACTCACACAGAATTATATTCTTTAAAGTTGGCAAGTCTAGCTGCAAAAGGTTTTCAGCTGTGTTCAGCTTTAAACGAATCCTTATCAATCCAAAAAATACAGGTACAAACTCACGAACCAAAAGTATTGAAAACTGAAAATACTTCGATCAAAGAGGGCGAGATGGTCAAAATGACCTCCTTCCCTTATCCCATTAAGACACCAGAGTTAGCCAAACTGCATTACACAGCGTTCCGTGAAAGTGAGTCCGCCACCAACCCCCTTCAAATCCACACCCACCGACACCCTCGATTCAATATACCCCTTTCTATCCTCCCCTCGCTCCTCCCCAAACCCCCCTCGGCCAGGTTCCTCACTAATTAAGACCTGGAACTAACGGAGAAGACAATAAGCTTACTTTAAATTGCAGCGGGTGGCTTGGGCTGTAAAAAGGAAGCGGGATAAAGTGAAATTAGGTGCATCGGAATGCTCGGATCCGGCCAGGACGAGTTGGTTCACCAAACAAAAACGAATCTGCATTAGTTACTCCGCGTCTCGCTTGGGGGCCAGAGAGCGGTGACGTCAGCATTACCCAGGAATCTCTGGTATCGTTAGCGCTTGTTTCAAATCGCGGAACTGTAGCTGGGAGAAGGTGGGGTGCAAGAAATCAAGGAAAATAGTGCTTAATGTTAGTGCAATATACAGGGTAGCCAGTGTAGAGAAATTACCAGAAATTTCAACATTTTCTTCATAAAACCGGATTTGATTACACACTGGAAGATATGTAATTGAATTTTGTTATATTTTTGTTACTAATAAAGTAAAAATACTGGAACAGACTAAGAGGCGAATAAATTAACAATCTGATGGAGCTTTCAGACGGAAGCGACAAGCGATACGAAGTCTTCACAACCAAGTGACAAGCGAAAAGCGACACAGGCACCTCGAGTCTCTACTGCGACTTGCATGTATTCAAGTTGTAGTTTTCTCTGTGCTAAGTTCCGAACGTACATCTATGGCTACTTTGAACATAAAAGTGCTTCAATATTATTCCTAGCTGCATTTGCGTTACTATCTAGTACGTCAACATAATCTGCGTTTGTTAACAATTGGGGTGTAAGAGGGGTGATCATTTCTGAAGACACCAAAATGCCAACCTCACGTACACGTAGTACACTCCAGGAACCGCAATATTTCAGGTCAACAAAGCTCTGGCGTCTAGACCTACGGCCAATATAATCCTTTTCTGTTGTGTGTTGCCTTTCTTTTGTCCTTTGTATGTGCTGAGCGCCCAATTACAGCTTCAGCTATTAACCTGGGTAAGGAGATTTTAGTGCTCAGACACACACGTTGATTTTTAGTTATGGTAAGGGGCTTGATCACGTAGACAGCTGTAAATAGTCCAAGTGCTGACGCACCAAAAGTGTTGATTTCAATTTAATTATTACATGTTTAGTTCCTATTAAGAAATCTATGACTGTAATAACCCTCTACAAAGTTTTGTTTTATTTAATGTGCTTATTCCTGTATTGGGTGACGGACAAGAACAGACTATGTGCTGATGCACCTGTAATACAAAAATCATTAATAACTCAATATGGGGTCTATCCGTAATACGTCCAAAAACAATAATTGGATGCTTGATAATTTTTTTAATCGATTTTTGTTGTTGTTACTCTAATGTAAGGGTAGATCAAAACACATTATTTATTAACAATTTGACTTGTTTTGAAAATGCCGGCCATATTTGTTTCATAGCGTCAGGCACTTTTTACCTTTGCTAAAAAAATTCTGGACGTTGATTTTTGTTCAAAACTGTATATTAGTTAGCTACAAATTTCAGTCATTTGCATTAGAGATGGTAAAAATGCACAGAACATAAAATGTAGCTTGAAATGTACTGAAAACAATGTTGTTTACTCTAACTTTAAATTATTTTTCTTAGATGAGTTATCATAATTATTGCAACTGTCCGTAAAGCCAAAGATGCCCGACAACCCACTAATTTGAGGTTGGGTGAGCCCCAGAGCCTCTTTATGTAGGAACAAAACCGACCTTAGATCACGACCCGGGTTTCCAGCATGGTAGTCAGACACCCTACTGAATAGAACCAGTGCTGGAACATTTGGTATGGATTGACCTCTGACATTCACATAAGAAAAAGGACCATTTAAAATTGCACTAGAAAATATGAAGTATTTTTGAAAAACCTGAACAGTCTCCACAACGCTGTTCTGAGGTTGATTTAGCGAGGAAATTCCAGGTCAGATTAAATTACAATGTGCAAAATTGCCCAGTCAAGGTGCTTCTCTTCCTGAGACGTCACAATCACAGACAGTCGAAGATCAAGAAAACAGTAAGACATCTTCAGGGTCTCCCCACGGAAAGTTCAAACCGATCCACGAGCCGGAAAAGTTGGTTTCCACAGTCATTCTTCAGAGTTCACAACAACGGACCGAACAGATGCTCCCACCTGAATTAACTGCTCCTCCCAACTTGAGTTCTTTCTCTTCCTTCTTTCCCTGGCGGGGGACAGACTTTGCTCGTTGCTTCCTGAACTTGAACTCGGGGAGAGAAATTCGAAACGACAGTCTTCAAGTTTCAATCCCTTCGAGAATTCCATAAACTTTGGTGAGGAATCGCATCGGCCGCGTTGTTCTGAGCAGTTGGAAGTTGCTTCTGGGGGGAAGAGGTATGGTGGGTGGGGAGAGCATCAGTGATTTAAGATAGCGAGTGGTCGATCCCTCCAGGTCGAAAGTCTCTTTTGTCTGTTTTACGGCGAGGTAAAGGGGAGAGTGTGAGATGACTCTGGACCACCGGAAGTTGAAGATGTTCCAGCGATATTATGGGAACTGTTGACATTCGTAATGAAGGTAGGAGTCACATTTTCTAAAAGACATTTTCTCTATCAACTATAAGCTATTATGGAAATGTAATTTCCGGAAAGGAAAACGAAGCGAAAGGGGGAAAAGCAAGGAATGTGAGAAGAACGGAAGAGAAAGGAAAAATAGTAAGAGAACGGAGGGAAATGAAATGAAAGGAACGGGGCGGAGAAAAGGAAAAGGAACAGGAGGAAAGGAAATTGAAACACGAAGGGGAAAGAAGAGAAGGGAAAGGAACGAATGAAGGGAAAGGAATACAAAGGAAGGGAACGAAGGAAGATGAAATTAAAGGAACGGAAAGGAGAAAAGGAAGAGGAAAGGGACGGAAGAAAGAAAAACAAAGGGAAGTAAAAAGAAGAGAAAGGGATGAAATCAAGGGAAATGAATGCAAAGGAAAGGAGGTAAATGAAATGAAAGGAACGGAACGGAGAAAATGAAGAGGAAAGAAACGAAAGGGAGGAAAGGAAAGTGAAACACGAAGGGAAAGGAAGGGAACGGAACAAATGAAACGAAGGGAGAAAGGGAGGGAAAATGATGGAATGAATATGAAAGAAAGGAATGGAATGGAGGGAAGTGAAGTGGACGAAAGGAACGGAACGGAGAAAAGGAACGGGAAAAAAAGAAAGGATGAGAAGAACGGGAACGGAGGAATGGAAGGGGAATATGTGTGTCATTACTACGGATTGTATTTTACTATATATATTTGTGTTCAATAACTAGAGAGTCTCCATAATATTAAGTACAGAGCATGATGACAAATCGAACTCAAATACATTGGTAGTGTACAAAGAAACTAATTGAGAAAAATTTAAAGGACGACATGTATCTACTCTGTCACTACTGACTTTCTTTGTTCCTTAAACGTATAACTATGGATAATCACGCATCAACATAAATTTAATGCAGTTATTTGCACGTAATGTGTTGAACTGCTTGCTGTAACCAGGGGAGAGGCGGTTAGCAGTGAATTATGGGCAGCAATAAGCAATGAAGATTATTCAACTTTTCAAGTAATTAAGAAAAGCATTTACATGTAAGTAATGGGATTTGCTTGCGTACAGATAATTGTAAATAATAGTTGCTTTCAACAAATGAAGACATATGGGTGTATGCGTTATTTGCAGGAATAAAAGAATATATAGCTACCAAGTGCTTCAGCGTACGTTATACACAACCTCTTCATCGATATATACATTTGTATAGAGAATTTAGTTGCATGAATTTTATATATATAAAAAAAGACTGTCCATTTTAAAAAGAATCAGAATGTTTTCTCTCTGTGTTGATCTCTTTCTATCTCTCTCTCTCTCTCTCTCTCTGTCTGTCTCTCTCATGCACATACATTTTCAGTCTTTACTTTATTTTAAATTCGGTTACTGTACGTTGCTTTTCTAACATTTCGGTTAATTGCGTCGATAGTGGTATTAAATGAGACACACACAACGATACAGCGAAGGTTAAAACCCTTGACCTCTGGCTTTGCAATGCGCCAGGCTCACAACTCCCGCACAGAGAATGGATATACAGGTTAAAGTGGGATCTGGGCCACTGTGCAATGTGCCTCCACCGGGTATCGAACTCGGGACGCCTTGATTACAAGGCTATTACGTTACCACTACTCAACCGGGAGACCCTAGAATCTCTGTTGTTATGAGTAAGAGGAAATTATGTTCAACTAGGTGATGGCTACTCACGTTGACTGCCATAAGACTGAAAAGTGGGTCTCAAGTATCGTCATTCATGAAGCCGTGATACCCACATGTGTGTCTCACCTCAGCAATTGCTTCAGACCACGATACCCCCTATATGGGTTTCACTTGTCATTTGCTAACATGATCAAAGATATTGTTTTTTGTTCCAGAATGTTACACTATACTTATAGCCTGGCCCTTGACAGCAACAGGCGATTACAACAATGACGTACAAATGGCTGTAACATTGTAGTAATAAACCTAGTGTTCTGTGATTATTGATGACTTTATTTTGTTGATTTTCAATACAACAATCGATGCGTTTTTTAATGACATTTGTTGTATTTCAGGCAAGAATTAAACAAAGAAGGAGAAAATTAAAGGAAGAAGAAGAAATTAAGACTATATTCAGTGTGATTGAACGTGTAGATTGCATTTCGTGCAATATTTTATGGAAGAAGCGCTTCTGTTGTATGTTCTGTTGACGATGTATGAACAAGAAACAGAAAATATGCATCCAACACTGGACGAGCATGATAGTTCAAGTGATTGAAGTTCATTATTCGAAGAAACAAAGTCATTTACAAAAAAAAAGTGAGACACAGAAATGGGTCTCGTGGCCCTCTGATCAAAATTCTCTTCTCCAGGCCACGATACCCAAAACTGGGTCTCAAATTTAAATTGAATTTTCAACGGTTTTTTATGTATTGTTTTGAAATTTCTTGTGCTTCACAGATCTAATGACACCAACGTGTTCAAAGCACTCCGCCTTTCTCTTTTCATCGACAATGTGTTGTTTCTAGATGGAAAGGAATTGCGTCGCTTTTTCTCTAGCAGCGCCATTTTTCGCTAGGTTATTCACAGCATTCAGGAATGAGTAGTAAGACTGTGTAACGAATCTGGGTGTTTTAAAGTTTGATATTTGATGAGATTAAAAGAAAGAAACGTTGCCTATATCAACTAATATTAATTATATCATAGACAACTATAATTAGACGGTAAAGCCATTAATTGAACTTGAAACATTCTGAAATGCGTCATAATTTTCCAGTGTTGACGTCACATTTCCAACTCGCCAGAGAAAGTTAATGAACCCGCCTGAATATTGTTATCTAATGACGGGCTGAGTAAAAAGCAAGAGAGGGTGGGGAATCAACAGGAACTTGGTAACGCTAAAAAAATCCAAGAATATTGTACTGATTTGCGTGAATTTTGTTTCTCTCTGGCGATACGCAAAAAACGAACAGAAGGTTTCGTGTTTTTCTTTTGTCTTGCGCAACGTTTCTGTAGTGGATTGTGGTTTTGAATGCTCTAAGAATTGTTCTTCTCTCACATGATAAAACTAACGAAATATGTACAAATCTGTACGTTGCTTGTAAGTTAATATACTGTGTGATTATAGAACTTTGTGTGACTTTGAGAACGTGTTGTGATTTAAACCCAGAAAGCCCTGGAGTAACGGAATAACTTTGTGACGACTGGTGTGAAATTTGAGCATGTTGCAACCGCACGCAAACCCCCTTGACGGTTATGCAACCCGCAAATCCATGCGCTCCGGGTTGCCTGTCTCTCAGGATAAGGCGCCACCGTACGAGTCCACTTTTGCTCACGACACCGGACACGTAAACGACTTCTGCATTTTCCGTCCGGTCAAGATGTTCGCTCAGGCCTCCGACTCGAGCCTCGGGGAATTTTGTGACGTGGCGGAAGAGGTCCCTTTTAGTATTCAGAACATGGACCTGCGGAGGACCATATCGATTGATTAAACGGCGGCGAAGTGGGTCTGTTAGGGAGACGCCGTGGGAGGTCTTCACACCCAGAAAGCGAGCGAGGAGAGGAGACCTCAGTGATTTGGATAGGCACCATAAAAGCCTAACCTCATCAGTGGTGCCAACCCAAATAGCGGCTGTAACCGCAGTCAAGTGGTCGTTTTAAGAGTCGCTGATAATAAAAGGAGAGGATGCCTAGGTAGGATGCTGTAAAAGGGGGAGCGAGATAGGAATTTACCCAAGACTCCTTTTCTTGTTCGCCGGGTGCCTTCCTTTTGAACTCCGCCGAACGAATTCAATCACGACTTTTGGATTCCGCTAGCGAGGTTCGTATTTTCTCCACGAGGTCGCTCGATGCCTAGGCTAGACTTTAGCTGGGCTCTTTTGGAGAAAAGGGAGCGCTGCGAAATTCGGGATTCCAGCCCCGTGATGGGATTTCGAGGATTCCTTTCTCTTGATTGCCGAAAGATCATCTCCAACTAGAGAAATGAATAGCTAACCCTTATGGCTTGAGAAGAATGGAGTAGCTCCTTATATTTTCTTGCCGCGAAAGCATATAACCACATTAGAAATGTGCTGCAGTGGCTTAAGCCCTCCAGGATGATATCGCCATTAGAAAATGACATGTTTTTTTTATGCCAAAGAAAATTTTAATGATTGAATTATAATTATTTTAATGAAATACAAGAATATGTTCTACTCTCTCTCGAGAAGAGAAAGGGGAAGATAAGGAGAAAAATAGAGAGATAGAGAGAGAAGAAGTAAGGAAAGCACAAGAAGAGAAAGGTCTCTCTTTTGCTTGCTTGCTCTCTCTCTCTCTCTCTCTCTCTCTCTCTGAGGAAAGAGAGAGGAAGAAAAGGAGAGATTATTTTATATTTCCTCCATTCCTTCAGAAAGAGAGAGAGAGAGGGGGGAGAGTGAGAAAGGAAGAGAGAGGGACAAGACAAGAAAGAGGACAGGGACAGAGAGAGAGAGAGAGAGAGAGAGAGAGAGAGAGATCACATGAGGACTCGCAGCATTCATTAGATGCCTCTCATCTCACTAATGCTTCTTCGTTTGTTCTTAAAATGAAATCCAAGTCAAGTTTTTACTGAGATAAAAAAGTACATTTGCTTCTAGTCAAGCAAAATACTTATATGTACAATTACCATTTATTTCAGTGAAAATACAACGTCCTACAATTCAACTTAACAATGCTTCAGAACAGTAAATCATAATTCGCCCATTTTCAGTTTTGCTCAACACCAAGAACAAAACACAGTCCATAATTTCAATGGCAACAGGTTTTACATGATGTACACATGCAGGGAAATCACTAATCTGTGACGATCAGTTATAGGTTTATACATTGAATAAACACAGAAAATAAGTTACAGAGATTAAAATAAGAATTGATATTTGTACAATGGGAAAGGGCATGTCAAAATGGCCAGTATGGTTATGGTTTTATGACGTTGTGCATATTCAAGCGATCGGAAAGTTAAAGAAAGACGCTGACCTAATTCGCTATTCTGTTAAGATAGTCATTGATTAACCGAAGTCACGCAAGAAGTTCCAAAGGAAATTAATGCAAGGGTAAAGTTCTCCGTGCTCACTGGACCGTAGTATATGGCGGGATCTGGAGGCAAGACTACACACATCCGTGAACTAGTCCATTTTCTATGAAGGTTACGTGATCTAAGTCATGCTCATTTCCATAGTTTGTACAACTAAATAATTGTAGTTTCTGCAGTGTTGGTACCGTGTATATTCAACAATCACTGGAGACACAGTTACACAACAATCAGTCACGGTCCTAAAACGGTAACTGCCTTAAGAATTTCACAAAATTGAAAAGTAGAGTGCAACAATCTCTGGAAAAATCTCTCCGATCACAGTTGAAGCATAGTTACCCACTCGTCCGTAAGATGTCATCATTAACTTATTACAAATTTGTGACCTTCCTTTTTTATCCTGCATCCAGTTTTGTCCCATGTTCTACTACATAAAAGAGAAAATATTAAGATATTATTTATATACCTCTCCTATAGCCACCAACATTTTTACTAGGAGTACGAGAACTTGATAACTTACAAATATTCCTGGTAAAAGATACAATATTATTTACTTATATTGCGTTCCCATTAAATGCACAATACTACTATTTTTCTACTCTTGTGCATACTTGAA
The DNA here is from genome assembly GCF_977018435.1 of Lepisma saccharinum. Lineage (NCBI taxonomy): Eukaryota > Metazoa > Arthropoda > Insecta > Zygentoma > Lepismatidae > Lepisma > Lepisma saccharinum. The sequence goes on from NC_139242.1 coordinate 32,144,334, forward strand.
ACACAATTGTCATTTCGACACCTTGGCGTGACTTATTGTTTATAATTCTTAATTCATTATATATAATTATTTAGTGAGAATTACTAAATCTTTAAAAAGTTTAAAGCTGTTAGGTATCCATTTATTAGTGTCCTGCAGAGCGATTATGAGAAATGATCATCGCTTGCTTTTGTTATTAAGTGATGTGTTGGATGTTCTTATGGGAAATAATATTACAGAAGAAAGTGGAACTGGGTATTCTTATTTTACATAGACATTCACTCCATTTTAAAGTGTACTTGTAAATTGTACGGGCTGTGAGTACAGTCGCCTGGTCAATTCGAGACAATACCTCGAAAACAGGGGATTGTACTGGCTGTGAGTACAGTTGTCACGTCAATTCGAGACATTAATTCGAAAATATGGGATTGTACTGGCTGTGAGTACAGTTGTCAGGCTAATTCGAGGCATTACGTCGAAAATATGGGATTGTACTGGCTGTGAGTACAGTTGTCAGGTCAATTTGAGGCATTACGTTGAAAATAGGGGATGGCACTGACTGTGAGTACAGTTCTCAGGTTAATTCGAGGCATTACCTCGAAAATAGGGGATTGTACTGGCTGTGAGTACAGGTGTCAGGTCAGGCAGTACCTCGAAAATAGGTTGACACTTTAGCACCTTCCGAAAACTACTCCTTTTACCCTGTACTTGAATAGACCTGTCAAATATATTTTCTTACAGAGTTATAGAACTCGTGTGCTTGCCTTTTTATTAGATAAATACGCACACAAATGCATAACATTAATGTTGAAAATTTATGAGAAACACAACTCGTTATTGTGTGGTAGGTAGAGAAAAATGCAGGCAGAAAAGCAAGAACCCGAAATATATCACGAAACTTCTGGAATCCAAATCAGAACCAAACTACGCTTATAAAATTAGAAAGAGAAAAGATATAAATGAGAAAATCTCGCCGCAGGTGGTCAACGTATACGCTACAATCTGGAAGAAAAACCGCCAAGCTTTCAGAAGCGGGCAAGTGAAGATTCCTTGATAAAGCGCCTGGAAAATGCCAAGGAAGAAGGAATTGAACGTTCATCTTCATGTTTTAAGCTTCAAACATTCTTCTTTACAATATTTCTCCATCAGATGTTTCTAATGGGGACTGGATCTACAGTTTACAGTGGGATCCGAACAACTATGTGCCTGGTGTGAAATTTAAAACAAATATTATGGTGTTACCAGATATCAGTCCCAATCTGATTCGACCAGACAATAAATTTTGAAAATTAGAAAATTGGAAACTAGAATAAGCACAAAAGGAACAACGGCGAAACAGTTTAAGGGTGAAATGAATTAGGTCAAAACGGACTATAGCTCTTTTCAGTTCTTGCGGCGGGCGCTCTAGAAGCTGGCAGGGGAAGTGGGGAGCGGGGAAGCGACCAATCCAGCGCGATAAGAAACGCAGCAGCCAGTAGAACGAGGTTCAAGTAGTACTTTTTTCTGCCGCGTCGTGTCTCTCGGCGCCACTGCTGTTGTCTGGTTGGTCTGTTGCGTAATCCCAGCTCCCCACTTCCCTTGTCAGCTTCTAGAGCGCCCGCCGTAAGAACTGAAAAGAGCTATAATCGCGAACGGAACAAGAGCGAAAACATTTAGCGCGAAACGAATTAAACGCGAACAGAATAAACTCGAAGGGCTAAGCGCGAAAGGAACAGCAGCGAAACGGAACAAGAGCGAAGGATTACGCGCGAAACGGATTAATCGCGAAAATTTCACTTTCGCGGTTAATCCCTTCCGCTGTTGTTCAGGCGGCCCTTTTACCCCTTCCCGTAAGGAACATGGGTCCTTTATGATTAAAGGTTATCCCACCCTCCTCCTCGTTCCTCCACAGCGAGACTGCTGCCACCATTTCCACGATGCCTGATTACATCCACCCAACCCCCACCCCTTTCCGACTGGCTCTGGCCGCAAATGCAAGCATTAATCACAGAAACATGTTTACAGTCCATTGATCGTGTCACCCACTCCAACGACACGTTCCGCAAATGCACACATCAGATGGAAGTTGGCGAGATTTCGGGGGGTGAAAAGGGGATGATGATCATCCCAGAGACACCGTGTGGGCGGTGGGCGATAAAGGGCAGTTTATGGTCAAGGCCCGCCAGCCCATGTGTCTGTGAGAGTAGTTCATCTTATTAGGCATTCCTTTCCACTAAAGTATGTGTATGCTTTTTACTGCATGGATGAACTCCACACTTCGACAACGAAAGTCCCTATGGACACTCAACAAGATATGCATACTTAATAGTCCACGAATATTAACAATTTCGTGCAAAAGTACAGACGTTACAGAGGAATGGCATGCTAAAAGTTTCCGAAAATTCCACTGAGCCTCCTCCGCCATTTTGAAAAATGGCTGCCGCATGGGAAAATTCACATAGTTTTGAAACAAAATTAAGAACTGCCAAAAAAGACCCAGTGTGCATGAGGATTAACATAATAAAAGTTCCTGAACACTGGAGCTTCGTTCGCCATGTTGGAAAATGTCCGCTACGTGGAAAATTAACACATTTTTTAACAAAAAAAATTGCATAAGAACGCCCAGAAGTACATGAGGAATAATATACTAAAGTATCCCAGATAATTCAATGTAGCTTCATCCGCCATATTGGAAAATGACGACACATGGAATATTCACAACCAAATTGCTAAAAAGAACACAGACGTGCACGATGAATAATATACTAAAAGTCACTGATAATCTCATTGGCCCCCTCGTCCGCCATGTTGGAAAATGGCACGGAGAAAGTGGTTCTCTTTTAGAAATCAGATTTCATCATAATGTAAGTAATAAGGTCCATGTAGATTCCATTGAAGATTCGTCCTCCACCCAAAAAGGAGCTAATTTTACTAAACCATATATAACAACTGGAACGAGTAGGCTCAATGGGGGAAGAACAAACGGTGATATCGACTTAGCAAAAATGGGGTACAATATGATATGCATATGAGATGAGATACGCAGTATTGCCTTCCAACATTACACTTTTTTACTGCCAATGTTGCAGGATATCGGCGGAAGGACGAGGTTATCCAACATTGCATTACATACACGACATAGGATACCGAGGCAAACCACCAACAAACTTTCACGACGTATAAAGGACATCAGTGCGAACAACTTTCCTTTCTAGCAGGTTTCGTTTCGACGATATAAGCTTCCCAAAAAAGGCATTAGTATCCTATCGTGTTTAGTATTGAGGACTGTACCTATGAATAGCTAGAGGATATGAACGTATGTTGTAATTTTCTTCCAAATTACTTTGTCCCTCTCTCCCCCTCCCCCCCACCTTTCCATATCTCAGATTTGATTCTCACTTGCATTTCTTGTAGTAATAAGTCAGTAGAGTGTCTGTCTGCCGTTAGAGAGATCCGGGTTCGATTCGCGATCTAGGTGATTTGAGGTGGGAAGATTTTGAGCACTATTACTGTATGGAACTGTTCCGGGGTCCATTCAGCCTCTATACTCTATCTGAAGCAAGCGTAAGAAAACAAGTCCTCTGCGCATTGAGGGAAAAACGAGGCGCACCGCTTTACACCCTAACTCGCTTTATCCCCGTCTCTACCATTATGCACGAGTTTGCTCCACAGATTTCGAGACAGGGTGCCTGGGGGAGTGATAAAGGCAGCCGGAGCGTGCTGTTCATCACATCACATCCACAAACAGCCAAGACCTCCAATCCCTACCGCGCACAGCATGTTCTAATACTCAGGGGGTAGCTTAACTACTCTTTACCACTCCCTTTGAAAGTGAGAACAAACTTAGTTTCAGCTACCGGGTGGGTGTAATTGAGTGAAAATATAAGAAACCCCTTAATTAGCAAAACATGCATTATGAAGTACCATGAGAAACATTACAGTATGCACAGAATTTCTCAGAACTGCATCAGGATGCACTAATGAGCTAGGTAGAGGATTCGAATTACATCATAAATAGCAGCACTGATATTTTCCACATGCGGATATAGAAAAACGCAATCGCTATTAGTTCAGTGTAGCGTACATCCATGCTTCCTCGCATCGTCTATTAATTTACACCGCTGCCTTATAAATAGATCCCTCGAACCGCTTTCAAATATCAAGCTCTTGGGCGTAACTTGGTTCTATTCACTCCCAGTCCACAAAGAGACAAAGGCCCCGGAATGCTTTGAAGGTTCCAGGGGTCCTGGAGAGAAAATGTAGGTTTCACTTTCGCTTCGGCAAAGATAAAAGGGGGAGCTAGATTTTGAGTGGCGCATCGTGCCGCGAGATGGCTCTTGGAGAGCGGAAACTGCGTGGGTAGCTGGCTGTGTAATCGCCGACTGCTCAGTCCCTGACATTTAGCTTCATTGCGACAGAGTTCTGCTCGCTACAGGGTGGCTCGAAAGTAGCGGACATGTGTTTTTTGATCAAGGAAGCAAATTAGTCACTTAACTTTTTTCTCTGAACTTGCTAATGGTAAAATAGATCCGCATCTGCTCGCGCGTTTAAATTGTTATGTTCCAAACTGTACACTCTAAAAATTTTGCAAAAAAGTTGTCACCAAACGTGCATTGTGTCGCCTCGGTTTGCTGATCGCGCATTCGCTGAAGCGACCCATGTCGCTTCGGTCTGAAAGATCCCTTAGATTTGAGTTTTTTGACTGATTTATTTTGTTATTTAACTTCGCTTTTCTTCCACGTTTGGCTAATCGCAAAGATGAGAATGAAAGAATAATCAGAAACAGAAACGGACAGCCCAAAACGCGAGCACCACAGATGATTATACTGGTAAGGGTCAAGACGCCAGAGCCTCGTTAGTCTGCAAGATGCAGTCCAGGGTGTACTACGTGAAGGTAAGATTCACATTTTTAGCGTCTTCAAAAATGGTCACCCCCTACACCACTGATCCTTTAGAACATCAAGTTATACATAACGGGTGGGCACAATGAAAGTTCCCCTACTCCAGAGCCGTCTGGTGTCCGTTCGAAGCAACGGATTGCGCTGAAACTTGGTACAGAGGCTATGGAGATAATGGGGATGCGAATGCCGTTGAAAAAAATAGTTCAATTTTCCACCACCAGGTGGAAATGTGGCGCTGAAATCTGGTGCACAGTGAACATTTCGGGAAACGCTTCATGACACCATCGACCACAAAATTGTACGCTTCCAAAAGATCGTTCACGTTGACAAGGCGCATATTGAACGCTGCTATACCGACAAAAACTCAAATTACTGCTTGTTGTAACTTCAGCGCCATATGTGCACCTGCTGGTGAAACATTGAACTATGTTTCGTCAACATTCGCTTTCCCATAGCCTCTACACTTTCATCACAACCCGTTGCTTCGAACGGGCATCAGAGGACTCTGAGTACAGCAACTTTCATTGTGGCCATCCGGTATGGTAAAGTAATCAAGCCAGCAATTATTTGATTTTATTATTTCTTCAAGTTTCTCTTTTATAAAACGTTTTCGACAAAATTACTGTAAAGCCATGTAAGGCTTGTAAATACATAAAGAAGTTATAATTGCCAAGGTTATAGTGAACAAGATAATAATATAAAATTATAACTTCGAGATATCCTGGCTCGCAGTAACTTGAAGGAATAACCCGTCCGCTTTAGATCGAAATCTACACAAAGACCATTATCTGGGAACAATCCTTGGTTCAACCTTTATGCTCTGGTATATAATCATATCGGAGAGAGCAATAAATGGTCACAACTATTCGGTCTGATTCCAGTAACGTCATTATTCTGTACAACCTTCACGCCAGACAGATAGATGGCAGGGTTTTTTCCAATGCGGTTTCAAAGAAGTTGGATATTCAGTCATTGGTTAAAATTTCGACTTCTTCAGGATGAAAAGGGAGTGAAATGGCGTTATATATGTCATTACATAAGTCTACTATAATTCCCTTATGTAGCCAGGTTTAAATACTAATATTGAACTGACCGTCATAATTCACATAGAACTCCTAAATATATATATTGAGTCATTTCGATAGTAAATTGTAGCATCGAAGAAAATTTTATCACGTAGGGTTTTTAGATAATCAATGGATCAATGAAGTAAAACTTTTGGGTGCTTCGACACGGATGCCATTTTTCGCCCTTTCTATCTCTCTCTCTCTCTCTCTCTCTATCTCTGTTTCGAGAGAGAGAGAGGGAAGTGAGGGCCAAAATTGCGCCATATGTGCTAACGCGCCCACGGTTTCATAAACCAATCAATCGATGTATACACTATACTAAAATGTACTTTACAACTTTGATGTCATGCAGCACAATTTGTAACTGACATAGAGGAATATATAATTTGCTGTAGGTGATTCATCAACGTCTGAAGTGTTTTTGTCAGGTATTGAATAAGATCGTGCACCACCACACTGGGCCTTAGACGTGAGAGATGTTTTGGACAGGATATTTCCAGTACGTTTGATTGGAAGACATGGTACAATTGCCTGGCCTCTTAAATCCCCTGACAGTACACCCCTGGACTTATTTTTGTGCCGCTATGCCATAGACACAGTGCACAGCTCTCCTGTCATTGATGTTGATGATTTCAAGGCCAGAATAAGAGCTGCCATTGCCCAGTTGACAGGAATATGCTACGGCAGGTTTCTACCTACATCAACATTCTTATACATATCATAAGTGTACGTGTCAACTATCTTTCACATTTTCCTCCTTTCTTATAATTCAATGTTACATATTCGACTTGATTCAATTATCCATTGTAATTATCTAACTATACTTCTTTGTTTTAATAACCTTTTATACTTTTCTACTTTATTAAAATTAGTTTCATTTTTTGTCACTGGTGCTGCCATCTGTTTTTGTCTAACTCAAACATTTTCCTTTTATCGCTTCTATGGACATGTAACAGGGTTTGGACAAAGTTGGAATTTCGATTAGATGTTGTACGCGGAACCAGAGGTGCTCATATTGAAGTGGACTATACACAATAAAAATTTATGCGTTGGTAAATCAAATGAGGCATGATATATTTCTTTATGTCAATTACAAGTTGTGCTGTATGACATCAAAGTTGAAAATCACCTTTAGGGACACCCTGTATAAACATGTAGATATTTCGAAGCTTTGCAATATAAAAGTCCACAGTGGTTATTACGGAGTTCCAATTCATTCTTCCTCCATTGCCGCGATTGAGAAAGGAAGGTGTATACAGCATCTTCCTCTCTGGAGGATTACAGATAGCGCCTAGTCCTACAGAAGCGTTTCTGAGCTCATCTTAGCCAAACAAATCGATCTTATCCTTAGAAAAAAAAAACTCCTGCGGCAACCTGTTGCGCGGCAGAAACAATAAAATTTACCTGCGAAGACGTTTCCCGCAACGATTTATATCACGTCCCTGGGGAACTGTTGCCCGCCTTTGCGACCTTTAGGAAACGGGTTGCGCGTTGCTCTAAACGCTGAAAGGTTACCACTGTATAAAAAGAAATATATATAAATACAAAAGAACGAAACCTCTCTAGTGGCTCCGAGGCGGACGTCGCGTGATACAGGCTCTAAGATGTAGTTAAAGCAGCTTCCGAAGTTGCATCCATCTCCTCCCACCCCCACACTCCCCCCCCCTTTCCCGAGACCCCGCGCTCCGCCTCTATCGATTTCCCATACCTTCCATGCAGTCAAGTTGGAACGGAGCTACCCCACGTGGTGTGACTTCCATTGTTGCCTGGTTCCGTACGGGAAGCAAACGGGACAAATATCTGTCCCAACGCTTTTTTTTTTAAGTAATCAGCAATATTAGTGTGTGTAAAACATTATTATTTCTCATCAAGTTCTGAACTTTCAACAAGCAGATTGAAAATTTTATTGGGAAGTCTTTGTTAATTAAAATTAAGAACTCAACGTTCGTGTATCAAAACAGGACACAACTTACCAATAAGAACAAAAAACTACTATGTATACCGATAATTGCATGTAAGGATTGTAAGGTAGAGGAAATGATATAATTTAACATGGCGATTACCCATACCTCCACACCCAATCATAATATCGGCCATTTGTGGAGGTGATGTGATCAGCAGCACGCTCCAACAGCCTCTACGTACAGGGTGCCCATTTATGAGAGGCTGGGTGAACCCCGGAGTCAATCACTGCTGGAAAAATTCTGAAATCATCCACCCCAGCAATCAACCCCTGGTTTCCTGCATGGCAGTCAGACGCTCCACCGGCTGGACCAACTCGGTTGTACAAGGTGGTTATAATTAAAGTGACGGTGTTCAGAGTGGTACAGCACGGGCTGTAATGAGAGTAGCAGTCTGAAACTTCGTAGATATGATAATGAAGCAATGCGCTCGCGAATTATGCGAAAAAAAAAAAAAAAAAATAGTTCCAATTCTCGCCACCAGGGTAAAACATGGCGCTGTAAGCAGTCAAAACGTGGTATAGTTACAGGAAAAACAATATAAATCGCAGAAAACAATACTCTTTGTAATAAAATATCGCTACAATTTCACTATTCGAATTACATGAACATTACTAAAGGAAAAAGCAACAAGTGTCACCAACAACAACCAGGGAGCTCACACAATGGTTAGGCAATGTCAACGACTTTGACGTCAGAGTTACGGAAAATTCCACATTTTGACTGCTTACAGCGCCATTTTTTACCCTGGTGGCGAGAATTGGAACTTTTTTTTTTTTGCATAATTCGCGAGCGCATTGCTTCATTATCATATCTACGAAGTTTCAGACTGCTACTCTCATTACAGCCCGTGCTGTACCACTCTGAACACCGTCACTTTAATTATAACCACCTGGTACATATGTACATTGATTTGGGAGTTTGATGAGTTGTGATATGATGAAATTGATGAAGAAAAACTCATAAAGAACATTCATGTCCAGGCCGAGATTCGAATCAAAGACACCTGTCATAGTAGCGCGCTGTGTCACAGAGGTTGGCACAAACAAACAAACACCATATAGCCTATACGATTAATCAATAAGCATGGAAAATATTGGATTGACCTTGCCCAGGATCGAGACTGAATGAAGACTTGTGTTGCTGCAGCTATAAACCTTCGGGTTTATGCATGCATGTATGTATGTGTACACACACACACACACACACACACACAGTATATACATGGCAAGAGTTGAGTGGGAAGGCAATCTGGAGCAAAACTTTCATTTACTACACAACCACCACTTTTGCTGCTGACTGTACCAGAGCATATAAAATTGTTTCCTACAGTAACAACATGGATCGTCTGACAATTTAATGCGCTCGTCCGTCCGAGACTAGTCAATGCTGCCTAGTTCGCCTAGCATAGCTGAGTGGTACCCTCGCAGCTTCGCGAAAGAAGATTGGAGTCGTGGTATTAGGCATGGGTGCTACTTGGTAATCGTCCCATTAGTTTTATCCAATCATTATTCGCATCATCGTCGCGATTGGTCAGGTAAATCGATAAGGAAAATACAAAACTGCTCCTTTATCATACACTAGGAAAGGATAAAGAAACTGCTAATCGGATGTCATGAGTACAGTTCCAACGTTTTGATTGATTGTTTGATTTAGTTTATCTTGCTTCCCTTTCTGCCACTTTTGGCTAACCGGGAAGATGAGGATGAATGGTGATGATATGGGATGAAGGAACGGTCACAAACATACAGACACGACACAACACAAAGTGGAAGGGAGGATGACATTTTCAGAGTCCTTGGAAATGGCCACCCCTTATACCTCTCGAACATTTTGAGTTTGATTTAAGTTAACTTTGTGTACATATAGGCTAATCGAGACTGGATCTACAGTGGAATCCGAACCACCATGTGCCTCCACCGGGTATCGAACCCGGAACACTTTGATTACAGGGCGACGATGTTACCACGGGAAGGCACTGCAACACTTTGAAGAAGAGATTCTGTCTGGGGAAAATGACTCAGAAAAGTCTCCAGAAGAGCCATTGACCCGATATAAATGTGGAAATATTACGCAACATGGGTCACGTGACCGCCACAGAGGACAATAGATACATGATAATTCTCCTTTCCCGTTTCGTATCATTGAACAGAGTGGACCGGACCGTCTAGCCTCCCCCACACACCCACCCACTTGTTTCGCATTGCGGTATGGCTAGATATGTGTTCTTATATTAGACTCTATGCAGTTCTTTTTTTTTCATTCGGTTTCCTTCCTTTATCCCCCCTTCTCCCCCCCCCTCACTTCCCCTCGTCGAGACATGTTGCATTTTTGGCTTCCTCCCGGCTATCGGAATTTATGAGGAGTCGCGCTTGGCTTTCTGTTGTCTAGGCGAGGACAACGTCTAAGCATGGGAGCCTGCAAGGGGGGAGAGGGGCCACTTGCACCCACCGAGATATGTGGTTAAAAGTTCGTGTAATTGGAATGGTGAAATTATAGCAATATTTTTATTACAAACATTATTGTTTTCTGTAATTTACAGCAATTAGCTACCATGTACAGTCACAATTCGCTTCCGTGCAAGGTATTATGTGTGTTGCCTAACTTTACGGCCGCGGTAAAAGTTGCTATTGAAAATTTGCTATTAAAATCCACTTGTCGCCGGAGAGCTAGGCAACACACATAGCGTATTGCAGTTCAGGATCTAGGTATTTCATTTTTATTGGCGATGACTGTACATGAGACTACTTCACGAATTAATCAGATGGCGTTCCACCGACACAGGAGCAACGTCATACAAGGTACAATTATTTTTAAATATTGTTGCATTTGGAAAACTTATCCAAGGAAACTGAAAATGATAAAACAATGTAAAAGCTAAAAAAAATCATAAGGAAAGAAGGCTCTGTTTGGAAATGTGAATACAACTTCTAAAAATATTGTTATTATATTCCTTTGGATTTACAGCACCATAGTTGTCCAACTTAAGTATGTCACAACACCATGCTTCATGACTACTTGATTGATTTGATTTGTTTTGGATATTTAACGTCAATTTTCTGCCACTCAAAAAATCAAATTTTTATTACTTAATTAAACTACAATACCGTTAACCCGATGTTAATCGATAGAACTGTTCCTTTCACGAAGTCAACCAAAATAATAAACCAGTGCTAGTAGCGACATCTCTGAATTTCCATCTTAATGTAAGCTTTTAAATCCTGGATGATAGGCAACCAACATCGCGTTTCTTAATAATGGGTTGCAGAGAGGCCAGGAGATAATGCCGACACTGATCGATGATTGCAGTATTTTTCCCCAACTTGCACGCTAGCCTTATCTCTTGGGCTTAATACTGCAGGATGTTGTATTTCTTCCTTCCTTGTTTTCGGTGAGCTTCCTTTCCGCTCCTTTCTCACTCGTTTCGGACACTTTTTGAGCAGAATAATCACGCCTGCGATATTATCTGCATAGTTTTCCCAACTCTGTTTTGCATTCTGGACTTTCTTATGCGAGCTGGGAAAGTTACTGTTTCAGATAGAAACGGTCATTTGTTTCCAGGTTTGAGTTAGATGCGTACCAGTACGTAACTAACTGGAACAAATCCTGTAAGATGCAAATTCTAGATATTCCAGTTGAATCTTGCATTGTAAAATATAACATGCTTTATCTGTATCTCGAATTCTTACTCTCAATTGAATTCTGCAAGCATGGATCGGATTCTCTATCGCAATCCCAAATTCAATATTTCTCAATTTTCTCCTTGAATCTCTAGTTCAATAATCTTCGATTCTCTACCGGAATTTCCAATTCAATATTTCTGAATTTTCTCCTTGAATCTCGAATTGAACAATCTTGGATTATCTGTCAGAATCTCCAATTTAATATTTCTGAATTTCTCCTTGAATCTCGGATTCAATAATCTTGGGATTCTCGATTGCAGTGTCCACTTTAATATTTCTGAATTTTCTGTTTGATTCTTTAATTCAATAATCCTGGATTCTCTCTCTAATAATATATTTGATTTCATCTTGTTTGAATCTCGATTTCAATAATCCTGGATGCTCCATCGAAATCTCGAATTCAATATTTCTGAACTTTCTCCTTGAATCTGTAATTCAATAATCTTGGATTCTCTATCGGAATCTCCAATTCAATATTTCTGAATTTTCTCCTTGAATCTCGAATTGAACAATCTTGGATTATCTGTCGGAATCTCCAATTAAATATTTCTGAATTTTTCTGCTTGAATCTCGATTCTAATAATCCTGAATTCTCCAACGAAATTTCGAATTCAACATTTCTGAATTTTCTTCTTGAATCTCGAATTCAATATTCCTATGTTCTCTACTTGAATATCGAATACAGTATTAACCTTCGCTTCAATTACAAAAATCTTGAATTCGGTAACCTTGGGTTCGTTTCTCGAATACAGTGATCCTCGATAAGCATTTTGAATTTTCAATTCAAAATTTGCTTAACAAAAATCAAATGTAGATCCCTTGAAATAGCTATCTATCATTCCTACCCAAATAAAGACTTCTAGATAGGGACTATGAGTTCTAGTTCTGGAATCGACAGAAATATTCGGAGTTCCCAAATATGGCGGTCACAAGCGTACTTTACTTTCAAGCTACTGGTGGTGTATTGAAAATTACGTATATATTCATAAAATGCAAATAATTCGTGAAAATGATGTCCTTTAAAATACTTATCTTACTAGAGCATAAATTTTCTCGATTTGTCGGTATCTCAATTTCAGCAGCAGATAAAAACTGATCATCCATATCTCAGGAGCAACAACGCCTAGAGAGATCATTGGAAGTAAAATATTTGGATCTTCATATCTTTCTAGACCTATGAATGAATCACCGCCATTTTGCGCAATCAAAAACCTTTATGTGAGATTACTGCAATAAAGTTTCTTGTCGCTAATGAATTACGTCATTTCCCTATCTTAATGTGAAACCCTCATAATTTCGGACTTAATGTTTTGTAACACCCTGTAGCTATAAGTTTCCTCGAGTGCTTCTTTTTTTTCTTCTCTGTTCCTTTTTTCTTCGCTTTTTAACGCTTTCTTTCTCCTGTGAACTACTTTTCGATCTATTGGTTACAATAATCGGATTTTCTGACTTAAATCTCAACGAGTGAAAGCGTGCCCTGCCAAGTCAGGGAAAGAGAAAAAGAGAGAGAGAGAGAGAGAGAGAGAGTTGAGAAAGGAACTGTGGGGAAGAGAAAAAGAGAGCCATGAGAAAAATATCCGATAGCTCCCAGCGATGCTGCGTGTTTCAATTTGTCCTGAGATGTGATTTCGAGACGGGTCTAGATTGGTAGAAGATGAGGGTGAAAGGGGGTGGGGGAAGATAAGGGAACAGCCGAGGGGGAAGGGAGTGATGACGTCAGACCGAACGCTGATTACAGACATAACTGTGAAAAGAAGAAAATAAATGCCAGTGACGGATCGGTGGAGTGGAAACTAGGATAGACCTCACAACTCTTCTCTGAAGTTTTCTCCTCACTGGCCAATCTCGTGATCTTTTCTTGGGCGAAAATCAAGGGGGGATGGGAGGGGGGACGAGAGGAGATCACCGAAGTCTCGTATATGATATATTTTCGGTTCAGCTCCGGGACTCGTAATGAAGAAAGAAAGAGGAAAGAGGCTGCGTGTGGGCTGCTCTGACGAGGAAACTAAACTTTCCAGCTGTTATCGACAGGGTGTATCAAAAGTCTGTTAACGAAATGACTGTGAAGGCAGAAGTTACGCAATTCATTGATTGATTGAGTTAGTGTTTTAAGGCCACATTATGCACAGCGGGACTAATCGGTACTGGACCTATAGTTCAAATTCCCTCTATCGGTTATCGAACCCGGGTCCCCTTGATTAGAAGGCGACGACGTTACCATTGCGCCATCGGGGAGGCCCAGGAAGGTCGGCAATTATACCAATATGTCCTGTTTTGAAATATGTCATGCTTGCCATAAAAATCCATGGCTGCCAAGGATTGATTGGTTTGATTCATTCTACTTAGCTTTTTTGCCACTTTTGGCTAATCGCGAAGGTGAGGATGAATGGTGATATGGTGCTATAGTTGAAGGGACAAACACAGAGGAATGACACAACACAATACATGATGACATTTATGAAAGGGCACTCACAAAGAACAACAGTGGCCAGGGAAGGAATCGAGCCCGGGACCTCTGGGGTCGTAGCGCGCTGTGATATCCACTCCATCAAAGAGATCGGCTACAAAAGTTGTATAAAGTATATGTTGTACAAAATTAGGTAAAGAATTATCTACATAACCTGAAATTTTTATTTCTACCTTAAATTTACAACCAGAACAGTAATGATATTTTTAGTATGAAATAACAATACAACAGTGGTGTTCCAGTCGGTAGGGAGTCTGACTGCCACGCGGGAGGCCCGGATTAGATTTCCGGGTTGGATGATTTTAGGTAAGAAGTTATACAGCAATATTAGGGGGCCTGGGATTTTCCCAGCCTGTAATAAAGGCTTTTCTGACGATATAAAGGCGGCTGGAGCGTGGTGCTGATAACATAACTCCCAGAAATGGCCGATATTAAGAATATGTGGATCCGTACCTCCACAATCCAACACATGCCTTCACGGTATTTTGCAATGTACAGTCACCGGCCACAAAAATGAGACCTGATATACACGCTCGCCTGAGTGTTGCCTAACTCTAAGGCGGTAAGTAGATTTTAATAGCAAACTTGCAATGGCGACTTCTACCGTCGTCATTTAACATAACGCCTCGCAGGGAAGCGAGTATTTCAGATTCCAGGTGTCCCACTTTTATTGCCGGTGACTGTACATTTTTTTTACGAAATAACAATATGATTCTACTGTGAAATTCGCAGGCTATAACCATGCAAATGTTTTGTATAATAGGCACATAAAAGGTACAAACCTGTCAATTGAAAACCTTCTGGTATTATAGTGACAAAATATTTTCCAATATATGCGTGCAATACGTACTGTTCAATAAAATAGTAAAAAAATATATTAAAAAAGGTAAAAGGTAAAGTGTTCCCCTGTGCATAGCACCACGCCATGAAGGCGTATAGGGGGTGTTGGGGTAACGCCCCACACTTTCTTGATCCCGTCGTGAGTGGGGGTGAAACCTTTCCTGCAGAGTTTATAACTCTCGTTTCAAACAATTTGTAGGGTATCTAAAAAATATGGGATTTTTAAAAATCGTAACTTGGCAACACTGCGAGGAATGTGGCGCCACGTAACGTACAAAACATGAAGTAGATGCCATTCCATTCAGTTATCATGAAGCAGTGGAGTGGTGCGCAGCGTGCATACGATGTGAAAGCGTGTTATAAGAATAACGATGCCGTCGAGAATTTCGGCAACATTATATCAACTTTTATATATTTTTTTAATTTTTTTGTGGGGCTACCTAAAGACAAAGCTGTATGAACATCGACAGGCAACAATTGCAGAACTGAAGACACGAGGAAATCAACCAGATTCCTGTGGACCCGATACAATGCACGATGTTCCCCAACGACTTCAGGAATGTGTACGCACAAACGCATGTTCCTGGCGTCATCTTCAAAACATGAAGTCCATATTGTGAATGAAAAACATGTTTACAATTAATTTCATATTCTGTACTATTCATCTCCATGAATACACTTGCTTCGAAGTTCATCATCTTCTTTTATTTTCCATTTCAAAATGTCCCTTATTTTTTAGACACCCTGTTATTATATCTAGTCTAGTCCTGTATTTTGGAACCTTGTGGGCGTTGGTTTTAAGACATAATCAGTAAGTCAATCCTCGATGAGAGCGTTTCCTGTACAAATGCATGTTACATAGCAACTCTGAATTTTGATTTGATTTAATTTGTATTATTTAGCGTCTCCTTTTGCTACTTTTGACTAATCGCGACGATGAGTATGAGTGTTGATGTGATGAAATTTATGAAGAGACACTCACACCCATGCCCAGGTCGGGATGCAGGAAGTGACGCAACAAGTGCCAGGAGGGAGAACCAATATCCGGGAGACCAATTCCAAATACAGGGGGACGCACATTGAATCTACGAATTTTGGTTGGCAACCCTGCCAGAATTCAGGTGCGCATGCGCGACATGCCCGCATCCATGGAGAGTTGAGAGTGAGGCAATTAGTATAGTATGGAGCGTTGGCCGGTGCAGACGCAGCGGAACAATGAAGATCGCCAAGCACCTGTTCCAGGGGCACATAGCATTTTGATGTGGGTGAGACAGTGGGGAGACAAAGGTATTATTTTGAAGACTGACATCAGTCGTGAAATACACGCTATTCCACAGGCCATATTGAGACGCGTCATGGAAGCATTCCCACACCGCCTGGAACGGCCCATCAAAGCAGAAGCACATTTAAAAGACGTTATTTTCAAATTGCACTTCCGTCTGTATTCCCCATATTATACACAGTATTAAATGCCTATGTGTATACTTTTATTTCATAACAAGTACTCACTGTCTTTCCATTGTCATTTGAAGTTGGTATATACAGTATATGGCACCCTGTACATGGTGCAATTTAGATATAAATGACACTTCTGGCCATAATGGACTCTCCAGCCAGTTTGGCCAAATGCAGGGGTTCTATCCACGGACATGACAACGCCCTCTTGTCTGGCTAAGTAGTTATCTTCGTACCGTAGGTTACTTATCATCTCCTCTTCCACGGTTGCCTATCGAAATCATAAATTGTACCATGCATTATTCACCAAAAGATAAGTATATATCTAGTAAGTACCATGAATGGTAGCTCTAAATAGATGGATATTCAAACACGCACTAAGCCTGTGTCATAAAAAAATACTACAAAGAGACTTGAGTAGGGTTACCAGACGTCCGGATTTTCCCGGACATGTCCTACATTTTAGCCTTATGTCCGGCGTCCGGGAGGAATTTGAAAAATATCATAAATGTCCTACATTTTGAGCGTCACATAATATTAATTATGAAAATAGGTAACAGAAGAAAATCATGCAAGTTACAAGTCTATAGACTGCGCTTCCAAACTCAATAGTGAAATTTGATTCAGTCATTGCCCAAAAAAAGAAAAAGCTTGTCCTGCTTTTAAACAAACGGGAAAATGGAAGCAATTAATGAACAAAGTTTTGGGATCACTTTCTGATAACATTCAATGCCTGAGCAGAATTTCTTGCCTTAGGTTTTATCCTGATGAAACAAGGTGTTCCCCATTCTTATTCAATATTCAATATAATTTGATTGTAAAGCAGGGGTATAGAGAACAAAGTTATTCAGGGTATCTTCCAGTCAACAAAGTCATAGTAGTCAAGAAAAAGTAAAGAAATCAACAAGTAGGTCAAGAAGTCAATAAAAAAGCAATAAATTATTCTTTAGGTCAAGAATTTTTACTATCATAATGACTGATTGGTTGATTTAGTTTATTTTACTTCACTTTTTTCTGTCCTTTTGGCTAATCGCGAAGATGAAAATGAATGGTGGTAACATGAGACAGATGAAGGGAAAGTCACAAACATATAGGGACAACCGACACAAGCCCCACATAAGATTATACTGGCTGTGAGTCCGGACGCCAAAGCCTCGCTTGTCTGCCAAACACAGTTCAGGATGCATTAATACGAGAAAGGAGATCTAATTCTCTTCTTAAATTCAGCTTCAGTTTTTATCTTAACTGGTCCTTTGGTAGGGGTTTTCATTAAATAAATATTTATTTTCTTAATTACTAATTTCCAACTTTACGTAAGTAGGGGTCGAATAAATAAACGTTAAGAAAAACGGAAAAAAGTATAGAAGAGTCCAGAAAAATTCAAGAATTCTGGGTGTTATTTTGGTAGGCACCCTGTTATTGAACTAAAAACTACCCAAGATGAAACTTCACAAACCACTTTAAATTACGGTAATTGCTGAATATTTGTTTTCCATTACAGATCATAATTCAAATGTTGAGAGAGTACTTTTCATTACCATCAGTACAACAGATTCACGAGAGAAATTATTTTTTCATAAAGTCTGTAAAATGTTCGTTTGGTACTGTTCCATAATTTTAAATTGACTGTCCACTCTAACATAAATATAGCTTGATTATACCTGAGATTTTGATAAAAATTGTCTCCTCTGAGAAGTACCACTTAAATCATGTAGTAAGAGGTGCATTGATTAGTGTGATTGCAAGTTTTGAAATTTTGCTTTTAAAAATTCATTAAGAATCATTTTTTTAAAACTGAAAAGTGTCAATTTTCAACTACTTTCTAAAGTTTTCTATAGAAATATGTATTATTTATTGAGAATGTTTTGTGTCCTACATTTTGGCTTAAATGTCCTACATTTTGGGACAGCATGTCCTATAATTCCCTTACAGCGATCTGGTAACCTTAGACTTGAGTTATGGTCTTGTCGGAAGTGACGTCACCTAGCGCAGTTCGAAAGCGCCAACTAAACGAGCAAACGAGACTTCAGCGCGGAGCACGCACCGTTGCAGGCTTGAGTACTTGACTTGTGGACTCGTTGTTCATTTGCTTCATTTGTGGAAAGCCAGCATGTTGTTGGTTGAAGTTCCTTTAATGTATGGAAATGTATGTATAAGAACATTTGAAAATGCTATGCGATATCTATGGGCAAGAGAAAGTATTTAAAACGCGGGAAAAAACAACGTGTTATCTGCTGATCGTGTTTTGCGCTGCAATCGAAGTGCAATTCGAAAGACTTTCACTTAGAGTCCACGACTTCAAGGCCGAACTGCACCTTTCGGACACGGCGTAAGGATCAGACACCTTTCAGGTCAACCAGGAAACACACCACGTCCGTCCAGCTCTCAAAAGGAATTACGCTGGGAAAATACCACACTTATATTTAGCCAATGTTCGGAGAAGAGCTATTAAATATGCTTATTTGTAACTTTGTACGTATTTTTGTTATTTGGCATCGCTTTTCTGCCACTGCAGGCTTATCGCAACGATGAGAATGAGTGATGATAAAATGTATGAAAGGGCACTCACAAGTAACACCCATGCTAAGAACAGGACTTGAACCCGATAGCTTCGGCGACGAAAGTAAGTCAACTGTGACCGAGTGATTGTGTAGATTAGCGACCACTTAACGCACTCGTCCACGTGCGCGATACGTGTTGCACACGATATTGACAAACATATCCAACGTACGGTCACCGGCAATAAAAATGGGACACTTTGATCCTGAAATATTGGCTTCCCTGCTTGGCGTTATTGTGTTGCCTAACTCAGTGCGTTTCAGTAGCAAATTTTCAACGAGAAGTTCTGTCACAGCCGTAAGTTAGGCAACACACATAACTATTCAGGATTAAGGTGTCCAATATTTTATTGCCGGTGATCGTACATGTTATTTTGAATTAATTTCTTGGAATATGTAAAGTCCTTAATCATACCTCACCTGAGTGAGGATTCCGGAACTTTGTAAATATATAATTACTTCCGAACATAACTTATGAAAGATGTAATCAACTAATCAAAGGTGCTGTTGAAGTTTAACTGGCTGTTTCCTCCAAAATTGATCCACAAAAGTTACGCGTGACTGAAGTTTTGCAATGCAAGCCTCAGTTTTCATCGAATCCAGCCTCCGTGATTATCTAATTACGTAAAATTTATCTTTTGATCAGTCTTCATTATCTTAATTTTCGCATCCTACCTTCAACCGTGGAGAAGGTGGCATGGCAACTGCTCCGCTACAAGAACTTGAAATAGCTGTAACTACTGTAAAAAAGTATAACCATCACCGTCTTTAAATAATTGCCGGCTATTACATAGTTAACCCAATTTATGTAATCTTCAAAATTCAGATTTAAAAATATATTTATGGTGCATGCATGATTATACGAGGGGGTATCGTAAAGTTTTGACAATCACCATGAAGTTTTTTAGCTATAAGCGTGAATTTTTGTTATTAAACCCTATGTAGCTAATGGTGCAAAAACCAAGTGATTGTATTTTTTTTTTTTTTTTTTCAGAAATCGCATGAGTTAAGAGGAAAGTGTGAGATGGATAAAATTGAAGCCCGAAGTGTGAACTTTCGAGGCGGATGTTGACCCTTTTGAAGCAGGATGAAGATGATTTCTTTGGCCGTCTGGTAACCAAGGACGAATGTTGGGTCTACCAGCACGATCCAGAAACCAAAACCATGAGCAAGGAGTGGAAGCACTCCCATTCCCCCCCCCCCCCAAAAAGGCAAAGTGCAGCAGTCGGCAGGGAAGCTCATGCTCTCAGTTTTCTGGGATTGTCGCGCAAATTTAAATAAAAGACGGTTGCGTCCGGTTTTTGTAAATTAAGAAACGTACCGTAAAATTTTAAAGTTAGAATATTGTAGAGCTTTCGGTAATTTCTAACATTTGCGCCATGCTACCAATATAGCAGTCATATTGAGAGCCTCCATCATGGAGCCAACTTCATTATCTTAAATGGTAAGGTGAGCCTTATAGCTTTCTGAAAACGCCCAAATGCCAACCTCAATCTCATGTAGTACACCCTGGACTGCAGTTTGCAGACTAACGAGGCTCTGGCGTCTGGTCCCATGGCCAGTATTAACCTCTATGGGACTTCTGCTGTGTGGTGTCCATATCTGTTTGTAATTGTACCTTCACCTATTCATCTTATCACTTATCCATCCTCATCTTCACAAATACCCAAAAATGGTGGAAATACGAAGTAAAATAAATCAAATCATTCATGTTGGCTGTGCGACATGTCAAAATAGGCTAGAATTTCACTAGAAACCCTGCCTAAATGAAGATCTGTGTCAATCATTATCTTGCACGCACCACGCACATGAAAACTTTCATTTTTTTTATGTCTGTGTGGATTCACTTGCAAAAGCATGAAAGTGCATTCCATTTTCATCCCATTCCTTCTATGTGTATATCCCATAGGCGGGAGATTTCTTTTCCTTGCACTAAGTTATACAGAACTCCATAAGAACATACTTCAAGACCAAAACGTACAGATATCTGATGTAGAAACATCACAGGCTCGTTTTGAACTCAACGCAAAGTACAAATATTTTAAAACCTAGTTCTGGCCGCAAAACGGACGCCTTAAGAGAGAACAAATTCCAGACGTTGTCATTGACGATACAGATTTTGAAAATAGTAGTAAAAATATAAATAATATCAATGAATTCACTATTTTTCTTTTGTATATCGCTAGTATGTTTAATTTAAAATGTCCTGTTTAGATGTAGTAGTACAGTAGTTTCTGAGTAATAACCAGTATCTACTATTGCTTCAGGTGAAAAACAAGCAATATTTTAAGTTAAACGCTTGTAAAGTATACAGATTTCTGATTAATATTCTATCTTACTATTGTTCATCAATTTTTATCTTTCTGTATCCAGTTGTTCCTGAGCTATGCGTAGATGATACAAACGGGCGCGCAGGAATTTAATATGAAAGCATTGGATTTCAACTAAGCAACCAACTTTTTGCTTTATACAGCTGCAATTTATGCTTTTCATTTTCTTAAATTATGCTTTATTATGCTTTTTCCAGACTTTTGCTTCACTACGCCGTTTATTAAATTATACTTTATTACCTTTTATTTCACTCACTTCTATTACCATATACTTTCTATTTCATTCAATTTATATTAATACATAGGCATTGAAAAATGTAAGCATGAAACTATCAATAAAACATAATCGTTTTCTATTACAATTTAAGACGAGACAATATATTTCAGAATTGAAGGAAATTGAACTTAACACACACAAATGGAAAATACAAGGAATTTTAAAAACAACGTTTTACGCTAACTTCAAACAATTCCTTTTCTTGTTTTCAATTTTCTTCTTCACGGTATCAGTGTTGCTGTTAGTTCCCCGATTGAAAGCAAGCCGCAAGTGAGCTTCGAGATTTTCTTCTTTAAACGAAGACCTGCGTGGATTTAGAATCCAAGTGAGAGTGGAAAAGCTTCTCTCAACTGAAGCACTAGGTGAAGGCACAGTTAATGCTTTCATGGCCAAGGTACTCAAATTTGGCATCTTTTTGCACCGCACGCCTGAATTTTCTAAAATTTCTTGGACTGATGACAGAATAAGCCATACATGACTTGCATCAACATTTTCAGCTTCTAAAACTTTCGTCTGTTTACAGATGACATCTGTGATTTTAGGTATGGTGTTAAACTGGAACTTAAGACATTTTGTCACAGCAGTACTTCCTTCTTGATTTTCCTCTTCTATCCACCTCTGCAATGGGCTATAGTAAGTGTTGTGAAATTTTCCTGCTTGGAGCCAAGTTCACCAACGAGTCATCACTGGTACTGGAGGCAAACAAGTTACTTTTCTGCTTCCCACAAGAGATTTAACAGCCTTTCCCGTCTTGCTTGTGTTTTGGCCAAAGCCGATTTGACCGATCCAATGGAAAGATCAGCTACTTTAAGACTATTTATAATCTCTTCAGCGCAGGTGGAGGACATGTGCCCAGCTGGTGGAATGCATTAGTCTAGGAGCAACTGCAACTAAGGGTATACCAGCACTTTTCATGTATGGGGCATTATCAGATATTAGAACAACAAACTGAGTTCCTTTAACACCAATATCACTTAATACAGGGTCTGTATTTTAAGTAATGAGAATAAATCCAGAAAACAAAATTTATTACAGATATCGCTACAAATCTTTAGTAGTCTTCAAAGTATGCCCCTTGAGCGTCAACACACTTCTGCAGGCGAGTTTTCCACGCGTCGTACGCTCCCTGTAAGCCAGCAACTAAAACAGCCTTCAGAGCTCGCGTGCAAGCCGCTTTGACAGCATCCAGGGTTCCGTGGTGGTGTCCTTTGAGGGCTGTTTTCACTCTGGGAAAGAGGAAAAAAATCTGCAGGGGCAAGGTTGGGGCTGTAGAGAGGCTGAGGAATCGTTGTGATGCCAGATTTCGTCAGGAACTCTCTAACCACGAAGCACGTGTGACATGGCGCATTGTCATGATGGAGCTTCCAATCAGCGGAAATTTCTGGTCGCACTCGGTTGACCCGTCTGAACCGAGCGGTTGTGCAATTGCTCGTTCGTCAAAACTTTCGGGACGAGCTTGGTGCAAATTTTTCTCATCCCAAGATACTCGGTGATGATTTTGAGAACAACCATTTTATCGAGTCCTAGCGTATCCGCGATAAACCGCACACTGACACGCCTGTCCGCGTTCAGCAAATCTCGCACACGTTGTTCGTTGTCTCTGGTTCTTGAGGTTGACGGACGCCCTGCGCGGGGTTCGTCCTCCACGCTCTCCTGGCCTTCTTTGAACATTTTGTGCCACCGAAACACTTGCGCTTGTGATAAATTGTCACTGCCGTACGCTTTCCGAATCATTCCCAGCGTTGCTGCACCAGATTTTCCAAGGCGCACACAAAATTTGATCGCGTACCGCTGTTCCATGCTTTGCTGCATTTTGCTCTTGCACACACTACTTTGCAGACGTCCACGCCACGCGTGATCATGCCTCAACGGACGCCAGCAGGCAACTGCCGCTTGGATCGTTTTCAAGGTCACACCCCCCACTACCAACTCCAACCGGTCCCAGCGGGCTCTGACGTCTAGTCGCGGCAGAAAAAAAATATTCTCATTACTTAAAATACAGACCCTGTACATCAAGTACAATGTCTACTATGACGTCTGAGTTGCACCGTTGCACAATTTTTGTTCTGACCAGGCGAAAAATTTCAGTAACTTCTCTAAGCGGTACGCTTACAACGTTACGATGTTTAATATCAGTAGTTTCATCAACAACCACATAAACATCCTTTCCTTCACACTTCACTTTTGTCTCATTCAGATCATCATCAGCACTGAACAGTAGACTTCTTCTCATATTTAATGGATTCCGAGCAAAGACCACAGATTACCTCCTTCTACTTTGATATAATCTGTTGGAAATTCTCTCTCTTTGACTTGCATGTACTGTTGCTTTCGGCATTTTCAAAAAAAGCATGTCCAGTCTTGCCTGCCTTTTAACACAGAGTGAGGAAGTTCGAAACCTTTGTGAGGTGGAGGTTCGGAGAGGGGAGGAGTTCGAACTCTCCATTGTTACGCGTAAATGGGTTTTGTAACGTTGTTAAAAACTTTTCCTTTTGTAGAATATATTTCAAAAGATTTTCTTTGTGTGTTAACACAAACAGTTCTGAAATAAAAATCATTACACATTATGCTCTATTTTTGTCAATTATGCTTTATTATGCTTATGAAATTAGCAAATTTGGAGATGTATAGCGGTCACAAATAAAGATATGGTACCAACCGTGGGTGAAAAATTCTATTATGTTTTTAATGCTTTGTATGCTAAAATCACTAATTGGAGATTTTCTGTGAATCTTTTCGATGGCCAACTTCACTTCTAACTCCTTCCACGAATATACGTTGCATGAAAGTGAAATTAGCCCCCGAACAGCTTCACAAATTAATACTTTGCTTAAGATTTTCGGTGCAGTTTTAAAACAAAATATAAAGCTACTTCTCTCTTCATTTGTCAAAGCTTGCTGTAATCTTACGGATGGTCTTTTGGACATCAGACACATTACACATTGTATAAAAATAAAAATAAAATTTGACCTGCTGCATTTAAGCATTTTGTTCTTTCTGCACAAGTGGAATTTTTTTTTCCTTTCAGTTTTTCTTCCCCGGCTGAAATCAGAAACTTCAGGAGGTCGATCAAGACTCCTTTCAGAAAACGCAGCAACTGTTCTGTTCCACGACATCACCAATATCGCTTTTTATTTCCCCCCCTTTCCTGAAAAGTCAATTCAGATGCTTTTTGGCGTAGAAATGTCACCGCGACGCCACACTTTATTGAATTTATTGGTCCCTGTCTGGTGGAGAAGCGTCCGCGCTTCGCTTCCTGTTTTTGTTGGGCTTCGAAAAACATATCCTCTCTCTCTCTCTCTCGTCTTTTTCTCTTGTTTGTATTTCCATAAACTGCAGACAGATAAAAATAGAACAAAGGTGGATTCTTTAAGCGTTGAAGCTAAGCATGCAGATACCGCGGGTCCGACAGATGGGGCATATGGACGAATACCTGCATGTATTGACGCTTTAGTTATTGCATATTTTCTTTTTATTCATCTTGAGTGCTCAACCCTTGGGTTGGTTTGTTCAATCTCTTGTTTCCGTTTGAAAATTGTTTTTCTCATTTGTTCTTACTCACATCATATTCTTCTGTCTTTCCTGTTCCTTTGTTTTCTTCGCATCCTGCGGAAGGTGGCTATAGGACTGCATTTCTTCTCTTCTTCCAGCCTTCATACCTCTGCATCTTTCCAACATCACATCTTTACCGATTTGTTTCATGTATTCCATCGTGGGACTGCCAATGTGTTCTTCTCTACTTGCTTCAAATAATGACACTTGATTTCCACGTACTGCTCTTTCTCTAATTGCCAGAGGTCCCAGGTTCGAATTCCGGCCAGGGCATGGATGTTCTTTGTAAGTGTTCCTTCATCAATTTCATCATATCATCACTCAACCTCATCTTCGCGATTAGCAAAAAGTGGCAGAAATGCGAAGTAAAAAAAAATCAAATCAATCTTACTCTAATTTTTTAACTTGTCTCCATTTATTTAATGAGTGGCTTCCCAGAGGGTTGTTTTGAATTACGTTGAAGGGGAATTTCACCCTCTGGTGAAATTGACGCCGTTATATTTGTAACACATCCCGATGATTCAAGAGTAGTTAATGGAATTTCCACCCACTAGGAAATTTTCTTCAAGAGTTTTGAAGTCTACGTTTTGCATAGAGAGGTAAATCGGGACTGGACCTACAGTTCAAAATGGGATTCATAACAACCACGTACCTCCACGAAATATCAAACCTTGGACCCATTGAGTACAAGGCGACGGTGATACCACTACGCCATCTGTGAGGCACAGACGAGTTTTCAAGTACCTTTTTAAAGTTCAAATTGCATATTGTCTGCTCACATTGTCGTACCACTTATTTCTCATATTTCTAGGTGTGTCCCTATAACAAAGTGTTTTCTACATCTTGTTAATTCCCTATTCAGCACAGTAAGTATTATATCTTCTTCTTTAAAGGTCTGTGCATGTACCTATTTCCTCTGCACTATACTGATCACGGGCCCAAATGGCAATACTTTCTTCTACATAGCTCCTTCTGTCCACCAATAGGCTTCGGGGTTGTGTGGTTCGATGAGTGTCAACATCCTCAGTTGAGAAGTAAAAGCTGTAGCGGTAACATCGCTCTCCCGTTATAACGTTGCCAAGCGTACGTCTGCTTTCTCAGATATTTTTATTACCTTGTTTGTACAGTGTCTGTGTGTCTTGTGTAATAATTTTCCATGCTTTGTGTACTATTGTACAACTTTTATCTAGTTACGTCGCTGATCAACTTTTTTTCTCTCTCTCTCTCCCGTTTTACAGTATGTTTGGCAACATGCTGTGTATCCGACATTCATTTGTTTCGTCCCGTTAGGAACTTTCGGTGCCTTGTGAGTCGAAAATGACGGATATCAGTCGAAGAGAATTCAACTGATCGCTGCTTCGTTGCTTCCCAGTCGCGAGTTGGTATAGTAAAGCTTAAAGTGACTGTATGCTACCTTGTACAGTCACGGACATTTCTGAGTTGCAATGATACCACTGAAAGTTACAACCCAGATGTGCCCGTGACTGTACAGCCGACATTAGAGATCGTATGTTACTAAGGGTACATGGAGGCTGAGCAAACTAAGATTGCCTGGGAGGAATCGAACCCAAGATCGTATCAAGGGCGTCCCTCTCATGACACCTAAGCAACCTTGCCCGAGCCTGAACGGTGCACGCAAGGAGGGGAAAAAGCGACGACGCTTAAGCGCCCGAAAATGTAATGCGCCGTAAAAATCTTTACGCCCTCGTGTAATCTGCATGCCAAAAGTGGATAAGAAGGGCATAAATTAGGTTACTCCCCCCCTCTCGAACCCCGATCCTTACAGTAGATTTTGCAGCGTTGGCAAGTTGGCCGTTGCAGTGCGTGTAGCCTGCCTCTGGGGTCTTCTCTCCCTCCCTCCCTGTCTATCCCCTACCTTAAGCGCACTTCTTCCACCCCCTCCAACGCTCCTCATGAATTTTGCAAGAATCGCATCGCTTCGGATACGGAGCGAGGCGGTTCTCCGCGTCTCCCCACCCCCTTCCTCCCCCGCTCGGCGTAACAAATGAAGATTCCGCGGCGGGCTATTACCTCGGCTCCAATCTTTCTCAACAGATTCCTCGGCCGCGGCTATTAAAGTGTGGAGCATCCGCCCTTAAACGTGCTGGAACTATTCGTCTACGTCACCCGGAATGACCTGGAGAAGCTGGAAGGTATGTCGTCACATCTTAAAATCCAAAACTTAATATCTTCCTGTGCCTTGCTCTTCTTTTCTCACCCTCTCTTCCCCTTCTGCTGTCCTTTCTCATGCAAATTCTTCCCCGCTTCTCTTCCGGGACAAGCCCGAGTCTTTTACAACTGCTTTATATTTCCATTCTAACCCCCACACCCACCCCCACCCCTTTTTGTTCCAAACGTCTATAAATCTTTCAGAGGTTATCACAATCAATGGCAGAATGGGTGCCATGGGGACGGTCTCATAAGGTAATTGAATATGTCGTTTAATCTCCCCGCTGCAAGACGCCTCGCAGGTCAGTACCTCGGTGGCTGGCTTGCAAAAGATCCGGGTTCGAGACCCGGACCGAGTATGAATAACTCTATATAAACTTCAGCTAGTTCTAATCCACACCCCGTCTCGGGAATCTATGGAGTAAAGCCGCGCATAACAGTAGAGAAGGGGAGATAGCGAGTGGGCGAAGCAAAGCAGAGAGCGCTGCGGCAAGGGGTTGCTGCGCTCTGTGTCTGCGCATAATGCTAGTAAAAGGGACATAACGAGTGGAGCAAAGCCGCGCGCGCTGCTGCAAACGGTAGCTGCAGCCGCATTTTCCCCCTACATGCACTCACTTCACCTCTCGCGCGTTCATTGATCGAGCCCTCACCAGTCACTACTTGCACAGATGACTTGTTTTCGTTTGATTGCTCCAGAGATTCCCTGGACAGAGTATAGTAGCGATAAGCCCAAGGAGGCAGAAATGCGACTAAAATGATTTCCTCTCTCCCTCCCAAGTTCCATAACACAATATGAGTAGCGTTACTTCTGGCGAAAAACTACGTCAACATTCAACACTTGAAAATAACGAAGAGAAAGGTGATTTGCAATTCTTCCCCTTCTTTCAGAAGACGAACTTATGTTATCGCAAATCTTAATCCTAACAAGCATTGTGACGGGTATAGTCAGTAAGCTGGCGCACCTTACAACCATACTGCCAATCTCGTGACGCACTCTGTTACGTCAGAGATACGTAACAGCGTAACCCACGCAAAAACCAACCCCATGACCCTCCTTCTTTCCCTTCTTCCTTAGCTTCGACTTTCGTCAAATGTACGAAGGAGCCTTAAATCTGAAGACTGAGAAAAGTTACATTAGTTAGATATAAATATGTAGAAAATTGATATATTAATAGTAGTACTATACATTTTCTAGAAAGAAAACGGTTTAATGTGAGACAGGGTCATTTACGTATTAGACTTTTACTTACATACATAATCCGGAGTACAGAAATGTATAAAAGTTCCCCACCACAAAAAAAGACCCTTGAATGTAACAAGATCTTAAAGCATTTGGTGGATCAGGATTTCGGTATGACACAGGCCAAATTTATGAATATGTTAAAGGTGTTTTATTCTCAAATACTGGATTTATTACAGTAAAAACTGTATATCCCGGAACATCTATAAGAAGAAAACCTATAAATACGGAAAAAAAAAGTCCCAAGAACGGACCGATTTTATACCTGAAAATGACCTGCTTAAGGCGGAAACCTTCTTAACGCGGAAACAGAACACCATTTAAAGACCAACGAGATGCTTTTATTCTCAGTAAGACGGAAATTTCTTCCTTTATTTTTTTCGCTCGCAAGAAAACAATGCAATACTGTTAAGTGGAACATACCTCTGTTGCCACTCGCTTATCGGTAATATTGTCGATATGAAAGAATGCGATACAATACTCATAGCTGTTACAATTCCGTTTTTTTCTTTCATCTCTTACACTCTTTCTCCACCTTTCTTTGTCTATTTCTCCTCTGTTCTTTCGTCATCTTTCTATTTTTCTTGTTATCTCTCTTTGTAACTTTCTTTTTCTTCATTTTTATCTCAATCTTTCTTCACCTCTCTTATTCCATCTTTAAATCTTTCTCTTTCCCTCAATACACATCGCGCTACGACGACAGGTGTCCCGGGTTCGAAAAGGTACATAAGTACGTACTGTACGTTCTTACAATACTGTAGGGCCTCCCCGATAGCGCAGTGGTAGCGTTGTTGCCTTGTAATCAAGGGTTCCCGGGTTCAATACCCGGTGGAGGCACATTGCACAGTGGTTCGGATCCCACTTTAAACTGTAGGTCCAGTCTCGATTAGCCTTTCTGTGCATAAAGTGGACTTAAAACAACAATTCAACCAACTTACAATACTGTAAAAGTGTACCAACATGTTGTCTAGTTACATAATTGTAATCTCTGCTATGCATATTGCGACTGTATCGAATTTTTATTAATGTACGTACATGCATTAGTGCTCTACATTATAAGTAATGCGAAATGTAAATCTGTCTTTCCATTATTTCCTGCAGCGCTCTATACTGTATTTAAAGTCAACCCTGTATAAGAATGAAAACTGTTAAGACGGAAAATTTTGCTCGGAACCATCATGTTTCGGGATAGACAGGTTTTACTGTATAAGAATTGTGTTTGTCACATTGTATCAGTGTTTGTGATACTGTTTTGTTTGATTCAGGTGAAATGGGTCAATATCTAAAATGTTTGTTGTTGAAGTTAAGTGGCAGTAGCGGCGATTAGGAGGGGCGTGGGAGGCAGTTGCCCCCCTTACTTTTTCCTTCGCATTATACTAAATCCTATCTACCAAGGGAAAGTAAGCTGTTCTTGCCCCCCAGTTTTGGCACCTTGCCCCCTTATATTTGGAACCCAATCGCCGCCACTGTTATGTGGTGAACCTGTTCTGTCACCAAGATGTATATATATATATATATATATATATATATATATATATATATATATATATATATATATATATATATTATGTATTATGTCTGTAAAGGAGGCAGGAGGGAGAGATGTTTAGCGAGGGTGTTCATGTGTGTTCACGTTGTAAATGTAACATTATGATACTACCTTCTGTAATTGGAGACATCTCTGTTGAAGGGAAATTAATAAATAATTATCGATGCAATAGGTGGCAGCAGCGTGGCATCCCAAGCAATTTGGATGATTTGTACATAGCAATTACTTTTTGCTGATAAAGTTATCTAATTTTAATATTACTTTATTTCCGTGAACAATGCAATAAAACTCACTTCGCATATCTCGTTAGGTATTTCATTGGAGCCTCTTCAACACGGATGGTTGTTCAAAACATTTTGTTGAATAAGATTCATAAATATGGCTAATTCCAAAAGGGAGAATTACTGTTTAAAATGAGTCCTCTCATTTCAGCTGACATAGTGACAGAATAAAGTTCATTAACTATAAGCTCTTTGTATATTCGAAAGAAAAAAACTTCTACTTACCGAAAAGAACAAGATATTCTTTACTATCATATCTTCCTTTGTAACAGGTTGAACAAGACTTACCTAGGAAAGAAAGCAAATATGTCAAATTGAAATGTTTCACAAAGAACAAGAAATCAAATTATTTCTATTTGTAAACGGCATGCTTGTTTCTATTTGCACGTTTTTATTTTAGGTGGCTTCTCTGTCTCTGTAAGGTACCGCATAGCTGACTGGTTAGCGCTATTCCCTTTGGTGCGAGCGGTACCGGGTACCTGTGGGAATCCCCAAAATATCTTTGTTGACAATTGGGCAATCGGGGATCTGCTTGAAAAAGAAGAGGTAGCGAGATCCGGTCTAGAAAGCCAGAAAAAAGCAGCGATGGGACTCGATGCGCTGACCACAGTTCACCCAATGAAAAACGGATCTTGGCTTGATCCTCAGAGGGCTGTTGCGCCATTGGGATTAGTTTCATGCCTCTTTAGACTAATCGCGACGATGAGAATGGATGGGTATTTAGGCTGTGTTCGAATCTAGGCTTGGGCATGGGTGTATTGTCTCTCTTCATCAATTTCATTATATCACCACTCATCCTTATCTTCGCGATTAGCAAGAAGTGGCTGAAATGTGAAGTAAAATAAACCAAATCAATCAATCAAACGAAAAAACATCACTGACCAACCCGGGACTCGAACATGTAACTTTCGGCAGCGAGATGGTTGAGTCGACTTTGCTTATGTAGCTAAGTCTTGTACAAACTGTCCCGGGAATCTCTGGAGCAAGAGAACGAAAACAAAACCCTCTGCGCAAGAGTATGGAGGGGAAAACGCTGCTGCAGACACCCGTTTTGCAGCAGCAAGCAGCACTGCTTTACTCCACCCACTAGCTTTCTCCCGTTGTCTGCAGTAAAGCTCTGCATTGCTCCATAGATTCCCGAGATCTTCGCTTTGCGGTTCCTGCAGGCTGATTCCAAAAATGATGATGAATGATGAAAGAAAAGCTCCGAAGTTATCCGAAATTCAAACTCAGTACCTCTGTGTCCACAGCACGTTACGTTAAACCACGATAGATGACACTAGCATCTTACACGGACTGAAACGAGTGCAGAAGACCGTTCGACACAGAAATAGGCCACCAGTAAGTGTCAGAAGTTGCCAAAGGGTATCATCCTTTTGACACTTGAACGAACAGCCGTATCGCAGTCAGAATAGCAATTTCCAAACTAAAATACGAGATCTACCGTCTTCGAATCCACTTTGTCCTTGTATATCAATCCTTTCACTTCAAACTACTTCATGCCCAGAAGAGAGAGACCTTTTCTTCTCAGAATTCCAGCCCGTTTTGCTCCCGCCCGCCAGACTGCACCTAATTTTAATGAGAATCGAGGTCCATTTCGCACCAGCTATTAGCCCCTCTGCCGCTCAATGGACGAACTCCAGCCAATTTAACTGACAAAGCCGTTGATATCTTCTGCAAACATTCGCCCATTTTCACGATTCCCACACCCGCTGCCAAACCTTCCTTCCTCCGGTCTTCTGTTGAAGAAAAGGAAGGAACCAAGACGTAATCCGAAAGGCAGACAGAGAGAGAGAGATAGTTTCCATTTCGAGTAGAGATTCCATCTGCGTTTTATCTGTGTGAGAGCGTCATCTTCAATTAAATGAGTGCTTTAGTTACATAGTTGGAGTGTCCATTCCAGCACCACGCATTTCCGAGGTACATTGCTTCACCAAACTTCAAAGGCAAAATTTGTACGGTATTCCCAAACTTTTCTCTTAATTTATGATAAGACGTGACGTGAAAGTTTGAGTAATACAGAATTATTCAAAAGGAACTACTTGGTTTCGTGATTTAATCGTTGGGAACTTATGAAACATATCGTCATTATCTGTGCCATTATCTGTGCCTGATGTCAACCATTTCTTGTTCGAATAGACCCGCACACCGCTGATTCCACATTTCGCCGCTAGGGGCGTGAAATGCAAGATGGCGACACCTAGAGAGTAGAGAAATCATTCTGTGTCCTGCAATTCCACGAAACAAAGTATGTTAAGACCATACGCCAACAGTGGAGGACGAAAGTTGATAAAGTCACCAACGGGTTTTTGAATAACCCTGTATGTAAAGGAGGTTTCGGACAGAAGTGATAAGGGGCAAAAGGAGTTGCACACTGAAGCGACTTGATTCATTGGTTGATTTAGTTTATTTTACTTCGCATTTCTACCATTTTTGGCTGATCGCGAAGATGAGGATCTGTGATGACATGATGAAATTGATGAAGGGACACTCACCCCTGGCGTGCTGTGCTAACAACTCCACCACGAGACCAACTCACTGAGGCGACAAGGGTATTACCAATTTACCAAATATCGCATACGCAACCACCACACCGAGACGACTCAATGCACAATATTAAGAAAACTGTCCAGTGTATCTTGCCGTGTCCTTCTGGTACGAAAGGTTGTATTTATTACAATAGGTTCGTTTCCAAATGTTACTTGTATCTTCTCAGCTCGGTCTGGAATCTCACTACACTGATTTCTGGGGCCACTGCCTCTGTCCGTTTAACCTCAGTGTTAAAATGGTGTCGATTACAACCACTAATCTGTATTATTTTAACACCACTGAGGTTAAACGTTGACCAAAATATTGTGTGGATCTCCTAAAAGCACTGTAGGGACACGTGTCGATTACTCAAAGTGTTCGACTACAAGGATGGGACAGAATTAAGAGCACTGGGGCTGTTTTCGCCAAGTCACTTCAGAAGAGTGCCGGGATAGTACCTCGTGTTTCGGTACATATCCCTGTATTCTTATTATTTGCTCGTAGTTAACACAACGGTACAAATGAGCAATATTAAAAGCAATAACTGTTACTGTTAAAATATACACGAAAGTAATGTCAATTTCACTGATCACGTTACTGAAACAATACTTCTTACCTTCAAAGGCTGGTTATTGATTAGTGCCCATAACGAAACTCCAACATGTTCTTTCTAATTACTTTCGTTGAATCTAACTGCACACGCAGACACACACGTGTCTAAATCCAATCTAAAGACTCCTAGATGGAGCACGCATCGCACCACCACCCCTCCCCTCAACTGAATGCCTTCTCTGATTGTTGTACAGAGTGGTAGAATTAATGTCCTAAATCCCCGATTTCTGCGAATGAAATTGCCCCCTCATGGCGAAGTTTAATTGCTGAGCAATTAACAGAAACAAACAGAAGACTTCTAATCGATCGTGTCACGTGACATTACGTCGAATGGCACTCTGTGTCGTGAAGGCAGAGTCCTTCTTTACACTCATAACAACTGGAGGCTACGTTAAGAAACGAAAAAGAAGAGCAGAAATGCCTCTAAAAGCAAACGGCAAACAACTATACTATGTTCTCTGAAATGTGTGGAGCAAGGCTGCGCATAACGGAAGAGAAGGGGAGAAAGCGTGTGGGCGGAGCAAAGCAGTGAGAGCTGCTCCAAACGGCTGCTACACTCTGCGTCTGGAATCTATAGAGCAATGCCGCACGTAACAGAAAAGAAGGGGAGAAAGCGAGTTGGTGGAGCAAAACAGTGCGCGCAGCTGCAAACGGTTGGTAGCTCCAGCTGCTTTTTCCCCTCTCACGCGTTCATTGGTTGAGTCATAATTCGCAGAAGACTTGATTTCGTTTGCTTGCTCCAAAGTTTTCCGGGACAGAGTGTATGAAGAATTAATGATTGGTTTGGTTAATATTACTTCACTTTTCTGCAACTTTGACTAATCGCGAAGATGTGGATGAGTGATGAAATTGATGCTGGAAAACTCTCAAAGAACACCCATCCCAGGCCGGGATTCGAACCCAGAACCCCTGGCGTCGTAGCGCGATCTGCTAACCACTCCGCAACGGAGGCCAGCTGTGTAGAGAATGACTGTTATGCTAAGGGAAATTTCTAGTAAATCGAGCATTATTTCTTGCACCCTACTTGATGCAAAAGTACTCCAGAGATATCACCTCATACCATTGATTTAAGTAAAGAATTATCAAATGGCCTGTCTTCCAGCACAAGAGCTACCAATCATTATTAGTCTAAATGCACGTGAACTAATATTCTGCAAGGCACGGAAACACCCGAAGATGCCCGAAAGCGTTGACCTGTATTGACGGTGACAGAAATATTTCTCTACAAGATTGCTACTTTTTTCCCTTCATTATTTTAAAAGCGCCTTCGTTACACCATATTTCCAAGAAGTGTTTGGCTGAGGACCTGTATTCACTCTAGTTCTCCTTATCGAGTTGCTTTTTAATTTCCGCACTAGACTAATCAGAATGGACTACTCTTATTCCTCTCTCGATGACTCTTCTCCTCTCTTTCATTTGCCGAGGTTTTAATTTCGTCTGAGAGAATTCAGCACAATAGAAGATGTGACTACAGGAGGAAAAGACACGAGGAAGCTTTTTAGCTTACCTCATTCAGAAAGTTTACGCACTGCGGGTTCAAATTACATAATTTAGGTTTAGACATGAGTTCAGCCACCGGAGAGAAAGAAGCCAATCAGTACGCTGCAGCCTACACCAATCGCATTGTCCTGCAACGAAAGCAGCGTGCGTTCTAAAGTTAATATAATGTAATTCACATAAGAAACAATTAATAGACGTGATTCAGAACAGGTTTATAACATTTTTATACTTTATATTCAGGCTTTTTAGAGAAGGGGAGCTATTACGAGTATCATAACATATTGAAACTTTTCAAACTAGACAGGTCTTGAAGTTAGAAGAGAAATATGTATAATATCATTAATATCTTATTTGGAGAGTATTTTAGAAGAAATCCTTCACAACCTACTTCGATTATTATGTCTGAAAGTGAATTAGCACAAGCTTAGAGAGAATAGTGCACTATTGGACCGGATCTGAAGCCAAAAAATGGTTCTACAATCTCTTATTAAGATTTACAATTCACGTTAAATACTCAACAATTGTTACTCCCTCTGTCCCATAATTATTGTCCGGTACACCTTTGTTTGTTGTCTCATAATAATTGCCCGATATTCAAACTGTGGCATTGGTGTATACAGAAGAAGAACATGAAACAAGGGAATGAGTCATACGTACAACTTTACTACTCAAGGATCAGTACAAATTGTGCTTTCCATCTGCCTCTTCGTCTGTCATTCCTGTATTACCATTTTGGATACCGGACTATAATTATGGGACAGAGGGAGTACATTATCTTTTAATTACCTCCCATCAAGAAGATCAACCAAATGAAAAATGTCTTTAAGTAAATTTATGGTAATTATGCGATATCGCCCGAAAACCTCTCACTCGTTTATTTCGTTAATTTTAGCATTGATACTTACCTATTCTGCATTGCGGAAGATTCTTTATGGTGAAGTTATGCCTTTTTCCATAAAATAGTGTCAACTTTTCATATTACGAGTCATTACTTGTCTTCCTTGTTCCGCTTGGGTAACAGACAATATGGCGTGCACTCGTCATGGATCATCGCTCGTCGTGCTTGTGTTTTGTCGATTTGGAGTGGGTATGCAGTGTTTCAATCTTCTTCACCGAAAAATACCTACTTTCGTGTTCATTATGTCATCACAAACCATTGACGGATAGCCCCAAAAAACATTCACGATAGCCCCACAAACCATTGACGGATAGCCTCAAAAATTATTCACGATAGCCACAGGTACCAATGACGGATAGCCCCAAAAACCATTCACGATAGCCCCAAAAACCGTTCACGATAGCCCCACGGACCATTTCCGGCAAGGTTAGGTTAGGTTGGGTTGTTAGGTAAACATAGTTAAAAAAAATCTCGTAAAAAAAAAAAGGTACGTTTGGAAACACTGGCGAGACGGCGTGACTTTCGACGCTCGCGCTATCTGCAGGTACGTAATGGAAACAACGGCATAATGTGGTCGCTTTACAGGAAATGCAAGTTCCTTACATAAAAAGTGATTATTTCTTGTTTTGCAGCATTCTATGGTGACGTTTTCAGTTTCCGCGAAATAAAATACCTCGAAGAACTTCGACAATGCTACAGAAACTGATTTCAGTAAGTAGTTTCTCCTGTAAATTTGAAGAAATCTGTTCGGGCGATATCGCATATTTACCAAATTTATTGCTGAAATGGTTTGAATGTTTACATTTCTATACTTTTTATTGTATTTATGCTAGTTTAGGTTCAGCTGTTAACTATTTTAATTACCTGTAACTGTATGTTTTATCAAATATCTTGTATCTTAATAACTTGCAATTGTATGTCATGTATTTATGTACAATTGCTGTAATAAGGTATCAACGCTGTTAAGAGCAGTACAAACGTCTTTAATAAATAAATAAATAAACTTACAAATGTTGACAGTAAATTTATGAAGTTGTAATTCCTGTCGTTAGATGCCAGCACAATAAGTTAATTCATACGATGTGGAAAGCTGGTAAATCGAAAAGACAAATTCCATAGCATAATGAACGCATAATTTTTCTAGTATAAATACTAAAAGGCTAAGACCTGTAGATTAACATATTTTGTGATAATTCACAGTAATGGTTCACCTGATGAGAACTAACACTGACTGACGAGTTACAAATTCGAAAATTAGAAAAAAAAACAACATAAACACACACTTTTAAGTTGTCATTTCTAGATCTCAGTGGATGTGTCCATTGTATATTGTCGTTGTTGTTTTACCACGCATCTGTGTATACAATCGGTATTTATAAATATTATTTGAAAAGTGTTCAGAATTTTTATGAACTCTCTGTATTTCTTTAAGTTGCACATATTTTTTGGTCTCATAACCAAGCAAGAAAATACACGGGAAGGAGAACACCAAAGCACAAAGAATCGATTATCAACAAACCTCTTGAATGTTGACAAATATTAAGTGAAATGTGTTAGAAATGTTATGAACACTCTGTATTTCTTTAAATTGCAGGTAGTTTTGGTTTCATAACCAGACAAGAAAATACATGGCAAGATGAACTCCAAAACACAGAAAATCGACTATCATCAAAAGTCTTGTATGTTGACAAATATTACTTGGAACGTGTTCCAAATTTTATGAACACACTGTATTTATCTAAGTTGCACATATTTTTGGTCTCATAACCAAGCAAGAAAATACACGGCAACAAGAACACCAAAGCACAAAGAATCGATTATCACCAAACCTTTTGTATGTTGACAAATATTACGTGAAATGTGTTCAAAATTTTATGAACCCTCTTTATTTCTGTAAGTTGTAGATATTTTTTGTCTCATCACCAAGCAAGAAAATACACGGCAAGAAGAACGCCAAACTCAAAGAATCGTATCAGCAAACCTTATTGTATGTTGACAAATATTACTTGGAGTGTGTTCAAAATTTTATGAACACAATGTATTTCTTTAAGTTGCAACTCATCACCAAGCAAGAAGTACACGACAAGTAGAACGTCAGAGCACAATGAATCGATTATCCCCGACAATTATTACTTGAAATGTGTTCAAAATTTTATGAACACACTGTATTTCTTTAAGTTGCAGATATTTTTGGTCTCATCACCAAGCGAGAAAGTACACGGCAATAAAAACATCAAAGCAAAAAGAATCGATGATCGCCCACCTCCTGCATATTCCAGAGTGTACGGAGACTTGAGTGCACCCTCTTCCGGCATACATAAAATACTTCCAACGCACACAAAACGTTTCGCAGATTGCGAACATAAATGGCTTCCTCGGAGGCCCCGAAGTAAGGAAGGGTAATTTACAACTTATTTGCAAGTTAAATAAAAACGACGCGGCGCCGTTTCTTTTGTGCGTGTGCGCTTTCCCGGAACTTTGTTCTGTAGCAATCAATCAAGGCCCCAAAGTCTTGACGGGATACAGAGAAAAAAAAAGAACATCGTTATTTCTTGCAGCGAAGGTAATGATGGGTAAGAAAAGCAGCGAAGCAAAGTTTTTAAGACCGTGACATTTCTTCCCCCCCTTTTCTTCCTCTCCTCAACTTTCTTGCTCGGAACACTTAGAAAAGAGGTTCTTGGTAGTTGGTAGTACATTTTCCTCTTGCTGACGTCACAGGGTTGGGGGTAAAGAATGATGGATACCCCCACAAAGGGTTATGCATGCGTATGTGGGGTTTTTACATCACCCATTCTGAATTTCAGATTTCCAGATTTGCTTTCATGAAGGGAAAAACAGACCTCTCCACTCGTGGTAACGCGGCCGGTTTCTCATCAACGGATCCCGGGTTCGATCCTCGGTGGAGGCGCATAATCTCTGTTTCGGTAATCTGTGGAGCAGGGAGGAGCATAACGGTAGAGCAGGGGGAAAAGCGACTGGACGGAGCAAAGAAGTGTTCGCCGCTGCAAACGGCACTCACTTCCCCTCTCACGAGTTCATTGGTCGAGCCCTCTCGAGTCAATAGGCTACTTGCGCAGTCTGGTTTTCGTTTGCATGCTCCAGAGATTCCCGAGACAGTGTGTACTAGTTCAGAACCCACTTTGAACTGAAAGGAAATTATTATAGTATTTTATCTACATTCAGCACTATAATTCCCGATTTCGCATTTGTTTGAAGATCACGACATATTTTTTTACAACATTGCCGACAAGTATTTGATGTTATTTAGTTTCCCAATTTAATGGAAATCTTCGAACAAACATTACAATACAATACGATCAATAATCTGAACTTTCTCTATAGTCAATGAAAGAAATTGACAAGAGTTCATTGGTTTGTTATTTAACTTTGCTTATTTGTACCTTTAAGCTAACTACGAATGAATCTGGATGAAAGGGCCAAACAAGGAAGTTGAAGGAAGCCTCCATTAAATGTACCACGCCAGTATTCTCTTCGAAAATGTTCGATATTTTGTTTTGCTTTAAGTTCACTTTATCCCTAGCTATGTTAATTAGAAATAGATCTACATATACTTCTTGAAGTGAGATGAGTACTACTGTGCAATGTCTCCATCGAGAATCCAACCTGGATCCTCTTGATCAAAAGGTTGTAGCGTTAGTCACTTCTTGTAATCAAAACTTCTAGAGTACGTTTCCAGGTACGGCATATTCACTGATCCCTTTTTAAACGACAGGTACAGTTCCGAATACACCAAGTGCTGTGCAGTTTGGATTTAAAAACCTAAAATATACGACATTGCATCATTTAAGGAAACCATATTATGCAAATATTTGAAGAAAATACTTCCGCCAGCTCATATTAAGCTTGACTGAAACCAACACGACGAGGGGTTCTCGTAGCAAACACTATTTTCATCTGTTTCCAATATCAGCATGTTTACTTCGGTTGCTGCTGCACGATGGTGCTCCTCCACATAACAGTTCAAGCAAATGTTCTCTTGAAGGAATTGTACAGCTGATATTCTTCAAACAATAACCCTTCTCAGCAGGAGCCATAAATTTTTATGCTGAAGATCACCCTTCCACTCTTCGTCTTCAATTTCAATGGGGCCAAGTCTGGAATGTTGGTAGGATCCTTCATATCTAAGAAATTCTATGTTTCGATTGCCATTTTCTCCATTGCAGCGCTCTTGGCAAGCATGTTTATTGTTCACAATGCGAAAAGATGCTTCGGAATTTTCGGCAGTTAGAGAAAAAAGTTTCTTGTGCGGTAAACGATGCAGAAGTGAGGTGGAACCGTCGGGAGAAGGGACATTGATGGAAGCGGTGCCATCTAGCGAAGAAAGAAGCAAACTCAGATCACCTCGGGGGAAGGAAGGCCTTTTAAAAATGGCGTCCATTTCCCTTTTCAGTTGGGAAGTGAATGGGGAGGAGGAAGGTTGACGACGTCCGTGCAAAAGGAAGACGACCGGCGTGCGGAAGGGGGGGAAGAGGGGGGAATTCCTAAGAGTTTCTTATCGTCGCCAAGAAGAGGAAAAGGTTGCTTGCAAGCAAGACGGTAGAAAAAAGAAAGAAAGGGCAAAAATGACATCCTTAGTAATGTCCGTAATAGGGAAACGACATGTAGACGTGGATTGTCATTTGTTTTCTTTACACAATCACGTCGCGAACCGTGGGGAGTGAGGCATAAAGGGCAGGAAATAGAAATGGGACCAAAGTCTGCTCCAGACAATGCAGCAGTGACCACTGATATATCATATGGCCTTCGGGCAGACCTGCTTGCGAGGGGATTCTTTTGGGAGGAGAGAAATCGAATGGCAAAATAAGAAAGAAAGCGAGACGAAGGAGATGCAGGAGAAAAATGTCGTGGGGAAGTACATATGTAAAGAGGGTGTTTTTTTGCTCTGAAACAAAAGTCATCGCGGTATTTTCTTCCTTCTTTTCGTCAAATTTTTCACGCTTTCCCCCCACGTCATTTACTCACGCTTCTCTTGTTTTCCCCCTTTCTTCCGAAGTAGGGGGAAGAATTTGCTGATAAAAAAGACAAAATGCACGTTCCAAACCATGAAAAATACCATTGCGACACCGGTGACGCTGACGAATATATAAAAATACAGGGCGTTAACAAAAATACGACATGTTTTCCAAGGCTTCAAAAAAAGGGGTGACCCTTTGTGAAGACACCGAAATGTCAGCCTGTGTTCCAAGTTTTGAAACACCGAAACTATGACAGCAGCATCTAATATGGGAAACAAGAAGTGTCGAAAGTTACGAATAAATAAACAGATAACCTTTAATCTAACTGTACACGTTCGATTGATTCATTTGGTTTCATTTCACTTCGCACTTCTGCCACTTTCGGCTAATCGTGAATATGATGATGACTGATTATATGATGAAATTGATGAAGGGACACTCACAAATGACATCCATAATGAAATCTTATCAACAACTTTATGAGATATCATAACCTGTTCGTAATTATACATAAACTATGCTGTAGATCTATGTTTACACATTTGCGTTTTGTTCACACTAGCCACATTTATGGCAACAAAACTTATGGTCGTCGGTACTGCGAGGGTTCAATCCAGTCGGTTGAGTGTGTCGCCCCAGTCGACTGCAGCTTTTTCAAGCACTTACCGTTGCATCTGTGTTATATTAATCTGTGTTCAACTCAGTTTTCTTTAAAAGATGTTACATTTTTTTCTTTGAAAATACGTTATTGTTAATATAACATATGTAAAGGATGTTTAAACTGAATTCTTACTGAAATATAATTTAAAAGATCTTAATATTATGTAAAAATACAAGAAAATTGTAAAAATATTGTAAAGGTGCTGTAACCATGAATGTATAAACAACTATAGTGTTACCTTGCAAAAATGTAAACACATTTTCTGTATAAAAGTGTAATAGCTTTGCAAACATATGGGGCACTCTCCTGGTTGCTGAAAGGCTGGTGATTCAGTGACCGTAGGGGAATTATCTTAGTGCTCTCTTCGGGTCGGCTTTGGGGTGCTTGTATTTCAAGGCGGATATTTCTAAACCCAACTCTCAAAAGGTGTGTTCTTCTGCATCACCAAAAAACCAGGGTCTTAAACTGCGGTATAACTAATAGGTTTCCGCCTACAAGTTATATCGGGTGAACTGTCTGTTTAAAAAAGTTCATGTGTATCGCCAGAAGTCTGAATAAATCTCTAAGTAAAGAGATACTAATGCTCTTTTATTCCAAATCAATATAGGTGAAATATAAACAAATCCTACAGCACAGACACCCAGGGGCTTGGTCCTACTAACCCTCTGAGGCCCTTGAGAAGTCCGATAAAGGGTTGTATATGGACTAACCTAAAGCTCTAAAGGCAGAAGGTGCGTGTCATGAGTTAGGTCAGTCGGGAGTGGGGAGGCGAACCGGTTCATTGACTCCCTTTCGTAGAAATCGTCATTGTTACTTTAGAGTTACAATATGAATTTTTGTCATAAGTCCGCTTTATGCACAGATAGGCTAATCAAAACCGGACCTACAGTTTATAATAGGATCCGAACCACTATGTGCCTCCACCGGGTATCGAACCAGGGTCCCTTGATTACAAGGCGACGACGGTTTGTTTAAAGATAGAAAATCAGAAAGTTTGTTTTTTCATTGTTAACAACGGAAATAGACTTCAATTTATTAGTATTCGAACAGAATAACCATAATGAAAACTGCGTTACATCGAAAATCATGAGCGTAAATTACG
Organism: Lepisma saccharinum; assembly: GCF_977018435.1. NCBI lineage: Eukaryota > Metazoa > Arthropoda > Insecta > Zygentoma > Lepismatidae > Lepisma > Lepisma saccharinum. Next base: position 32,186,900 of record NC_139242.1, read on the forward strand.
GGAACCAGATTATGTTCTACCATTTAATCCAAAGAAAAATAGTACCACCGTTCTCAAAATTTCAAAACTTAGAATTTTCTGAGTTTTCACAAAACAAAAACAAAAATACAACAAAGGATTTTTTTGCAAAATGAAGCACTAGAGATGAAGATATGTATTTGTAGGCAGTATAAAATACGTTATGAGGCTCGAAACAACTTGAAATAAATAAAAAATTTGAAATCTGTGTTTTAATAGAAAGGAATAAAAAGGCAAATGGGCACATTCTTGTTGCCAGCTATATTTTTTCACTCTATAGCTCCGTTAACTTACATATTAATTTATATATATATATATATATGTGTGTGTGTGTGTGTGTGTGTGTGTGTGTGTGTGTGTGTGTGTGTGCATATAGTGGAATCTCGATTCTATGTTTCATGGGATAAAGATGAAATAGTTTAAATTGCAAGAAAATGTTAAACCCGATAACGTAAAATCGGGGTTTCACTGTAAGATATCATAAATTGTGATATACATATATACTACGTCTTACAAGGAAGGAGGCTTTCTACGTATAATGAACGCATTTCAACAGGACTCTATAGGAGCTTCAATCAAGCAATACCTTCATCATATTCTTCTACAAATTCCCTTTTGTTCCACCGTCCCGAAGAAGAAAAGGAAGAAACCCTTTGAGATGAGATTATAATTCCCCCTCCCCTCCGTCTCCCTCGTCCCTTCTGAAATCAAGAGCCAAGTCCAGATGTCTCCTCATGCTGCGGAGATCTTTATCCACATAGGGGGTGGAGGGGAGGAGATGTTACCATGGCAACTAAGTCGCCACATCGCGAGAGGGACAACCCAGTCGGGGTAACCTCGGCGGAAGGAGAGTGCCCTCGATCAGATGATGTATCCTCCAGAATCGGGCCTGGAGAATTCCTCTCCTCCCACCCCCATCCACCCCCATCTTCCGTTCCCGAAACATCCCCTGTTTCCTTTTTTTCTTTTTATGAAGGATGGGATGTCGTGGACCAAGACTACTAGAAGGAAAGGCTGGGGTCAGACACGCCTCTTTTCGCGACTGCCGCGGGTGTGACGTCATTGGGCGGACAAAACCCAGCTGAGTCTTTACCCCATACGGAAAGAAACGTGGAAAGGCTGATCTGTTTTGTTCTTTTCGCTCCTTTTTTCTTGTATTTCTCGATTGTTGGGTTCAGGGTGCGAAATCCTGGAGGAGACGAGGGGGATTTCCCTCCACCAACAATCTTGGCCACAAAAAAAAAAAAACACCAAAAATTTCCCGGGGGAAAGAGTTTTTGTTATAACTAGAGCCCGGTAGTGTTGCCCACGGGACGAGGCGGGACAGGCTTTTAAAAATTCGAGACGAGACGAGATTGACCATGTGTCATAAGACAAACGAATATTTTCGAGACGAGACAGCATTTCCATGAGGCTCCACGAGACGAGACAGGCCAAAGTCTCGTCTCGTGGGTAACACTAGAGCCCGGAAGTTTGGCAAAATGCCTCTTTTTTATCTACTGCATATATTGATAAAATTTTTCCGGATATACGTTTCTTATGTTGTTTCGAATGTTTTGGAAGCCTTTTCATTTTGCCTATTTTGCCTATTTGGGACCCCACTGCCTATTTTTAATTATAATGCCTTTTTTGGCCTTTTTCAATGAAATTTGACATTTTTTTAAAAAAAAATGTGTATATAAATTATTTTTCTCCCAAAAAACGTTATTGGCATTTATTTTCCTTCCGTTTATTATGTGAATAATTTTCGCCTTATTTAAGTAATATTGAACTCACGCATGTTTCAACATTGCTGAAGGAGAAAAGTGTGAGAAAAAAGTATTTCATGCAGAGTCAGGATATTGCCTTTCGGTTAACATTTCTTGTGCATGATTGACTGCTGAAGTGGACAGGTTGATTTCGAACACAAAGAAAATATTTCTGAAATCTCCCTCTCGAACCCGAAAATTTCAGGAAGTTGCGATTGAGCTTAGTTTACCTCAGCAACCAGTCTTGACGAGATAGGGAACCTGGATATCAGCAGCTATATATTATGCTAACAACCTTCAAAAAATCAGTGAGGTGATCGATGCTCTTCCAGAAAATGAAGCGGCTTCAATTCGTGAAGTGAAAAAACTCCTGTGCTATTCAAGTTTACTTTTGCACATTATGGTGCATTGCCAGAGACAATTACAATTATAGCATCCACGAAAATCTACGAGGAATCTATGCAGCATATGATGGAAGTGCCAGGAGAAAAGGGGTCAGCTGTTGCGGAAAAGTGCTAACGGGTAGTGAGTGCAAATGAGGACTTGAAACAATTGAAAACAATTTGTGATATTCTAAAAGGTGAAAGTGCTGTTACCAAAATGAGTCCAGCTTCATTAGCTTGTTATATGTATGATCCAATAACTTCTGTCGAAGTAGAAAGATCATTTTCTATTATGAAAAACATTCTCTCTGACAGTCGACTATCAATGAATGTTGAGAACTTAAAAAGCACCTTGTAGTTATGTGCAATCAAGACGGAGAAAATCGAAATGCTCTTCCCAATTTAGATTTTAACATTTTGCCAGAAATTATAGATAAAAGTAAACGACTTCTAACTGTGCCTTTTTTCGGTTTATTTTGCCTTTTTTTTTTCATTTTTAGTGCCTACTTACCACATTATAAATGCCTTTTTGCCTGCCTATTTTAACGAAAATAAATGCCTGAACTTCCGGGCTCTAGTTATAACAATGAAAAGATAAGCAATTACTTTAAATTTCAAATATACTTTACTAAGAATAATATTGAAAACACACACAAATTAGTGTAGTTGTGAGTGTTGAATGCTTTCTGTCTCAAGAGATCATTAACAAATCTACATCAATACGCACAGTAAAAGTAAAACAAGAATGCAAAACAATAATAACTATGAAATCTAATTGATTTATTTTAACGTAGTGCACAAACTAAACAAAAACTTACACATAATAAAACCACTTCAACTGCCATAATTTATTAACATCTTTAACCGGTTAGTAAAGGAATTAGTTAGCTGCTTTACACTATCTGATATGTATGAAAGTAACAAATTAATTTCTAATTAATAATCACAATAATTATTTTAATTGAGTAATTTATTTTTACTTTTAATAACATTACAAATATGTACATCGTATAATTCACACATATGTTTGTGGGGAGGGGGGTTGTAGGTTACGAAATTTCTCCCCCTCACCAGTTTTCAATGATTTCGCACCCTGGTGGGTTGTGAGGTGTTGCAGTTCACAATGCCTTCAGTGAGGTGTTGCGACGTGTCGTGATCTCCGATGAAAAAATAAAAACAGCTGGCGACAATATATAACTGAACACGTCGCATCTAACGAGACTTGTTAGTGGATTGCAATACCAGTAGTCTCATTACACATCAGGCTACCATACACTTCAAAATACACAACTTGCTATTTATATACGAGTGATGCTTAAATGACAACGTAGTTCAACTTCCGTCCTCCATTGCTCTATTATTTATTCAGTCAAATTTTCATCACAATCCCCCCCAAAGTTAAGTGGAGTGGACTCAACCAGCTCTCACATACCCGCCTGTAGGCACCCCTGTTCGACATTCCACTGATTATATATACGTATAAGTATATAAAGTGACCCTCGACTTTCTTCAGTTCTATGTCTCAAGTTTTCGTTCAGTGAAAAGTTTTTTAAAGTGTGTGTTACATAATACACACGGAACTTCCTCACATTCCTCCCTGTGTAATTCAAAGATTCATAAGACTCAGAATTGTAATCTGAATAAGGAAAATTAATTAAGAAATAAATACCAATAGTCGAAGCAAAGTTACCAAATTTGAAGAAGTTAAGTGAAAACAGCTCCTCTCTCACTCCTAAAAGAGAGCAATAGACGAGATTGTTTTCTTTTACATATTCAACTTATCCATAATTTTGGCTTTCTGCCTTTCTTTATTTAACAAAATTATTTTACGCATTCAACATATATATTTTTCTTTCTGCCCTAACAAAATGCATTACTAGGTGTATTAACCGCAATTTTACATGAAACTAATGTTTCACAGATAAATGTGACGACATATAAACTACCGATAAAATGTGTGCGTAAATGGCTGTGTAATCCAACTGTAAGGACATACGTTATGTCGGATCCTAAGTAAGTCTGTGTATTCACTCCCAATTAGCTTCTGGGCATAATTACGGCTCTTTTTTGTTCATAATTACTGCTTTGATTCGGCTGCGAAACCGGAGCGTAGAGCTATCTGTCCGCGCGTGACGTCACGCCTGACGTCAAGGACCACGTGATCAGGTATGGCCCCAGCCTTCTACTCTACTAGTCTTGGTCGTGGACATCCACCGCGCTTATTCCATAGAAAGTCACTGAAAGCTGCAAAGAGATTTCGATCCGCTCTGTATCATTCTCTTCATCTCGAGAAGCAATTAAAAAGGAAATATTATTTCAATTAACCCTAGCTTACACGAGAGTGGGGGGGCTGTTAGGACCACCACCTCTATTTTATCATTTTTTTCAACAGTGAAAATTTGTGTAAATATTTGAAAATAAATTACATAGTTCCTTAAGGTGTTCCCAATAGTTCTGCATTACTTTTTGTTTATAAAAACATAAATGTAATAGGAGGCGCCATCTTTGAATATTTGTTATTCGAGACACTCGTGCTACTGACAGTGTCCGATTGGCTGCTAATAATGGTATTTTGTTTTAAATTATTATAATTAATAAACAACTTCATAAACAAAAAAAACATTAATGAAAAAATGTTATGTTTGTGTGAGTTTTAGTCAATGATAAAATAACCAGTGCACTGTTATTAGCAAGGTTAGGAAGGTAAGAGAAAGTAGTGAAGGACTAAAATTAAACGGTGTAACTAGGTTGTTAGCATATGCAGATGATGTAGACTTACTATGGGATGTAATTACAATTAAGAATAATGCTAAAATATTTTCAAAAGCAGCTAAAGAGATAGTTTTGGAGTAGTTAGCAAAGAGAAAACTAAATATATGCTTACAGGCCGAAACCAAGTGTTTGGTAATAATCAAAATTTAATTATAATGATGACAACTCGTTTGAACCCGTTTCCAAATTCACATACTTGAAGTAATACTAACGAATGAAAATTATATTAAAGAGGAAATAAAAAGCAGGTTTAATTCAGGATATGCATGTTACTTTTCTCTTCATAAATTTTTATCTTCTCGTATAATATCTAAGAAACTAAAGGTTAAAATATACATAACAATAATTTTTCCTGTAGTATTATATGGATGCAAAACTTGGTATCTAACATTGAAAGGGGAACATAGATTTAGAGTATTTGAAAATAAAATCCTTAGAAAAATATTAGGACCTAAAAGGGATGAGGAGACAGGTGAGTGGAGAAGGTTACATAATTATGGACTACATTTGTATCCATGCCCAGATATTATTAGAATGATTAAATCAAGAAGGCTTAGGTGGGCAGGCCATGTGGTACGAATGGGAGAGGAAAGAAGAGTTTACAGGAACCTTGTTGGGAAGCCTGATGGTAAGAGACGTGTAGGAAGACCAAGACGAAGGTGGAGAGATAACGTTGAGATGGACCTAAAGGAAATCGGTAAGAATGGAAAAGATAGGATTGATCTTGCTCGGGATAGGGACAGATGGAAGTGCTTTGTAGCTACAGCCATAAACCTTCGGGTTTAAGAAGGCTAGAGAGTGAGTGAGTGACACTCATGCAATAATTGGTTAATCTTTTTATTAATGATGGTATTTTTGTAGTCATTATCTACTATATACAGTAAATATATATAAATGGATGTGTGTGTATATGGTATATGTGTGTGTTTGATTGTTCCGGTATAACTCTCGAACGCCTGGAGCGATTTCAACAAAACGACTTGCAATCTGGAAAGAAATACTGTGCGGGTAAGACACCCCTGGCACCCTAGGGGTGGGGTGGGAAAGGGTGACATGTAAAAAATAATCAAAAACGACCGATATTAGTGTTGAATCCATAGTTGTAGGGTTTGCTAAGATGAATAGTGACACTCCCAATGCCGTTCAACTCCAAGACACCTCTGGCGCACTTAGGGGGGTGGGAAGGGGTGACATGTAAAACGACCGATATTAGTGTGGAATCCATAGTTTTTGGGGTCGCTAAGATGAATAGTGACACTCCTAATGCCGTTCAACTCCAAGACACCCCTGGCACACCTAGGGGTGGGGGTGGGAAGGGGGTGACATGTAAAACGACCGATATTAGTGTGGAATCCATAGTTTTCGGGGTCGCTAAGATGAATAGTGACACTCCTAATGCCGTTCAACTCCAAGACACCCCTGGCACACTTATGGGGGTGGGAAGGGGTGACATGTAAAACGACCGATATTAGTGTGGAATCCATAGTTTTCGAGAATACTGAGATGAATAATGAAATTATTAATGCCGTTCAACTCAAACTTCATTCTACACTATAGTTAGAATTCATTATATTCCTGTCTAATAGAAGATTGGGATAAATAAATACCCGGCTAATGCCGGGCAAACAGCTAGTATTTAATGAATAACGTCACTTATATACACAACAAAGGAAGCAGTGATACAATAACAAAATGGTTTCTTGAATTTTAATGATAAAGAAAAAGGTGTGGACCTGTAATCCCCCCCCCTATGTAAGTTTCTGTGCGGCATGGGTAAATTAGGGTAAATCATAGGCTTATTGATGGAGTATCTTTGACTCAACAAGGGTATGGCTGAATATTACTTCTTTCTACTTGAAAATGTTACCTTCTCTCGATAATCAGATACAGCCAACTCTGCATGTAGTGATTCACAATCTCCTCCAGGGTTTCGAATGTTTACAGTAAAAGAACTACAGGGTGGTCATAAAGTCTTTCTAACACTAGAAAGGTGTATTACAAAGGAATTATTACAGTTACAGATGCATCAAGTTTTCTCCCCTTTTGTTCTAGCTAGAGGCTGAGTTGGTACAGGAGGAGTCGCTCGAACTGAAAATGACGTCAGCGCAGGAAAAAGCTGAATGTAACTTGAGACCCAGGCACAGATTGCTATACAGCGAAATTTTTGTAATCAAGTGGTCGTACATTCCCTACTAAAATTTTTCTGTACAGTATTTGTACACTTATGATAATACCCATAAATTATTAAGTACGAACTTTACTTTTCGCCAACTTGATCTAACTGCCAGTTTTGTCTTTCAATAAATATTCAAATCTTTATTTGACATTAATTTCCTTACCAGAGCAGTTACTTTTACACAAATTTTAGCAATCTTAACCACATATAAGCTAGATAATGAATACGTGCTGTTGTATCTCTATTCTTAAACAGTATTTTTGCCTATTTATAATTGTCCACGCATAAAGCGGCTCTGGGGTTCACCCAGCTACAAAATCAATGGGTATCTGGGGGCAACCCTGGGGAGTAAAGGTAGTCGTAGAGTGGTGCTGATCACATCACCTCCAAAATGGCCGAGATCGACATTATGTGGGGCCTACACTCACATCCCACAAATGTACCTTAGTATTACCCTATTTTACCTTACCTTATTATTTCTGACGTACTTGGTTCGGATCCCCAACCAGAAATATATTTGTTTACAGTGAACCCTCAACTTCGTTTTAGTGAACCTAAAAACTGATATGACCATTAAAAATCATTGTTACTATCAGAAGCACAGTACAGACTGCGAAGTTGTAACGAATGAAATCCAGTCCTGAAGAGCCATGGTAGAGACCGTTAAAAGTGGTTTCAGCACGGAAAATATATTAATTAATATTATTCAGGTTTGAGGGACGTTCATGAAATAGAACTGAGTGGCAACGTATTTTTTCAACAATTTTCTTTTTTAATCGTATTATCTTCTCTTCTTCTTTTCTCTCTTCGACTGTTTGAGACGTCAATTTTGCAACCAACAAAGTTAACCCAATTAGATAAGGAGCACCATTTTCATTTCCAACGTCAGGAAAAGTATTTGTAACAATTCATCAGTACTGATCGGAAAACTCAATTACAATTGGATATTTAGAAGTAATATTGATATGACTTAAAAAAATGATGAATTAAATGCTCAACACAATATCTATCTTGAAAAGATTTACAAAAGTATGAAGTTCCTATATAAATGAAGAAATTCATAACTTTGTAAGCTCCCTTGGTCACCCCTATATGTTTACAGGGGTGACCAAGATGGAGAGAGAACGAAAGAAATCCTCTGAAATTTTCGTATTTTACAAAAGGAACTTTCAATTCTTTCAAGTCAAGACTCAATTGTGTCCTATTCCGTTGTAGATAGAACAAGTCTTGAAATGCCTTTAATTACCAGTATTTCTTGTTTGCCTTCACTGTCACTAGATGGCAATAGTCTCCTATCATAAGCAATTTCTAGAAGTTCGCCATGCAAGTTCAACAAAAAACATTTTGAAAGCGTGTGAAGTTTGTTAGGAACAAGTGCTTTGATGTATGTAATGATTTTGCCAGATTGCTTGTTAAATTTCAAGACCGGTTTATATTGTAAGTTTTGAAAGTTACATTATAATATAAGGAAATGCCAGTGAAATAATTTAAATGTTACTTGCAGATGTGAAATCATCGTACATAAGATGGATTTACTCTATAAATGGAACACCGAAAATGGTGTCGAGCTGAAAAATTTATAAGAAGCTAATATTTTCAGGGTTTGCTCTTTGTGACTTCCCAAATTAAACCCCAAAAGTCCCCTAAAATCCCATGTGCGCATCACCTCCAAAATGGCGGACAGAGATGGCGGCCGGGCTCGCAACACATGTTGTCCTTTTTTCTTTAATAACTTTCGATAATTTAAAGCTAAGTCATTCCTGTTTCACTATTTTACACAAGAAATGTTGCAGAATCAGATTATGTATTAAAATATCCTGAAAATACGTATTTAATGATACTAACAACAAAAATGTTACTTTATTATTTCCATACAATTTCATTTCTCCACCTTTAAATATAAAAATCTATAAAATTGAGAGAATAATGAAAAATGTTTGAAATGGAATCCGTAGATATTTTATCTGTCTGCAAAACGATGCTCTTGAAAATAAAATTTAGCGTAGGATAAAGTGATAAGGGACTATTTAACGAAACACGAGTGAAGCTGTTTGTTGTTCACCCAGCTATGCATATTGCACTTTTTAAGAGGCCCACTCATTTTTTTTTATCACATACGAGGAAGTTCTTAAAGATTATTCTCTCCAATAATATTACTTGGTAGGTTTAATATGTGTAGTTTGTTGGTATCATATCATTCACATCATTCATACTACTGCAAGATAACCCGCTTTCATTAAGATGCATTAGCTCTTAAAGAGCAAGTAACGAAAAATTTTCGTTGTAATCACATTCGGAAAACAAACACTAGGATTCTGGTGCATGAAAAAATGAACTCATAAACTCTGTCGAAAGGTGTGTCTAAAAATAGAAGCAAGACATTGATTTAGCTAAAGTAGTAGTCAAACTGGGAGGATTTCACCTATTAATGTCATATTTAGGTACCATTGGATGTCAGGTAGTGGCCTTGAAGACCTTTGGGCTTTGTTGTATGCGCAAAATACTGTTGTTCACATGTTAAATGGAACTGCGTACGCAAGAGAACTGAGAGCACATTTTTTTACGTACATAGCAGTCTACCAGCAGCTATGGAAGTATTGTAATTTAGGTGGTGAGGATAGGGAAAGTAGAATACGTTCTAGTTGTGACGATTTAATATCAGGCATTAAGACTTTAAATGACCTCAAGGATCATCCAGACATGAAAAAACTAACAGCAAATCTAGCCGAGATAAAGGCACAAATTAAGGATGAAGGCCGAACAGCAAAATTGTGGCTGCAGTACATAGAACAAGTAACACTGATAATGCTTTATATTCGAGCAGAGCGTACTGGAGACTGGGACCTTTACGTTTATACTCTTAAGTGCATGCTTCCATACTTTCACGCAGCTGGACATCTGAACTATGCGAAATCTGTACAATTTTATCTGCAACAGATGGAGGAATTGCTAAATAAAATGAAACCAGAAGAACGTGGGCAACTTTTTCACCATGGATATTTTACTGTTCGAAGGATAGACTGTTTTTGGGGTGGAACTGCAGCAGATATGGTAATTGAGCAAAGTTTGATGAGGGCGATGAAAGTTTCACGAGGCTTGAGTCATGGCCGAGGTATTACGGATTCCACATTGGCTCGCTGCGTTTTGTCATTTCCTATAACCATGGAGGTGAGTGAAGTCTTAGGAAACTTCTGTGGAAAACGGTTGTCATCATCGGAACAGCATGTAGAACTTAGACCTTCCCGCCAAGCTAGAGATGAAGTTCAGAAAGACATCAGAAAGCTTTCTGATTGGTTCAGTCTTCACAACCCTTTTGAACAGACCAACCAAAAGGAGCACCTCATCAATATTGCAACCGGGTTAGTAGTAGGGATGGCCAGATCCGGATCCTCGCGGATCCGAAATCCGAATCCGGTTGAAATTTTTCGGACCCGGAATTTTTGGTTCCGGATCCGTGGATCCGGAATTTTCGGATCTGGATCCGTTTGGCCATCCCACATGAGCGCTTCTTTGGAAAGTAAGAATGTGTTTATAACATATTGTTACCTGCTAATATATATATATACATACATATATATACATAGTGTGTGTGTGCGCTTGCGCGATTTGTAATTAATACACTTACAAGGGAGGTTATTTAAGTCTCCCCCTCCGATTTCCATTAAACTTGGCAGGTGTATAGAGGGGCCCAAAGGAAGAAATACGTGTTTTTGTGTTTCAGCTATAAAACTGTTTTAGGGGGCAACCCCCCCCCCCCCTTCAAATGTCAAGATGAGGAGAAATTGAAGTGGGGATCTGACCCCGAAACCACGTAAATATGGCATAGGAAGAAACACGGCGTTAGTATCGTTAAATACGTATTTTCAGGATATTTTAATACATAATCTGATTCTCAAACATTTCTTGTGTAAAATAGTGAAAACAGGAATGACTTAGCTTTAAATTATCGAAAGTTATTAAAGAAAAAGGACAACATGTGTTGCGAGCTCGGCCGCCATCTTTGTCCGCCATTTTGGAGGTGATGCGCACATGGGATTTTGGGACACTTTTAGTATTTCATTTGGGAAGTCACAAAGAGCAAACCCTGAAAAAATTAGCATTCTATAAATTATTTCAGCTTGGAAACCCATATTTACTGGGCTAATGGTAGTACATTTATAGATTAAGTACTGTGAGTATAGCTATTCCGCCAATTCGCTTAGTACATGGATAGACAACATGTTTGGAGGTGTAATATCAGCAAATCTATAGATTAGCCCTAGAGGTTTCATAGCTTAAGGGAAACTACGTAATCGATATGTTGATTGAACGTTAAGTTAATTAACGGCATGCTCGATTTACGCACAATAGGATCCTAGGGAAGCTCCCTTCCGTTTCCATGGTAACGTCTCCCAAATCGCGCGCCATATCGAGTGCATTCTCAACGTATCCGCGGTTAAGAGTAGTGTGGAGGGCCCCCCCCCACCGTCCTCCTCTTGCCGCCCCTGTCCGAATAACATGTCTGTCCGGGACAGTTCCTTTGTTCGTAATGAGAGGTCGAGAACAGCCTGTCCCGCTCGGCCCTGGCACTATAAGGGGGTTGTTCCTGCCCTCATTAGCACGACCACAGACTGAACTGAACATAATACCCTCAGCATCCCTTGAACGAGACAAATTTCCCGCAATTATGCGACGGAATATGAGTCCGTCGAGCGATTGTTGTCTTTGAAAGGGATTGAGGGAGGGGGTGATATTATTGGGGAGACGAGTAGGTCAAAGAGAGGCCTCGCGAGAACATCTCTCTGATTGGTTTTCAAGAATGATACGCGGATCAGATTTCAGTTACTGATCTGCAGGGGCAGATTAAGATAAAAATTTCACCCGGGCGAATTTTTGGTGTCCCCTTATTTCTACCCTGAAACTACTACTTCCCACTTTACTCCAATAAAAAAGAGGACATCGCGCTAAGAAGTCAGTGTCCCGGGTTCGAATTCCGGCCTGGACATGGGTGTTTGTGAGTGTCCATTCATCAATTCCATCATATCATCACTTAGAGTCACTCGGGGAATATGCCCATCGGGGTTAAATGCCCACGTTAATGTTATGACAATTCTGCGACTCTTGTTTGAAAGCGCCCTCCATGGTGAGACGAGGCAGCCTTGTGAGAAGAATCTGAAGCCATCCAGGTTAAATTTCATGAGATAAGAAGACAATTATTGAGGTAATAATTTTTTGGACGTTGCTGTATTAACAGCGTGCAATAATATTCCCAAGAGAGAAAGAAACTGAATTATATTTGGTGTAAAGATCAAGAGTGAGGGAAACATATCTGCAGAGTAAAACTGCAGCATGGTGCTCAGAGTTACCAACCCATTGATTCAATTTTCTGCTTGTTGATGTGGGGTGATATGCCCACGGAAATTAAGTACAATATGGCCATGGGCATTATTATGAGAAGAAAGACCACAATGTGGCTGGATCCAGTGTATTCGTTGTAGTATGTGAATGCATGAAATATGTACCAAATTCACGTGCATGTGTCCAAAGTGCAATGCAATTTCTCACAAATGTAAACAGTAAAAGAGGCTATGGTAAATTCAAAATAAATGTTGTTATAAGCGCTATGCTTGTCTGTACAAATGATGTTCTGTTTACGAAACAAACGTTAATGATGTTCCAGTTAATGCTGTGTATTATTTTTCTCTAAATATGTCATGTCAAGTATTACAACAATTGTTTCTTGTATTGGGCATTTTACCTCTAATGGGTGGGCATTGGGTGATTTGCCCAAATTGACGTTCATCTGTTTTCTTATCTATGCCTCTTTTGCTATAAGACTTAAAGTAATAAAACTTATAGGTAACAATTACAAAACATGTAGCTTTCATTTGACATCCTTTTCATTGCGACACTCCTTCATTTAGCGAAGCTATAAACCACCAAAAAAAAGATGGGCATATACCCCCGAGTGACTCTATCGCCATCTTCACGATTAGCTAAAATTGGCAGAAAAACGAAGCAAAATAAAGCAAATCAATCAATCAATCCACTAAAAAAGCATGACCATGTTAAATATTTCGGCCTGAATGACGAAAAATACCCTCATTTTTTAAAATAAATTAAGTGTTACTGTTAAACAACACGTTTATTGTAGGTATGTCTTTATTTAATACTTACACAAGTTCCGGGCTCGAATCCCGGGCTGGGCATGGGTGTTCTTTGTGAATGTCTCTTCATCAATTTCATCATATCATCATTCATCCTCATCTTCGCAATTAACCAAATGGGCAGAAAAGCGAAGTAAAATTAACCTATGTAACAAGAATAACAATACTGCTTACATACTGACATCAAAATAATAGTAATCGTTTACCTTATATTGCCACATGAGTTTGCAATGTACTTTATGTTATGCGGCAGTAATTAATTCTTGTCAACAATAAATCCAACTGTTTTCAAAACAAACATCCGCGCCGCGCGCCCGGTGGAGGCACATAGTGGTTCGGATCCCACTTTAAACTGTAGGCCCAGTCCTGATTAGCCTTCCTGTACATTAAGAAGTCTTGAAAATAAAGACAAACAAATAACCACGCTTATGAAACCAGAAATAACGTCTTGGCGCTAACAACCCCTGTTTGAGTACCTGAGAAGCTTTGAAGGAGAAACAAGGTTTCTATCCATGGCTCATCAACCGCCACCACGTATTTTCCAAAGTTTTGTAGTTCTGTAATTTTAAAATTTTTTGTTCGATTTTCCTCAAATACAATACCAGACCAGTCTTTCAAGGTACTTCATGTAACGATTTTCAATAGATCCAGCTTAAAAACTTTAATTTTATTTAGTTATTCAGTTGACAATATTTGTGACTTAGCTACCCTCCATTCGCAAGTTAGGCATGGCATTGGGGCTTGTGGAATTTGCAGCCTACACTGTTTTTATGAAAAATGAATTAATTGAATATTTAAAGGAATACTCCTTGTCCACCAATTTATTCACTTCAAACTCTGTGGTCGTTAACCTACTTTACCCTGTCGAATTATGTTGAGTTTTTTCAATCTACAGATTTCGATGTTCTACGTAACAAAATTGGTTCCAGCGCGCCGAAAACACAAATGGAGACATTTGATCCCAAAGTATGGCCGGCGTAAGTAAAAGACTGCAATCTGGGAGTACTTTCGCCACTTTTAATTAGTCAAAATCGTTTCTATGCACACTAAAATAGCGAAAGAACACGTCGGGAATTGCTATCAACTCCAAACTTAACAGTCCCAACCTAACGACGTAAAATTATAGCTGCAGTTGTGGAATTACATGTTCGGTGCTATATTCACTTGTGCAAAGGCTGTTCTGCTTCACGGTAAGGTAACACGCTAAGATAAACAGACGTACTTTATTTCACACTAACACGTCTCCGCGAGCTAAAAACAACGGAAAGCATTCATACACAACATTATCTTCTTGAAGCATGCAAAATGTAAAAATGGTACAGAGGGTCAAGGAATCGGGTTGGGATCAGGAGACTTCGGAGGCCACTGCATGGTGACCATTCTATGAATATGCAAAATGTTGATCCGAAATATTTGCTGCATTAGATAAGCGTAGGGATTGAAAGAAAACTGAAAGAAAAAGAAAGTGAAATAATTTTATATAAATAGTATACAGAAAACGCACATCGGGAAGCCGATATTGGAAGTGTATGTAAGGATAGTGGGAATTAACGAAATACTACACTGAAAGAAAGCCTTCAAAGAAAATCTAAAGTCGAAATGAGAGTAAGAGAAATTGAAGTGGCGCAGGAGACTCGGAATAGAGAAATAATTCGCTTCGATAGCGCAATAGTGGAAAAGAAGATTCATAAATCGTAAGTAGAGCGAAGAAAGAAGAAGACGGAAAGAACGTGGAGCCTATCATAAGAAGAAGAAGACGCAAAAAACAAAAAGAATAAGGAATAGGAATTAGAGCGAGAGGGATAAAGTCAGAAAAATGAATGCTAAGTAGGAAGGAAGATAGAGGACGGAAATCTAGCAAGGGGAAAACCGCAAAAACGTAAATGGAGTGAAACAAATTACGCAATTACAAATGAGGCAAGATGGGCCAGGAGGGAAGGAGGGGAGGCGCTATAAGAAAAAGGGGAAGAACATGTTAAAACAGGGCGAATGAAGACTCGCGCGACTTGGAAGAGAATCAAAAGCCATTCTTACATTTTTTCCAACCATCTTTTGCTTTGCTTTTCGAGGTACGGCGGCCATTAAGGTTCTAGTAAAGGACGAACCGTGTTCAAGGCTTGTACAAATAAGGACGCAAACAGCGATGAAGCCTTTACATCATCAAATCCTCTTCTTCCTCAAATGATGTCCGTTGCAGCAGCCAAAATTGCACCACCCCCAACCCCAAACCCTTCAGAGCTAGTAAATTCCGAACGTATAGACCTCCCAAGGGATTACCAGAGAATCGTTAATTTTACAGGAGAACGCATTCTAGACAAACAGATGATCTAGTGGTAATACAGTGCTACAGTAGAATCCTAATTCGCCCTCCCAGGGGGAGTATTTCGTAATAGAGCTGCTGTTTCCATTCCGCGCGTCTACAGCGTTTCCCCAGCCCCTTCTCCGTGCACCCTCCCCCGCGGAAGAGGGGTGAAATTGAAACCCTTAGCGAGGCGGTTGATTAAGTCCTTCGGATTGAGAAGTTCATTCCATTTTGAAGTAACACGCTATCTCACATGTTCGATGTTACCTCAACACAACTACAACGATTTTTAAGAACTGTACTGTGCGGATATATGAGGGTCAGTCAAAGCAAAACCTTCTTTTCTTTTTATTATTTTTTATCTAGTACTTTTCTGCATGTATAGATGTACAAGTTTTCTGCATGTTAGCATAGACCCATTGCTGATCCACATATATTTTCAAGTCCGAGTTAGTTCCTGTATACCTTAAAAATAAGTAGTATTTGCGGTCCACGTGCAGTTACTTATAAGTAAGTAAGGGCTAGGATTTTGATGAACTTAAAATTGCCAAAAAATGACCTTTATAAATGCATTTATGACCTAATACATGCAAGAAAATGCCCTATAAACTTAGAAAAATGACCTAAAAATTCTGAAAGATTTGTAAAACAAATTTATAAACTACCAAAAGAACTTAAAATTACAAATTAACGTTACAGTATCTATCACATGTTCATTGCGTATGGTAGTACAAGTAAGAAGGTTCACTTTTTGTCATCTTTTACACTTTAAGTACTGAGTTGCAGTACACAACGAAAATCATATGCAAATTTTCAAAACTGAATGATTGTCGGTTTTCGGACAAGAGAGCCTTGTACACGGAAAAATTTCTCTCGACTTCCACCGACACAAGAGGAGCGTACTTGAAATGAACAATAGCACTTGCTGTTAAGTCACTTTGAATTCCATAGAGTGCAAATTGCTTCCCTGACAAGATGTCTGATACAGAGCACAAAACTTTGTACTCCTTGATTTTTAACAATAATGCGTCTGGCGACAATATATTTACTGATAAAGGGGGAAATCACATTGTTTGAGCTGAATTGTTACACAACAGCTTGTGTCAACAATACTGCACAGAATTTCTTTGTTTCTTCAAACACGGTCATTCAGAACTGCGCTGAAGGCAACGAGACGAGAGTCGCGAACATCTCTCCTTCAAAGGGTTGCATTTGCATGTAAAATGCCCCTTCTTTCACCAAATGTAGAAAAATGCATAAAATGACTTTTACAACAACACCATCGTGGAGGCTCAACGGTTTCAACACGCCAATTCGCTGTGAATGTTGCGCGTCTTGTACTGCAAGGGTTTGGGGACTTTAACCAACTTCTGTTCAAGACTGGAAAGAATGATGTGGTACAGTAATTGAAAAGGAAATTGAATTCTTAACAGTAGGAATGCTGCAAAATGACAAATGTTCAAGTTTAAATCACGGTATAGCAATCTCAATCAGCACAGTGGAATCCAGAGGTACTTGGACTTTGTGACATTACAAGAAAATGAATGGTGAATCATGTTATCAAGATTTTGTAACTTTAGAAGAAAAGGAACCGTTAAATGGGTTTTCGGGACTTTGTACAATGAGAAGAAAAAGGAACTATTAAATGTGTTGTCGGGACTTTGTAACTTTAGAAGAAAAGGAACAGTTAAATGGGTTATCGGGACTTTCTAACTTCAGAAGAAAAGGGACTATTAAATGTGTTGTGGATGCTTTCTAACTTTAGAAGAAAAGGAAAGGTGAAATGTGTTGTCGAGACTTTGTAACTTTAGAAGAAAAGGAACTGTTAAATGGGTTATCGGGACTTTGTAACGTCAGAAGAAAAGGAACTACACTCTGTAAAAAAATAGCGACATTTGCTCGGATATAGTTTTCACAAGATTCATTAACCAACACCCCCAGTTCTTTTCTATTTTCATTTATTTTTTTTATGATTCAATGCAAGAGGCTCCCTCTGGTGCTACTCTGTTGCATGGAGACCGATGAGTGATTCGATGTCATCGTTTTCGCAAAACCATCTCCGTTTCTCCTGCGATGGTAGGAGGGAGTGAGAGAGGCATCACATGACGAGAGGTTTTCCATCGATAGAACACGACCGACGATGCCTCCTGCCTCTCTCACTCCCTCCTATCCGCTCCCTTGCAACGCTTCAGCACCCCTGCTCGTTCTACAGTTTACTAATGCATTCGAGAACGCTCCTTCACCAATACGGCTGGTGGACAAATCCTGCTTTTCTTATTGTTTTAATTCACTTCGTAATCTTGTGAAAACCATATCCGAGCTAGTGTAGCTATTTTTTCTTTACAGAGTGTACTATATGTGTTGTGGATACTTTCTAACTTAGAAGAAAAAGAACAGTGAAACATGTTGTTGAGACTTTGTAACTTAAGAAGAAAAGGAACAGTTAAATGGGTTATCGGGATTTTGTAACGTCAGAAGAAATATAACTATTAAATGTGTTGCGGAGACTTTCTAACTTTAGAAGAAAAGGAACGGTGAAACGTGTTGTCGAGACTTTGCAACTTTAGAAGAAAAGGAACAGTTAAATGGGTTATCGGGATTTTGTAACGCCAGAAGAAATATGTATAACTATTAAATGTGTTGTGGAGACTTTCTAACTTTAGAAGAAAAAGAACGGTGAAACGTGTTGTCGAGACTTTGCAACTTTAGAAAAAAAGAAACTGTAAACATGTTGTCGAGACTTTGAACGTTTAGAAAGAAAGGAGCTGTGAAACGTGTTAATGGGACTTTGTAAAACTTTAGAAGAAAAGGAACGGTTAAATGTGTTATCGGGACTTTGTAACATGAGATGAAAAGGAACTGTTAAATGTGTTGTGGAGACTTTCTAACTTTAGAAGAAAAGGAACGGTAAAATGAGTTATCAAAAATATAGAAGTCCTCAAGATTGTATATGAGAGTCGCGGTGGTCCATTAGTAGAACATCAGACTGTCTCGCAGGAGACTTGGGGTCGATTCCCTGGATGGTGGGAATATTAAAAGAAATGTACCTACATGGAGCTTCTCTGGGGTTCGCCTAGCCTCTACTAAATCAGTACCCGGGTTAAACCTTAGGGGAAAGCCTATCAAAATTTTGTACCGCTACATTAGTTAGTACTACTGCAGTAAAGTTATAATCATCTCTTGTATCATGGAAAAGTACCATAATTGAAACTGCACTTCTTAGAAATTTGGAGTTATATTCGCCACTTATAATGTAGGTAATCACATTGCAAGCATTCAGTCTTCCATCCCACACAGTCGATCAGTTGAATATGTCTAGAGTATTACATCGCTCATTAAAGAAAGGGGTCCATTCACATGTTTCTTCGTGACGACTAGGACTATCAATGGGAAGGACAGAAGCAATACAAACTGTGAGGATGAATGTAATATGGGGGAGTGTAATAGAGTGGATAGAAAATACAGAAAAAGAAATAAATAGATGCAATAGAGTGCAGAAAGTCAAGATGTAGAACAGAATACAAGGGTTGGATAAAAAGTAATGGCAACACTGCTGTCCCGTGAAAGGGGCGAGTCACAGCGCCACAACCGTTTCGTGGTTGATAAAGGAATGTCAGACGAGGAAGTATAGTGAGTGGGGTGCGATTGTATGTTATTCAGTCAAAAACAGCAGTGCTCTGAAGCAGAGGACGAGAGTGCAAGCGCCCTAACAATATGTTTAGGCAAGAAGAACAACGTCTCTTAGGCAGACGGTCAACGCAGCCTACTACTGCACCTTCTTGCAACACCACCTTCGTCTCGCATTAAGAAGGAAGCGACGGCACGTTCTGGCACGGTGTCCCATCATCCTGCTTGGCATTGCAAAGTGTCACACTGCGAACACTGTGACGGCGCTCCTGCATAACTGGTAGTGGGAGGTACTGGAACATCCGCCGTATTCACCGGTATGAGACCGTGTGATTACGACCTTTTTGCCAAAATGAAGGAACCACTGGGCGGGAAGCACTACGACACGCGCGAAGCCATCATACGTGCTATAGGGCGGTCACTGCGGGACATCGACAGAGATGGACGCGCTGACGGTACGACGCCTTCCATACGTGTGGCAGAAGGTCGTAGAGATGGGGGGGGGGGGGGCGATTACATTGAAGGAATGTAACACGTCCTCCTCTGCCAATACAGTCAAGTAGCAATTATACCAGTGTTGCCATTACTTTTTATCCAACCCTTGTAGACAAGTCACGATTCAGCTGGTTCTCAGATATAAACGGGATAGGATCGGAAAGATTACCAATGAGGGTCAGTGCACATAGAGCAGGAAGGGGGAAAAAGAGAATTGAGAGGTTGAGAAGAAAGTAAGACTGGAATATAGTCAGAGAAGAGTCATGAAACAACAAAGAAAATATGGAAACTTTAGATGAGCCCTCGGGGACTAAAACTGTAACGGATGGTCATAGTTAGGAACGAAATTTTACAGTAAGTTTTATTCGTTATAATTAAATCTGTAAAAATTGTTCAATTATTCATTTTGCATTATTAATTAGGGGAAGGAGGTTAATATCGAACAGCAAAATTGGGAGTTTGTTGTTATTAAATCAATTTATGACTCTATTGTGACAAGAGAGAAAGACAGAGAGATAATTTTTTCGCAAGCAGAGTTAAAGAAAAATTTTAATTAAAGACATTTCTTGTTGGAGCAAGAAAAGATGCGTTGTAGGAGAAAGTGTCAACAAAGAAATATTGGTTATAATGTGTAGTGATTAATTCTATAATTGTGTTGCGCAGGATGACATCTGTAGAGAAAAGAGGAAAGCTCACTTACTCTAATAGATAATTTGATTCTATGATAGTTGCCACTAAAAGGTATCGCTCGGTATAAATCATTGCACATTACAACACAAATTGAGCATCGTCCCACCACAGTTAGACAAATCTATTGATTATAATGTCTTCCTACATGGAAATGTGTCATGACTGCTACATGCAATGTTTAACAAAAATGATAATACAAAGTTATGTTATTATATATAAGTTCGTCTTCCTGAAATATATAAAATCAAAGTGTCCTGTATTACCCGACTCTCCCCTATATGTCTATCTTGACGTTGACAAGTATGCATTTACAGAAAGGCAGTTAATAATGTCAGTGCGACGGTCAATTTAAGAGAACCTAAATTCAGTTCTAGAATTAACCTGCACAGCCAATCATGGTTAAGCGCTCAATAAACTAATTTCCTCCCCGTCCGTCATTCGTCAGTCTCTCGTACCATCCATTGATGTTAGAAGTGTTGCAGGAAAATTAATAAATCGATTTTCTCACTTGGATATAACGAAAACACACGTACTAACGTCCGCGCAGAGAGGTGGCAGCGGAAACGAACAATTCAAACAATTTCCAGTTTAACTAATCTATTATCATCATAACCATTTAAAATATAATTTCAAATCCAACAAGAATCAAGAAAAAATTTGGATTTTTAAATCAGATTACACAATATTATATTCGTACCTGAACATACATGTATGCCGTTAGTTTATTAAATTCGCGTATGCTAATAAAGAAGTCTATGTACAAAAATTTCTTTGTAGTGCATTGCATTAATAAATACTCCATTGAATATCCATCTATTTGCAGTTTAAAACATATACTGATACATTTACTGTACAGGCATAAATATTATATTGTTCTGCGCGATATAGTGCTGAGATAAAATATAATATTTAAAACACGCAAATTCATACTCTCAGGATTTTCTAGAACCGGCCAAACCCCCTCAGCTTCCAAAAGTTTACAAGTAAGCTGGCAACCCTGATCTCGACCCATTGTACTACGTACTATCCAGCGATTTAGAAGTTAGTAACAGGAGATCTAAACTTTAATGTGCGATCTATAGTAAAATGAAAGAAGAATAAATGAGAAAGTAATGTAAACGAAGCAAAGCTCAGAAATAGGAAGGGAAAAATCATCAAGATGAAAATGAAGCTGAGGAAGCAAATTTGCAAAATTTCAATATAGAATTAACTGATCATAAGCAATTACAACTCTAGTGACGGAATTCCGATAGAAATTATAAAATATGACAATTTGAAATACAAAGTGCAAGTTGATCTTTGAAACGAAATAAAATAAATAATTGAATCGGGAAGAAAAAAGGTGGCAACGGACCTTGAAAGGAAACTACGAAATCGAATACGTCACGAAAGTGGGCGTGTCCAAGTCAATACCCTTCCCTCCCCTTGGCACCCCATGCTTTTGCAGAACGAAAAGAAATGGATATCAATTCAGATTTAGTTTTAAAGAATATCATATCATATCATATAAATTACAAACAATAGAAAACAGAAGGAAGAAAGTACCTATTAATATATTAAAAGATAGGTATTTATTATCAGTTACTACCAAATTATGTTAACAAGAAGAAACGGACTACAGCAACTTGACAAACTTTCATGGAACGGAAAGGATAGTGACAAACTATTAAACATGAGAACTTAGTCATATTTGAAGAAATGGCGGATTGGTGTACAGAACGGAAAACATGAGATGTCCTCAGAAACATGACATGGCATATGTACCTGCGATTTACAAATTACTGTTAGAATACAGGCGGAATATTTAAGATTTAAATTTAAGTAACGTCAGAGAGAAGATAGAAAAAGTAGCGAGTTGTAACAAGTAACAACTTAACCTCAAAGACAAAAAACAAAATGTACGTTATTACAAAATAGCGTCAGATAGAAAAAGATTTATGAATTTACAAATTAAAATTATAGAACAGAAAAAAAAATACACTTCGAAATTTATTTCAGAAATCTGGAAGAAATTGGTCAATTTGCAAACATTAAAAGTAATAAATAGTGATATATGTGAATGATTGAAAATATAAATTAATTTGGAATATCTTGAAATTCATGTTATAAAGAAGGAATAAACGATAGCAAATTGTAAACAATAAACAATAAATTTGGATATAACGAAGTTATTAACATTCATTGTACATTATAACGGATTAGGTATTGATGTTGGATAGTAGAAAATGGACGAAAAATAGTAAAAACTGACCTAAGAAAGACAAAACGTTCTCTAGCAGAAGAAGAGGAAAGTAAATAACTGAATTACGAAATCATATTAGATATTAATAAAAGATTAATTAAAATTTGTTTGAAAGACAGTATTTGTATTCTGAAAATGTGTACGGGTGTTAGAAAGAAATTCGATACGAAATACCAAATAGGCCTCTATCAAACAGACAGATTATAAAATTGTACAAAAGTGTAGAGAAACGCAAATTAGGAAGTGGCATTAACAAAAAGATGTAACCAACCAGAAATGAACTTTCAGCAATATGGAAGAGATGTAATTCTAAAATGGGAAACGCATGGAGGAAAGGAAGCATATTAGTTTAAAGGGTAAAACAGTTATAATGAAGTATCGTAATAGTCTTCTCAGAAAAGTACATAAAACAACATGAAACAAATCTCAGCCTCCCTAAGCACGAGAAAGAAGTAGTGCCTTGTAGTAATTTGAAAAGTACATAAAGATTGCATGTAACGCGACACGAATTAAGAGTAGAGGAGGAAGAAGAAAGTGCAAAAAGGGGAACGCCCCCTTTGCGATGCAGCTAAAAGCAAATGTTTGTAAAGGGAAAATAAAAGCAAATACCTGTAAGGGGAAAAATGTATAAAGAAGTGACATTTTATGGCGCCATAAAGCTTAGTTTTATAGATGTCTATGTCATGTAGCGATGTCGAATTCAGGTGACGTTTTTCCTGGCTGGTAGTGTTTCCAACTTAGTGTCATAATCTACCAAGAATCCATGCAAGAGTTGCTTTTTTATTCATAAAATACCTGACGTATAAAGCGGGTTAGGCATGTGTGTTCCCAACTAGATGTTGGATTCAGGTCACGTTTTTTCTGTCAGTGTTTCCATACTTAGCGTCATAATCTACCAAGAATCCTTCCAAGAGCTGTTTTTTGGAACATAAAATACCTGACGTGTAAAGCAGGTTAGGCATGTATGTTTGAAACTAGATTTCGTATTCAGGTGACTTTTTTCCTACCTGTCAGCGTTTGAATACTTAGTGTCATAATGTACCAAGAATCCTTAGAAGAGTTTTGCGTGTGTGTGTTCCTGATACACAAATGCCTGGCCTGTAAAGCGGATTAGGCATGTATGTTCCAAACTAGATGTCGAATTCAGGTGACGCTTTTTCCTACCTGTCAGTGTTTCCATACTTAGTGTCATAATGTACCAAGAATCCTTGGAAGAGTTTTGCATGTGCGTGTGCGTGTGTGTTCCTGATACATAAATGCCTGGCGTGTAAAGCGGATTAGGGATGCATGTCCAAACTAGAGGAAGGTGCATCGTGTTGCAATACAGCGTGGTCACGGATCAATAATATTGTGGGCCGAAGTCCGTTGTAGAAGCGAGGCGGTCTTTTGAATCAACACAGAGCAAAGAGACTAGAGAGAGATGGGGATAGAGAGATGAATCTCTTACCTGATGAGTGGAGGTCTGGAGCGATGTCCCCGGGAACAAAAAACAAGCCTGGCTGTGCAGCTGTATCTCCTGGAAGTGACAACTGGGGTTCATTTCTCGATACTAGAAGGAATCCCGACTGGTCTGCGGACGAAAGCATCGACTCCTTTTACTGCGCAGACTTCCTCCCTCTAACGGAGAAAATCGTAACCACGTTCCGCGCCTGTCACGAAATTTTCACACAACTTCCAAAAAACGACAGGAAGAATGACGTAAGATGATGACGAGTTGCGATCCCCTTAACCAAACTCTCCAATCCGTTCGCAGTGGTTACTTCAAAAAAAACTGACACCGTCCTGAACGTACCCATCTTGGTCCATCCCCACCTTCTTCATAAAAAAACGCACACCCACGCTGGTTCAACAGCATCCTCTGATTTGAACAGCGACAAAACTGAGCCGCTGCTCTTTATCGTATTCTCTTCTATAGGAAATCCGATAACACGTGACTGCTGACGTCAATATTTAAAAGAAAGAACTGTGGATGGGAAAGAGAGGGGGTTCGGATTGGCAAGGGTGGAGAAGAGAGGGATGGAGTGGTTGGTTAAGAGAGGGGGGATGCAGGGGGTGAGGCGCCCCGACGGAGACTACTGGTAGGGAGGAGCAACAGTTGTGAGTGTGGCTCTATCACACAGCCACGTGGTTGGTTGTACCTGAGTGTCGAATGAACAGCATTTCCTCCACTTACTTTCAGCGCGGGATGAGCACATCTCGGAACACATTTCTCTAAATCTTTTCTAAGGTACAGCAAAGTTATTAAGAGTAATACTGGATAACTGAATGTCATTCTTGCTTTCTACTCCGCTCATTGTACGCTGCCTTTCTACTTCTACGGTTAACTGCGACCGTGAAAGAATTGAGAGCCACCTATGGATACATTTTTAATTTCCTAACAATTCCAACACTAATCGAGCTACACGTACAGTCGTGGAAATAAATACTACCCCCGTAAGGCTACTGATATTCAGGCTCTACGGGGGAAGTTTTTTTTCCATGACTGTACATTATATGTGTTGAAACCATTGTAAATTATCCATTAGATGATATATACATCTTCTCGATCAGTCCATTCGTTACTCTGTTTGACTCAAAATCGAAAACAATCGATATATCATATCGATTTCCTAGAACTTTAGAACGACAAAGTTTGGTGGACAACAATATCTTAATTCTAACAAAACTGGATACGCCGCAAGGGGTTCCGAGCTCGAATCCCAGGCTGAACGTTCTTTTAAGCGTCCATTCATCAATATCATCAAATCATCGTTCACACTCATTGTCGCGAAAAGCGGGGATAAATAACACAAATTAAATAAAGAGACTGCAGTTTAAAGTGGGTTCCAACCAGTATGTGCCTCCACCGGGAATGGAACCTGGGACCCCTTATTTACAAGGCGACGACGCTACCACTACGCCATCGGGGAGGCCCATATTGACAATAGCAACATATCCGTAACAAAAAAGAACAGGACTATATTTTTCTACACTCTTTCCCGGGAATCTCTGGAGCAAGCGAACGAAAACAAGTCCTCTGCGCAAGTAGTGACTCGAGAGGGCTCGACCAATGAACATCTGAGAGGGGAAGTGAGTGCATGGAGGGGAAAACGCTGCTGCAGCTACCAGCCAGCATGCAGTGCGTTGCATTCTCCCCTCTTCTACCGTTATGTGGGGCCTTGCTCCACAGATTCCCGAGAGAGGGTATTCTAAACTGCCGCTGCTTGAAAGAAAAAACATTAGGTCTGTAGATTTTGTGGTATTTAGGAAACTACAAGTGCTAGAAATATAAAACTTTGCGTGACAAAATCGGATTCAAATTCGAATTAATTATGATTTAAATTATCCTCGTTACCAGTTCGTTAAAAAAAAGACTCTAACCGCTACACCGGCCGATATTCAAATGTTCTGATTAGTACTCATAGATGTTAATGCTGTGTCCCCTCACGTTTTGAAACTCTTTCAGTTAAAGCTTCATTGAAATGTGAACATCACAATCCCCCATGGTGAAGGCAGTATTAATACCACAAAGATGAACGTTGTAACGGCGTTGGTCGCTTCGTCGATGCGAAAAACAAAAAACAAAAAAAACTGAGTAAAATTGAATGGGATTTTCCCGCGGAAACAATGCAACAGAATAGCGGGATGTACCGACCTGCAGGATGCTATTGTTTAGCCAAAATCATTTATTAGCTTTCGCTAAAAGCTGCACACGGAGCGTGAGTTAAAGGTCATAGTCAGATCCCGGCAGATTATCTCGGGATGAAATATGAAATCTGTTGCTGCCTCTTTCAATATCCCCAGCGCTTCGCGGCGGGTCGGCGAAAATCCGCAGAATTTGTAACGGGTCTTTGTTCGGCCGTATCTGCCCTAATCTCCACGGTTCGGGTATGAACACTGCCTGCTTTGTCACCCGTGATACTTGTAAAACCGAAACCGTGATAAAGGGCGATGGGAAATTTCAATTAGGTCACTTCTGCTTCACTGTACAGGGTGATTGCAATTTTTTTTTCATTTTCCCCGCATGTCTACACTGCAACACGATCTGATATTGCAGTGTACGCATGTCAGATTTCGTGTTGTTTTTCTTTAAATAACCACAGCTATAAAATGGTGCCGCGCATGGGCGTCGGGAAAGGGGGAAGGGGGGTTGAACGGGTCGGTGCCCCCCCTTGGAAATTGACATCGTTCATTTAGAGATACAAGAAAGCCGAAAGATCGTTACTCTTATTGTTAAGAACAGAAAAAAGTTCATTTAGTTACTATTCGAACAGAATAATCGAAGTAAAAATGCATTGGAACGAAAACATTGAGTGACAAATACAGAAACAAGGTTATATTCTCCCATTTGATCCAAAGAACAAATGGCTCCACAGTTTTCAAAATTGAATTAATTACAGTTGTATGTGAGAGGTTACACCACAGACTTTATGAAAAAAATACTCCTTATCATTTAAAGACCTTCCTTTAACGAGAAAAGCAAAAGCTAATATCAAAATGCATTTCAGATACTAACTGCATAAAATAAAAAAGAATAATGGATAACACTGGGAAACAGTAAAATTGCGGCACAGTGTTCGAGAGCTAATTTAGGGCAATTTCATGCTGCTGAATAATGATATAATAATATATTTCCTGAATTGGCTCTAATTTATGAAATAAATGCAACTAATCCAAAATGGCGGAAACATAAGACATACATATAAATGAACTTCCAACAACAATTTGTGATTACAATCATTATTATAAAAATAAATGTATATAGGCCTACGATCATAATAATTAAGAAAATATGTACACAATGAAGTAACAAACTATGTGAAACGTTTTCTATACGATATCCTGCTGTATTGCTTTTTAGGACAATCCCTCTGTAAGCTCCAGCAGTAGTCGGCGAACATGTGGCGATTGCACCGTCCCTGGTACCTTTCTTCCATTATCCTTATATCCTGATGGAACCTTTCTCCCTGTTCTTCACTAAAATCACCAAGGTTCTCAGGGAATCTGTCAATGTGGCTATTTAGAAAATGTATCTTCACACTCATATTAGCTCCCAATTTCTCAAAATTTTTCAACATAATTCCAACTATATCGCGGTAGTTTTCTGCTTTGTGATTCCCAAAAAGTTTTTGACGAAGGACACAAAGCTCAGCCAGGCCTCAGATTCGATGTAAGACATGCAAGTTGTATAATTGGCATCATTTATAGGTGTAAGAATTTGTGGTGGTCCGTCAAAGATTCCTGCCTTCAATTTTTCAATACTTAGTCCTGGAAAAGTGTGGCATATATATTTGAAACAATCACCACTTGTATCTTTTGTGGATCGAGTCTCCACATTTATATAATAATAATTATTATTACAATTATTTATTATTTATAATGTTCATATAATGACATTAATGACCGTGGTAATAATACTCATTGTTATTTTTTCTGCTACTCAACTAAGGTAACTCGGGGTAATAACGCCATGCTAAGCTTCTTCGATTTTTCCTGTCTTTATAAAAAACATTTGGTTAATTCAATATAGATATCTTTCCGCTAGTAACAACAAAATTACCGTATCTTTATTTCACATAGTAAATCGTGTGAGAGCTTTTTTGTAAGGAGGTCGTTTGGTACATATCTGGGGCAAAAACGCCATGCGATAAAAGTTTCCTAATAAAATAGATAAATGGTATTACGGACTTTATACACATTTCAAGCACTATTCATTGTTCTACTACTAGGTAGAACAAGACAGTTCCCCGCTGTTTTGTACCTAGAGAAGTGGGCAAACCATTCCACGAAAATTTCACACGTCATGCTTCCTTTTATTCTTTCACATAATTTATCCTCAAGTTAAGGAGACAAAATACAACTTCTTCCTAGTTTTGAGGTTAACGTACCCTTAACAATATGATCTCTTAGTGTTCTTCTTGGTATATTAAATCTTTTTGCTGCACTCCAATAGCAAACTTGGCGTTGTTACCCCAAATTGAAGTTGGCGCTATTACCACAAATACGCATGTTCCTCTTTAGGAATGAATTTTACTTCTTCTTCAAAACAAAGAGAATTAGTTAGTAGTATGTTTTGAAAACATAAGCACCCAGGCACAAAAATAATACAGAGTGCGAACTTCTGACGTGAACAACAAACTTCAGCACACTAAGAACTTGCCTTCTAAATTTTACATCGGCGCCTCTGAGTAGTCATTTTCACCACTAACAGCAAACTGACACTGGGAAGAATGGCGCGCAGTCATATCACAAACCCAGCACGTGGCGTACTTGCTAGTAATGCTTGTTTCTTTGTTTGATGAGGTGTTTCAAGTCCACTTTGTGCACAGTAAGGCTAATCGGGACTGGACCTACAGTTTATAGTGGGA
Organism: Lepisma saccharinum; assembly: GCF_977018435.1. Classification (NCBI taxonomy): domain Eukaryota; kingdom Metazoa; phylum Arthropoda; class Insecta; order Zygentoma; family Lepismatidae; genus Lepisma; species Lepisma saccharinum. Next base: position 32,215,846 of record NC_139242.1, read on the forward strand.
TCCGAACCACTATGTGCCTCCACCGGGTATCGAACCCGGGACCCCTGGATTACAAGGCAAGGACGCTACCACTGCGCCATCGGGGAGGCCCTTGCTAGTAATGCACACACTGCATATGTCATCTAGCGAATTCACTTTAAAATATGTGAGATATAGCGACCTGGCGTTATTTACTCAATTGGTGTTATTCCCCCGAGTTTATTACCATTTGCTCCCCCCCCCCGCAAAAATTTCTGGCGACGCCCATAGTGCCAGGGTTATCGAACCAAAGTGTATACTTCTCGGGCGTGATATGAAATTGAAGTACAGTCAGCGGCATAGAAAGTGGGATCCTTAGAACCTGAAATACTCCCTTCCCTGCAAGTTTTGTGTTGACTAAGTCTGCTGCGATAAGTGCATTTTAATAGGAGATTCAATAGTAACTTCTACCACCGCCGTAGAGTTAGGCAACACACGTAACGCCCTGCAGGTAAGTATTTCAGGATCTTTGTGTCCCATTTTTATTGTCCGTGACTGTACGTTGAGCTTTTATCATCTGGAAGTTACCTAATGGGGTCGCTTAGCTCAGTCTTTTAAGCGAATCTTTCACTTTGTGGCACTAACAGGAAATTTTAATATAATAGCTTTGATGGATTTGCTTTATTTTACTTCGCTTTTCTTCCACTTTTGGTTAATTGCGAAGATGAGGATGAGTGACAATATGATGAAATTTGCTTCGTTCCCTTGTGCAGTTAGTTAATCCGTTGTTCTTACTCCCGATAGCACAAACTCTTTGTTGACCTACACTGAAGCCATCTGGTTCCTTTCTCTTAACCCGGAAGAGTGTATCTTACTGTGGCAACACAATGTCAAGCACTGTAGATAAATCGCCTATAAGGAAGATGTGTGAACTTCCCAATAGATGCTCCGAAAAGGAACCAAAATGATGTACATTTCACATGCCTTTTGAAACTTTCAACAAAGCTATTGCAAGTGTGGAAGAGTTGAGTTGGTGTTTTAAGTCCACTTTATACACAGTAAGGCTAATCGGTACTGGATCTACAGTTTAAAGTGGGATCCGAACCACTATGAGCCTCCACCGGGTATCGAACCCGTTGTGTGGAAGAAGAAATGTAGACAATGTAAATGTGAATTCAAGTTTTCTAATTATGTACATTTTTTCATAGTTTGTATGCAATTTTTGTATGTACTTTCTAGAGCATAACTATAGGCTGTTGGTACTCTATCACCAACACAGATTTGTGTTTTTCTTCATGTACTGGGTTGGACAAAAATATGGAAACACCACGACATCGCAACGGGTGATATCGATGCAATTTTTTCACTTCAAATCGGTGCAACATTCTTTTGTTTTGCACCGTGAGATAGGACCCTGTCGGACTGGTAGGATTCGACAGTTGCACTGTAGATCGCGTGCAGCAGTGTTGCCATATGAAGGGAAATTTCCCTTTTGCAGGGAAATTCGGACCGAAATTTTAGCCAAAAGGGAAAAGGGATTTTCGATTAAAAATACCACAATTGCAGAGAAATTTTAAAACATTTGACTATATTATTACAGCTAATGTTAAGTTCCACTTATTCACATTTTCATTTTTTCTGTTCTTTTTCTGCTTCCTTGAATATAGCCTGTATCTATTTATATTTCATTTAAGTACATCGCTTTTCTGCACCTTCAGGTAGTAACGATGAAGATAAACGATTAAATGGATTCCTGACCAGGATCCAAACCTAGCACATCTGGCCTGGAAGCAATGAAAGTGACATGTATGTGAAAAATTTAACATTTTTTTTCACACGGACATGAACCAACGGATATACTACTACTACTGCTTTCACCACCACTAATAATAATAATAATTACAGCTACTGCTACTACCACTAATAATACTTATTATTATTATTGTATGCTTTGCTTAGGTGAAGGGAAAAATTGGTCCAAAAAGGGAAATTTTGTCCCTTGGAAAGGGAAATTGTGCCCTCATATTGTGGCAACACTGGCGTGCAGTGCAGTTCATACTGAATCATGTCCGAGCTGACAGTGTTTCAAACATGACAAATTGTTGGTGCCCGCCTTGCAGGCCCCTCTGGTACTAAAGTAGACATGTTATTTGGTGTATAGAGAGGGACTTGATCCAAGATCATGATGACATAATAGTGTGTCCGGAAAGACATCATCATATAAACACCTGCGTGGACGAAAATGTACATTGCGTGACAGAGAGAGACGGACACTGAGAATAATTGTGACCATGTTTTGCAGAAGAATAGTGCAAGATCCCATTATCCAACATCCAGGACTTGTATTTGTCCAATCCTCGAAGACGGCAGACCGTTTTGGAAGCTAATGGCTGTCCTGCACCGTATTAGCTACAGCATTCCGGCTTTTCTTCGCAGGCGTTTCCATATTTTTGTCCATCCCATGTATATTGAATATTGTAAATGGGTTTACACCTGCTGTATTCTGTTAGATAAATAAATAAATATATTCATTGTCCCCATCCAAAAATTTTATTTGAAAATAAAGGGAAGAGGTGACAGTTGAGTGGAGAAGGTTACATACTTTAGAACTGCAAAATTTGGATTCATGTCCAAATATTATTAGAATAATTAAATCAAGAAGACTTAGGTGGGCAGGCCATGTGGCACGAATGGGAGAGGAAAGATGAGTTTACAGGATTCTTGTTGGGAAGCCTGATGGTAAGAGACCTGTAGGAAGGCCAAGACGAAAGTGTAGAGATAAACTTGAGATGGACCTAAAAGGAAATCGTTAAGGATGGAAAAGATTGCATTGCTCTTGCCCAGGATAGGGACAGATGGAGGACTTGTGTTGCTGCAGCCATAAACCTTCGGGTTTAAGAATGCTAGAGTGTTAGTTAGTTAGTTATTCAATGTTCCCATGGACATTATGTTAAAATATCATAGTGAGGCATCGTTTTCAATGCTGAAACCTCAGCAAATACGGTTAAAAATGCACACGAGGCAGTCCTTAAAATATCACATTACAAGACAATTTAATGCGCCATAACTAACAAATGCTTTTGTAAAATGAATCTTGAAAAACAAGAAAAGTTTATTTCTTGGGGCACTTTCCTCTCTCTTAATATTAACTTTCCAGTTACACTAATTGTTATTTGAGAGGAGAGCAATCATGAGGGGAGGGGGGAGGAGGTAGAAGTTCGAAACGTAGCAGATGTTATTCTTGCGAATATGGGTTGTATCTTTATGCAAGTAATTTGTTTTGGAAATTTTAATAGCGACTTTTACAGCCTATTATAGGTCCTCGGGGAACAATATCGCATTCAACTTTCTCGGAATCACCTGGAGCAGGTTCTGCAAGGAAGACCCTCCCCCGCCACCTCCCCTCCACCCCGCCCCTGCCCTCTTTTCCCTCACAGGGAGAAAGAGGCGTAAAGGGATGATGAAGAAACTCCCGTGTTGTCTTGGGGGGGAGCGCTATTAAAGGCTGTGCCAACTCCGTTACAATCTAATTGAAAAGTAAATTTATGCGATTTAACGACAGGGTATAAAAGCGGGTATAAATTAAAGGGTATTCGTTACCTTTTCAGTCAGATATCGGCTGACGGTCTAAGATGCTTTTGGAGAGGAGAAAGTGGGTTTTATCCGTTGCTCTTGGGTTTTATTCTTCTCCTCTGCTTTCAATTTCCGTTCGCTTGCGTTATTCTTGGCTGTGCGTTCGCAATCTGTGCGCGGTTCGCCGATTTAAGATGCTGGACGATCCTCTTTTCGTTCTCTCGTACCTCATTGGTCGTAAAAATCGTAACTGACACGAAGGATTTGCAGATATTTGCTCGGAGACAGAGCCATTCGTGGGCAAAAAGACATATATCCTTCAACGCTCTACAATGTGCAAACGTGTCATGTGCTCAGGGTTGCCTATCTTTCAGGATTCCAAACCACGGTTGTTTTATCTGAGAAAGTGCAAGCCACTTTTGCAGATGACTGTACTTGCACTCACTGACGTACCGTCACCTAGGTTTCCGAAACCGTTGAGTCCTGGACTCACGATCTTCCACCGACGGCCCTAGGTTCGAATCCTCGCGCGGTATGCGAGTTCGTTCCTTCATAAATTTCTCCTTATCATAATTCATCCACGTCGTCGTTGCTAGCCTGAGGAGGCGGAAAAGCAACGAAAAGCAACAGAAAAAATAATTAAAGACAGACTGATATACTCACGGTGAGCAGCGGTAGCTCAGTTGGCTACCACACGGAAGACCCGTGCTTGAATCCCGGGACAGGTGATCTCAACTAGATTTCTTTCCCTGTTTCTGCGCGAATCTGATGCTCACCAAGCCTCGTATAAATGGGTAATTGGGGGCAAACGTGGGGGAAGGGTAAAAGCTGCCGGACTTGATGTTCATCACATCATCCCAACTAAGGCCTAGATCAAGAATATGTGGAGCTCTATACCTTCACATCACCCCATATGCCTGCATAGAAAGTGTACACACCCACAGGGGTACCTTTATCGTGATGTATTCAGGAGTAGCTATCGCACATCACGCTGCGACGCCAGGGGTTTCGGGTTTGAATCCCGGCCTGGGGATGGGTGTTATTTGCTTGTTTCTCTTCATCAATGCTCGCCTTGTAATCAAGGGGTCCTGGGTTCGATACCCGGTGGAGGCCCATAGTGGTTCGGATCCCACTTTACACTGTAGGTCCAGTCCCGATTAGCCTTACTGTGCATAAAGTGAACTTAAAAAACCAAATCAAATCAATCAATCAACCTTCATCAATGCCAGAAAAGCAAAAATAAACCAAATCAATAAATTGCGAGTACCGTACAAGCGAGAGTTTACTGTACACCAAAAACATAGTAAATAATAAGTTAGTGTGGGGGAATATGAATACATATTTCAACCAGAGCAAATCATAACTATGAAATTTGCGATCTATACAGTTTCGGGGAGGTGGGAGGGATTTTGTAACATTTCATTTATAAGCCTCCGAGGAGTTGGCCCATTATGAACACTCGTTCCACCCAACACTGCAGTCATTTGTTTGCAATTCCAGCGAGCCGTTGTGCGTCATCCCTTGCTATCAATGCACATCAAAACGACTGCACATCGGCGTTACACGATGAAATCCTCTCTCTCTCTCTTTTTTTTTACCTTCTCCCGCGTTCTTTTTTCAACGTACGTTCGATATGTGGAGCTTCAATACGGGTCACAGACTACAGAGGGTGTTAAATCAAATAGCTGGTTATTGTCTCTGCGCGTAGATTAGCGTCTATGCCGAGAGGGGGGGGTGCTGGAGCTGGATTTATGAACCCCCCCACTTCAGGGCCCCCCTCTTACAGGTCTTTCACGAAGCCGTTCCCTTTGTATTGCTAATGACTACGGAGCGATTTGGTTCCGTTGAGTATTTTCATCCAAACGCGGCGGTGCTGCCTCCTGCCGTGGATTTAGAGTAATTAGTCGAAGGGGGGGCCTCAGGTTTTCATGAGGGGGCATTCACGGAAGTAGGTCGACTCGGAAAGAAGGAAACCCTCCGCACTTCATTTGGCGCCAAAACGACTGTAAAGTTTCTGGGGGTTCGCTTGGGTGGCGGGGGGAGTGGGGGTGGGATAATGTTCACGGTGCTAACACGAGATGAGACGGAAAAAGGGAGGGGTGGAGAAGTTAGGGAAGGGGGAGAATGAGGATTACGTAAGTATCTCGGAGATGAATTTCCGTCGATGTCAGATGGGAAGGATGCAAGCCCTTCATTGCGTAGTTAAATTCTCCCCAAATCAAGGCAGTATTGCCAACTGCATCGTCGGAAAAGTCACCACATCCCCGAAAAGCTCACCTATATGGTCAGGGTTGGATATTTAGTCCACTCAAGAGAGTGGATGTCGAACAAGAGACTAGAGGTCGAATCAAGATGGAGAAGATTCCGTATTTGCAGCAGTATAAGACGCACCCCCCTTTTTCGACATATTTTTGAGGAAAAATTGTAAATAATGTACAGTATTTGAAATATAAACTTATATTTAGGTCTACTTTCAAAAAATAACTTACCTAATCTACCTAGGAAAGAATACATTTTAATCTTCTTTGCCACATATCGCAAGGAAATTGTCTTAGAACTTAGAAAATTTTCCAGAAATTCTGACTGAATATGACTGACTTCATAACAATACAGAAATAAAATATTAGTTATTGTGGTAAAGTCACCAGCAATATATCCTGATATATGAACTTTATTGCCTAACTGTACGGTAATGAGCAATCTTCATAGCAAGTTCAAACATCGCCGCAGAGTTACGCAACACCCATAACGCAGGGAATCGAATATCCCAGGATCAAAATGTTATTTTTTTTGCTGGTGAGTGTACATAAAAACACCAGCACTCTAAGATTTGAGCGTTCTCTGTGAAAAACAGTTCCGAATGTTCAGAACTTGTCATCAAACACGACGAGAGTGTAGCTTTTGTTTTAGGCTTATTTAAGTAGTCGGCTTCAGATGTCGCCACCGAAGATCCCGGGTTCGAGTTCCAGCCTGGTGTTTCTTGTGAGTATACATGAATTTTATCTCATAACAACTCCCCATCGTCGCGATTAGCCGCAAGTGACTACAAAAGCGGCGTTAAATAACAACAATACAAATACAGTAGAGCGTCGATTATCCGAACGTCGGTCAACCGAACGACCGCTTAACCGAACTGTGTACTCGCTCGCACCTGTTACTCTCCCACCCTACCGTCCATCATCCCCCTCACTCCCAAACCAAGTTTCCCACAGTAGTCGCCGCACTGAGCCACCGCTGGCGGAACATTGCTTCTAATGGGGCCTTCATAAGGCGCTGCTGACCAAAATAAAGGATTTTTTTTAACGTTAATTTTGTGTACTGTGTGTATTGTTCATGCAAAATGTGTATGTAATATGTACATATTTTTGTTTAATAAACTGTACCACATACTATATATTCCTACTAAAGTTGCCTTTGTACGTTACTTTGTAATACATACTTAAAGAGATGCCTGTTTTTATGAATAAATTTACTGTACAGTACTTCTTTTTGGCAAATAAACATGTACAGTTCGATTATCCGAACAAACCAGTTTTCCGAACACCCATGTCCCCCAATTACTTCGGACAATCGACGCTCTACTGTATAGTTAAAAGTAATGTAGCACTATGTGAATGACAAAGCTACTTGCATATTTCCTCTGTGTCCAACTTCGGATATTCCTCTTGCGTAATACGAACCAGAACAAAGGTTTATATATAATCCAATCCTTCTTAATTTATATTGTGATGGGAAACCTGTCCTGTTCAAGAACATGCATCATACTTTTTATCTGCAGCGTTAATCCCAGCATTAAGTTGTACTATTCATACCGATAGACTCACATGTATGCTCTCCTGATATGCAACTTTGACATTGACATTTGACTTTGCATTATTAGAAAGCATTACAAACATTAATAAGACAATTCCACCTGAAAAACTCCAATAAAGTCTCTTCTATCCAAGTGACATATGCACTTCCTTTCAGAATGAAAGCGATAAAATGACACAGTACGTTTTGTCGCCATCTGCAGTCGCAAAAATGAAGCATTGTGTCTTGTAAGCGATTATGCTAATCGGCGGCGCCCGTTTGATCCACAAGGATATAAAGAGATAAACAACTTTGGTGATCGAGAATGGCAATAATTTTTGTTCCAGTTCCTTCCACACATACGCGGACTGTCCTTCATGCACACAGACCATGAGGCGGAAGAATGACTTGGATATTTTCCAAAAGATATTGCCCCACTCCCCCCACAGTGAAAACGCAATTAGGATATGAGTCTTTATCGTCTTTGGGGTTTTCTTTACGTTACAAAGTAATAATGACCCATTGAAGGTGCTCAATTAAGGCGGGAAATGGGAGATACAGAATCTGCAGTTCAGATGGTAGACTGTGGCGTATCGTGTTGGGCTACCAATTTGTCATCTGCTCACCTTGGATATGCACATACCGTCTTCTTGGACTTCTGATTGGTCTAGATTTACACTCTGTCTCTGGAATCTCTGGAGTAAACAAACGAAAACAAGTCCTCTGCGCAAGTAGGACTCGAGAGGGCTCGACCAATGAACGCGTGAAAGGGCAAGTGAGTGCATGGAGGGGGAGAACGTGCAATCCGTTAGCAGCAGCGCGCGTTGCCTTGCTCTGACCACTCACTTTTTCCACCGTTATGTTTGGCCTTGCTCAACAGATTCCCGAGAAAGAGTGTCTCCAGAGGTGACTGCAAACGACTGGTAGCTGTAGACGCATTTTCTCCTCCATTCACTCACCTCTCTTACGGGTTCATTGGTCGAGCCCTCTCGAATCATTACTTTCGCATAGACTTGTTTTCGTTAGCTCGCTCCACAGATTCCCGGGACAAAGCGTACAGCGTGGTAGAGCCTTTTTTTTTTCGTTCGCCAAATACGTTTGTTTCGCAGCGGGAGGGAATATTGGAAAAAAGACAACGCTGCCATTCAATACTATTACGGAATTACGGAGCGAGTCTCTGCAACGAATTTTCTCAATAAACTGTTACTGGATCCATCAACCCCAGAGGGAGGTTACGCCTTCGCAAGCCCTTAAACGACGCACCCTTCCCCCACAACCCCCTTTTCCTCAGCGTCGACACCTCCAACAGCTTGAGAGGGGTGGGGGAGGGGGTGAAGCAAGGGGCCAGGGGAGGGGGTGAAGCAAGGGGCCAGAAACCAATATGTACGCAAATCCTTTGCACTGAAATGCATCCTCTCCTGCAGGTTCTAAAACCATCAGTGGGACCCCGTGCGCATTTCCAGAAGATAAAGCAGGGACGAGAGTGTCGCCGGTTGCCTGGCAACCGAAATGATCTTGTACAACTATTTCCGTCGTCATAGACACAGGCTATGAATAAAGAGGCACCTCTTTCGCCACCCTGCAGGAAACAAAGTACAAAAAAGGAAGGGGGAATGTGTGTGTGTGTGTGTTCGTGCTCGCTGTGCGTGGGCAAGGGGGTGATACAAGGGTTTGGGGATACGGTAGGAATTGAATCCCGGACCGCCAGTGCAAAATAATTCGGTTAGGCCTCGTGTTTCGTCTCCGGCTCGTGTTGAAATGTTGATGCGATTTTTTTCCGGTTGGCCCCGTCCGTGAGCAGTGTTGCCAACGCACGAGACAAGAAATGTCCTAAAACTTGAAATATTTTTTTGCTAAATCGAAAGTACGTACAAGATAATGCGAAATAAGGTGCGGTATCGAGTAAGACAGTACCCGTGTTGGTTTACGAGCAGCATTATTAAAAGTATAAGTAGGAAACATTACCACCACAAGAAGTGGAAAAAACAGGCGGGAGACTTTCGATACCACTACAATAAATTTAGCGAATTTCGAACAATAGTTAGTAAGGAAATTATTGATGCTTACAACAGTTATGTTGCCAATTCGGAAATAAATATTGCAAAAGATAGCACCCAGTTTTGGTCGTTTGTTGCAAATAAACGTAAGAAAAGCAACAAAGATCCTGTACTGTTCAAGGATAAAGTGTTGTCAGACCAACGTTCAGTAGTCGAAGCTTTTGCACAGCATTTTCAGTCGGTGTATAAAAAAGATCCCCCTAGATACGACATGAAAGTATTGCCTAACCATAAACAATATGAAACTTTGGATAATCTAAATATTACAGAGATAGCAATTGAAGACATAGAAAAAGCCATTAAAAATGTAAAACCTAAGAAATCAGCCGGACCGGAAAAGATACCTCCCTATGTAGTTAAAGGTTGCAGTGATGTGTTGAAACACCCATTGTATCTAATTTTCAATTTAATTCTTGCAAAGCACAAATTCCCTGAAAAATGGAAAGCCACGGCAATTTGTCCACTTCCCAAAACCAATAACACTAATGACGTACAAGACTACCGACCAATAAGTATACTATCAGCCCCAGCAAAAATATTCGAAAAAATCATGCACTGTTACATATTTACTCACGTAAAACCTGTAATATCATCGTTTCAGCATGGCTTTGTACCACGTAGATCAGTGTTGACCAATCTCTCCGATATTACCAATTTTATAAGTTCAACCTTGGACGAGGGAGGTCAAGTTGACGCAATATATACAGACTTCTGCAAAGCATTCGACTTGGTTAACCACGATATCTTATTAAGTAAATTAGCATGCTTCAATATTTCTGAACCACTGCGCCAATTGTTCGCTTCCTATTTGCAGAACCGTAAGCAGTACGTCACGTATAAAGGCCACACATCTTCAAAGATAAGAGTCACCCCTGGAGTACCCCAGGGGTCTAACCTTGGGCCACTTCTTTTCACGTTACTTATTAACGATTTGCCTGATTCATTTGAAAATTCACACAAATTGCTTTTCGCAGATGACCTGAAATTCTACAGGAAAATAAGCAAACAAGATGATAGTGTTCAACTTCAAAATGATATTACAAATTTAGAAACGTGGACAATAAACAATGATTTAACACTAAATATCAATAAATGCCATTTTGTATCATATACTCGAAAGAAAAACCCAGTTGAATTTCAGTATCAAATATACAACCATACTCTAGCAAGAAATTTTTTAGTCAAGGATTTAGGGGTTATTTTTGATTCAAATCTTACTTTTAATAAACACGTAGAACAAATAATTAGTGAAGCGTTCAAGAGCCTTGGGTTCATTCTTAGAATGGGGAGGGATTTCAAGAATATAGAGACACTAAAAGTTTTGTATTATTCGTATGTAAGACCAAAACTCGAATATGCATCTGTTATATGGAATACAGACACAGCAAAGTACAGTGAAGCAATTGAAAGAGTCCAATCACGATTTCTAAGATTTTTAAAATACAAATTTCAGAAAGTTTACCCCACATTTGAACACTACGACAACCTAATATATGAAAGTCGGTTTACAAAGCTGTGCCATAGAAGAACGTTACAGGAAATAGTATTCTTGTGGAAGTTGTTAAATAACGAGGTAGATGCTGAACATCTACTCTGCCAGATAAATGTTCGAATCCCGTCGTCGAAAACTAGACTCAAGAACGAAGTTTTTCTTATAAAGAAGGCTAGATCGGAAATTAAAAAGAAATCTCCATTGTGGAGAATGTGAACCATTTACAATAACTTGCTAATCAAGAATAACACCATTGACATCTTTTCTATGAACCTAAGGGACCTCAGTAAAGCCACTATTAACACAATAACCTAAGCTTAAACACATAATTTCCTAATGAAATAATATGTGATCAAGTGTGTGTGTGTGTATATATATATATATAGGAAATAATTTTAATGTATTTTATGTAGGTTGAAACCTACACATTTTTATCAACATAAAACTAGATTCCAATATTAATATTTCTTGTATTCATAACTTATATATGGTACATAACTTTTTACAAACTGTTTACTATATTCGATAGTCATATGTTTCATTTTGAACACGTACATTCATAAATTCACATTACAAACTCATCATAACTCAACATAACACAACACGTACGTTCATAAATTCACATTACAAACTCATCACAACATTGTAACTATTGTGCTCGTCACAATATAATCCCCTCTCGTAGGAAACATTTTCTGCGTGAGACAATTAATCAATATACATTAAATTGTCGAACATGAAGAAAATTTACAATAAAAGGGGCACGATTACACAGTGCTTTCTACAATAACTAATGCAATACAAATATTTGCGTTCAAGCATGCCATTCATACATAATTTAGGCAATTTTCTTTGTCATATTCTCTTTATACAAAGAAGCAAAATTTATGACTTTCATAAATATACACAAATATTTCATTGAGATCACAGAAAATAAACACAACATTATACACAAAAATCATTTGGGTTACACATTGTTTGCTTTCAATAGCTCACTTCTCTTTTCTTCTGTACAATTGAAAAGTTTAAGATTTGTTAAGTTCTGCTTTTGTTCCTTTGCTGGCGTCGACAATGATATTAAATGTGCTTGGTTATTCTTAACTTCCTTGACTTGATAAGGACCAACATACAAGCTGAAAAATTTGTGAATGCTATCACTAATAGCTTTGCTTTTAAGATGGTTTCTAACAAGAACCAGGTCACCAGACTTTATCGGATGCTTAGGTTCATTAAAATCCCTTTTAATCTTTTGGTTTTTCTGTTATATATTTGCTTCAGCCATTATACACTTTGTCTTCCAGGGTAAATGTTTCAAGTCATCTGGCCAACTAATTTTGTCTATTATTTCATCGTGATAATCAACATGCATAAAAAGTTCAGATGGTGTGAAACCGGTTGTTTCCGATTTTGAATTATTCAATAGATGAACGACAATATTCACATAATTAAACCAAAGTTTATGGTTATACTTACAAAACATTCTCAATAGTCTCACCAACTCTTTATTGTAACGTTCGACAGGATTGGCAAAAGGTGCATATGGTGAAGTTAACACGTGTTTAACACTCACAGAATCCAAATAACTTTTAAATTCAGTTGACTTAAATTGCGAACCATTGTCGGTGAGAATTACCTTACACTTTGGGTAATGATTAAAGTAAATTCCAAACTTGTTAATTATTTCCTTTGAGGTTGCACGTCGAAGACAATAAACCATCACAAATTTACTCATTACATCTACAATGACTAATATATGTTGGAAACCTTTAGACAAAGGTAATGGACCAATTAAGTCGGCTGAAAGTAAGTAGTGAGGTTTGGTTGAATACACATGTAATTCTTCCTTTGAAATTTTAAAGGTGCATTGCTTATCCCTTGCACATGAAAGACAGTTTCTTAAATAGTCCTTAATACTTTTACGCATTTTAGGCCAATAATAAAACCTTTTACAAAAATCGTAAATTTTAAAATAGCCGAAATGTCCCTTTAAATCATGCTGTTTATACAAAACATCTCCAATTAAAGCACTAGGAACTACTATTTTCCAATCATCATCTACATAAGGTTTGAAAAATAGTATGCCATCATGAACGGAATACTTCCTTTTAATTATCAGATTTACTTCTTGAGACTCCAATTTTCTTCTTAACTACGAACAAAGCAGATCTTTCTCTTGTGCACTTCGCCAGAAATTGGGTTCTATATCAGAGATTACGTGATTTACGTACATTTCTTTAATCGTAGTCACTGGTGATTTACTAATTGGATAACGACTTAACGTATCAGCAACTGGATTTTGAGAACCAGAGTAGGTGAAATGGGCGACTCTGGCTGGGTCCTTTGACCTACTTTTGAAATGACTTACGACATTTTACTATAAGGCTGTCTCCCCTTATGATGTTTTTCTGTAAGGCGTATGTTCTAGCAACGCCCATTGACCTACTTTTGAAATGACTTACGACATTTTACTATAAGGCTGTCTCCCCTTATGATGTTTTTCTGTAAGGCGTATGTTCTAGCAACGCCCATTGACCTACTTTTGAAATGACTTACGACATTTTACTATAAGGCTGTCTCCCCTTATGATGTTTTTCTGTAAGGCGTATGTTCTAGCAACGCCCATTGACCTACTTTTGAAATGACTTACGACATTTTACTATAAGGCTGTCTCCCCTTATGATGTTTTTCTGTAAGGCGTATGTTCTAGCAACGCCCATTGACCTACTTTTGAAATGACTTACGACATTTTACTATAAGGCTGTCTCCCCTTATGATGTTTTTCTGTAAGGCGTATGTTCTAGCAATGCCCATTGACCTACTTTTGAAATGACTTACGACATTTTACTATAAGGCTGTCTCCCCTTATGATGTTTTTCTGTAAGGCGTATGTTCTAGCAATGCCCATTGACCTACTTTTTATTTTACGACGTTTTACGCACTAAACTAACCTACAATGAGAGAAAAAATGGAGAGAAGAAGCTCTGGCATCACTTTTTAAGCTATTTTTTATCCTATTTCAAATGTAGCTCTTATGCTACCTCACTTTTTGACCTACATTTGAAATGACTTACGACATTTTCCTATAAGGCTGCCTCCCTCTTACTGTAAGGCTGCCCTCAGTGTAATCTACTACAACCTGCTAATAGGCTTTTGCTCTCAGCGTAATCCGTTTTACGCACTAAACTAACCTACAATGAGAGAAAAAATGGAGAGAAGAAGCTCTGCCATCACTTTTTAAGCTATTTTTTATCCTATTTCAAATGTAGCTCTTATGCTACCTCACTTTTTGACCTACATTTGAAATGACTTACGACATTTTCCTATAAGGCTGCCTCCCTCTTACTGTAAGGCCCCCCCTTTTTTTTTCTCAGTGTAATCTACTACAACCTGCTAATAGGCTTTTGCTCTCAGCGTAATTTGTTTTACGGGCTAAACTAACCTACAATGAGAGAAAATTAGGCAGAAGAAAAGCTCTGGCATTAGTTTTTAAGCTATTTTTTACCTCCTGTAAATTTTGCTTTTATGCTACCTCGCTTTTTTGACCTACATTTGAAATGACTTACGAAATTAAACAAAAATATGTTCACTCGAATATGGAGTAGGTTACGAGAATGAACAAGAAATTACATTGTGTTGGTTTCCAAATACCGTCCTCTTATCTCTAATGAAATTCTAAAGCTTTTTTATTACATTGAAATACCTGTAATGCGAAAGGAATTTCCCTGTGCTATCAACATTGATGCAATAACACAAATTCAACAATATGTAGACCTTGGGATGACGGAAATATATATAGTAATGTCAGTTAGCAGCATAGATACCAGTGATGCAAGTCCTCTTATCTCTAATGAAATTCTAAAGCTTTTTTATTACATTGAAATACCTGTAATGCGAAAGGGGATTTCGCGTGCTATCAACGTAGGCCTTGGGATGACGGAAGTATATATAGTGACGTCAGTTAGCAGCATAGATACCAGTGATACAATACGATACATTATTCAAAATGATGTGGCTGAAATGTAGGGGAAGAATCTTCTAGAGCATTTCTGCAGTATTTTCCAAAAGTAAGTAACTTTGTTTCTTAGCTTGCATGAGTCGGCTTTGATTTATAAGTATGGCTTTGCTTTTGTGAGTTGATTTTTGAAACTACCCAAACAGATATAAGAGATTGTGGAAGGAAGGTATAACTTCTTGAAAACCAAATAGCTCTTATGTATTGTGGAAGAAAATATACTCACAAAACATGCAAAAAGAGAGAGAATATAGAAGATGTTTCATGTTTCTCTCTGCTTTTATATATTTGAAGCATGCATCTTGGTAGCTGGAATATCTTTTTTTCTTCCGTGTGCCGTTGTTGGTAGGTAGGAAATATGTGTGGGGGGGCATATTTAAAAAAAAAAAAATGTGTTAAATTGTTAGAGGAAAGCAAGGAAAAAAAATAGAGGAGAGTTGCGTGTTTTTGATATCTAGTGGAAGTACTGATTGATTTGATGTTTTTAAGTACACTTTATGCACAGTAAGGCTAATCAAGACTGGACCTACAGTTTCAAGAACCGCTTGTACCTCCACCGGGTATCGAACTCTTGATTACAAGACAACGATGTTATCGCTGCGCCATCGCAGAGGCTAGTGGAAGTACTGATTGATTTGATGTTTTAAGTCCACTTTATGCACAGTAAGACTAATCGGGGCTGGACCTACAGTTTTAAGAACTACTTGTGTGGGTATCGAACCCTTGATTACAAGGCAACGACGCTACCGCTGCGTCATCGCAAAGGCTAGTGGAAGTACATAGTTATTCGAATTTTATTTATTTAAAATATTTAGTTTTTATGCACGCTTATTGATATTAAACCTCAAATTAAATAAAATCTGACAACTATATCCAATTATACTTATGGCTACAGAACAAGCATTCGCAAAAAAGTGGTTTGAGATTTTTTTTACCACGTAAACAAAATGGCCGACATGCCAAATATAAACAGGCTATATAGATTTGAGAGAGAGAGATGGATAGGAAAAAAAAGTTAATTAAAATTTAATTTCATGATTGTAACACACGAACTTAATGATTGATTTATTGATTTAGTTTATTTTACTTCGTGTTTTGTATCTTTTGGCTAATTTGTGAAGATTGGGGATGAGTGATGAAATGGATGAATAGATATTCACAAACAACCAAGCCCGACCGGGATTTGAACCGGGGACCCTTGGCGTCGCAGTGCGATGTGCTAACCACTCGGCCACAGGGTCGGGCAAACACGGACATACATAAAAATTAAATGTTTGGTGCTGATCACATCACATATTACCAACTATGTATTGGACTTCCCATATGCACAGATATGAATTTATTTTTGCTTGTTGTAGTGCAAATATGTCGTCTGGGGCCTCCTCCATGGTGGAGTGGTAGGTAGGTTTGTATTCAAGGGTTCGATACTCGCTGGAGGCACAAGTGGTTCTTGAAACTGTAGGTCTAGTCTTGAAACTGTAGGTCTAGTCCCCGATTAAGTGCACATAAAGTGGACTTAAAAAAAACACCAACTCAAAAGTTGTCCGGTTCGGATGACCTAGACCTACAGTCTAAAATATCATGGTATTATTATTCCTGCAATTATTTGCAATCTTGGCCAGAGAGAAAGGAGGAGGAGAAAAAATAATATTTTGTTTCAATATCGAGCTTATATTTAAATTTATACATGTGCGCATGCGTGCAGGGGGTAAATTTTATTTTTTGATCGGGTGGGTTGTAAGGTGAGTGAACATGTAGGAAAAGTACTGGTATATTAATTGATTCATTGATTTAATTTATTTTACTTCACGTTTTGTACCTTTTGGCTAATTTGCGAAGATTGGGGATGAGTGATGAAATGGATGAATAGATATTCACAAACAACCATGCTCGACCGGGATTCGAACCCGGGACTCTTGACGTCACAACACGATGTGCTAACCACTCGGCCACAGGGTTGGGCAAGTACTGGTATATACATAGATCAAAGTTACATGGTTCTAGGTCCCATAGGAGCCGAGAAAATCAACGTCTTGGAAAACGTCTTAAGACAAATATCTTAATCTTTAAGAAAGTCGACTTCCGGTCTGTCAAGAAAATTTTCTTAAGACAATTATCTTAAGACGTTTTCTAAGACATTGATTTTCTCAGCTCCTAATTGAGCTAGGATGATGATTGTGGGTTTGTTGGATATGTTTTGATGATAACTACTCAACTACAAGCAAGCGCTCCCCCCTCTTTTTTTTTTTTTTTAATTTGTTTAAGAAATTCGATTTGATCCTAAAAAACACTCTGCATCCTATTGGAGTGCTTTGGATGTGTTTTAGATTAAAAAAAATTGTAATAAGTTTTAGAAAAACTATTTTTGCTCGATGAAGGCAATATATTTTAAAACTGCTCTGTGACCCTCTCGTTCTTCACGTCGTGGATGAAGGACTTCTCTGCGACCAGGATGACGCTGCACAGAGTATCGGCAGGCAGCGCGTCCTGGAACTCGCAGACGACCTTGATGTTGGTGCGATCGTTGACTACCACCTGCTTCCTTTTTGTGATGTTGATGACGAACATCGGCCTGCGGATTTTGAATTCGCTGGGGGTGTAGTACATGTCGACGTTTCCCTCGGTCACGCGTTTGTAAGCCGTGTAAGCTTCGTAAAGTTTGAGGTAATCATCTTTGGTTATGTCCAGGTTGTAATTTTCGCGCGGGAACACTTCGTTGCGTCCATTTTTCAGATAAACGTTCTTGATCTTGCAGTCGTCGAATTTACTGGAATCTTTTTCCTGATTGTTATCGCGCCCGGTCTGAAAGAGCACCACGACGAAATCTGGCATGTCGAACTGTATGTTGTTGAACTGAGTCGTCACGTCGAATTCCATGTGACTTCCCGACGCCATCTTTTGCACGCACTGGTAACCGTGAAAGTGAATCGGCACCTGCGGACTTTTCAAGATCTCCGCTTTGTACTTGAGGGCGTAGTTCGTTTCGTATTCCACGATCGGCATTCTCAATTCCATGCTCCGGATGACGCACTTGGCTGCTTCGGGTAATGTGTTGGCTATCGGCGTACCGTCGGCGTTCAAGTTGGTGTATCGCATCAGTGCGTCGTTGTCGTTGGCCGCCCTTCGAAAGGTGACGCGCAGTCCTCCCTTCCACATGATCTCCTTGTAGTCGGAGAAGAATCCCGGCAGCAGACGCATGGGAAAGAGCACCGTGTGACTTCTCGTCGATATTTTGGTCCCCGCTTCGAATCCTCCCGCTTGATAGTATGCCGCGTCCGTTTTGGATAATTTCAATGTTCCCACTGCCGTCGACGTGATGCCTGGATAATCTATTCTGTCGATGACGGTGTTGTGTTTCCTCACCTCCACCTGCGAGAACAGGTGAGGCACGAAGTTGTCCACGAGTTTCAAATTGGCATTGGGCGGAAACGCTTCTCCACTTTCCTTCTTCACCACGTCGAATTGAAGGTAGAGGTCTGCTCTGTGAGGATGAACGAACCCATCCCCTACGTCCACGTCGTATTCGATCTCCCTGTTCGCTTCGTTGAGATTGGCAAACGTGCGACGGTTGGGAGGGAAAGATTGCAATTCGTAACTTTCGATTTGCTCCATTTTTTTTTTCACTATGTGTGTTTTTTATTATACGTTGATCTCCACGATGGCAGTGGTCGTTGCACCTGCGAAATCCACCACCTCTCCTTTCTCGTTCGTCACCACCAACTCTATGTCGTCTATGCGGTTGCGACATACTGGAAAATAGATCGGCGAAGAAGGTGTGTAGATGATCGGTTCCATGAACTCGGAACTGGGTTTGAACGTGGCGATGATTCCCGTCTGCTTGTGACTTCCCAGTAATCCGTCCGAGGATTTCGTGATCATGCCTTCCGCCACGTTGCAGTGAACGTTCAGAGTTTCGATGGCTAGAAATTTAGGAATATTGACTGCCGTGTGCTTGATGCCAGCTTCGAGTTTGGTGTTGTTCTCGAAACCTAGAAGTTCTCCTATGGTGCCCAGGTCCACGGTCTCCGTCGCGGATAGGATTTCCACTCTGTGCGTGACCGAATTTTGAGAAAGGTACGTGCCTTTGGGTAACTGAGCTTGCAAAGTGGAAAGATTGTATTGACCTGGCGTGACGACGATGTGTTCGCTTCCGACGCTAATTTTGTTGTTGTGCTGCGTGACGTTAGGTATGAGGTACATGCTGTAGAATGCACGCAGAGCCACGGATTTAGGATAGACGATGTCGTCGTGCAGCGTGAGTTTCAAGATTGAAGATTCGCTCGTGAGATGGAACACGCCCATCGTGTTTAAGGTTCCACAATGCTTTCTGAAAATGTTCCACCGAGGGGTTATTTATTTTAGACATGTATGCGAGAACGGAAAGGCATAGGTGGCCGCAGTTAACATCGGTGAAACCCTGGATGCGTTTGTCATTGTAGTAGAGGTTGGCAACACTGAGATACTTCACCAATCTGGCAGGTGGTGTGCCACCGAACGAATCGAAAACAAATGCATTGTTATCGTTAATTTTGAGGTAGCATATCCAATGTGTACCAGGATTTTTGTAACTGTCCAGGTTGACCACGCCATACTCCTTTTTCTTCACAGCAGAGGGTAGAGAATCGGACATGAAAACACCCCTGAAGTTTCTTATTCCCAACAGTTCGATCAGAGATTCAATATCGAAGTTGGACAGGGCTTCTTCTTTTTTTTATATTTCTTCAAAGCATCGAGGTTGCTTTTTTGTTTTTTGGTCATACCTTTCCCCCCTTTCTTCTCCATGGCCAGATTATGACGTTTCTGTTCTTCCAATTCCGCTTTGTTCTTCTTCGAGTCGATGACGGTTTTCGCGATGGCGGCGCTTCCGCCGGCCAAACTTCCAACGGCCCCCAATGCCGCAAGGATGGCCGGGATGCTGAATATGAAACCTCCGATTTTTTGCTGTTTCCGCGAACGGATGGTCGAAGATAACCCGACCCCCGTGACCGGCCCCCACTGATTGGTGTGAACCAATATCTACGTATTTAAAGCATCCTTGCCGCCAATCAGTGGATCCACCTGCTTGTGGTAGAGCAACGGTGAGCAGCAGAGGCCGGGCGGACCTGGGCTTGGCGCCCCAGGGGGTGGGTAGCCGCCCTCGGGAGTTTTAAAGTGTTGTCCTCGTTGAATTTTGTGTTCTCCCGAGAGGTTTTAAAGTGTGTTGCTAAAATGTGCTCAATCGATATTTTTAGAGTCTTAAATGTATGTTTGATATTGTATAACCTGTCTTTGTGTAATCGTCAAGATGAATCAACAGGATTCCAATAAGAGAAGGATGAGCCTTGATGGGCCTGAATCTAAGAAGAGGAACCAGAGAGAGGTGAATGAGGAAATCGGAACCGAACTTAACCAAACGTTTAGAACCGGTGTGTTAGGAGACGAGATAGAGAGAGAGCGAGAGATTCCAATCACTCATGATTCTGCTTATCAACTTAACACCTTTAGATTTATGATAAATGAACTCCAACTATGTATTGCAAGAGAAAAGCTGACAATATCTAGCAAGACCTTGTTTACCACTATTTTGTCCAAACTAGAGGCCATTTATGAGGACAGCAGAGTGGAGATTGAAACCTTGAATGCTGTGAACAAGGAAATAAAAGAGGACAAAAAGTTCTTACAGGGAGAGATAAGAACTACTAGAGAAGCACTAACAAAACAAAGCACAAGTGGTATAAATAACCAGCCCTTGTATACAGATATTGTCCAGAGTACTCATACTCCAAAGAACATTCCAGCTCAAAACAAAAAGACGCAAAGAGCAACACTTTTCCTAAGATCTGAAGATAAATCTCCAAGAGAGATACAAGAAATCGTTACAAAGTATATCGATCCAGCTAAAGAAAAGATACGGATTGGAAATGTAAGATCGAATAGGAATACTCTAATACTAGATGTGGCAACCGAGGAAGAAGCTACAAAACTGAAAACACATAATCAACTGGTGTCAAGAGGCATCACATCAGAACCTATTAAGAAAAGAAATCCTCGGGTCATCATTTATGACGTGCCAAGGTCCTACCAGGATGAAGAAGTAATCGAAAACATTCATACTCTCAACTTTGAAACATCAACTTCGCTGGAGGAATTCAAACAAAATGTCAAGTTTGCTTTTAGGACTGGTAGGAGGGATGGCGTTGCTAGCCATATTGTGCTTGAGACAACTCCGACTTTTAGAAACATGTTTAAGAACAAACAGCAGATCTATCTTCCATTCTCGATACACAATATCAAGGATTTTATTTCAATCCCGCGGTGCTATAACTGCCATGACCTTGGTCATGTTAATAAGCACTGCGAGAGGGAACCAGCATGTGAAAGATGTGGAGAAAGCCACAGAACCCAAGAATGTAAGGAACATAAGAACTTCAAGAGATGTATACCTTGCAAGTATAGAAGGCGTAACTGTAATCAAGAGGCCTGTCCAACGTTTCATGATTTGTGGGAAAGGACAATCAGTAAAATTAACTATGGCTAGCAATCAAAATGTATCTTATAGGAACAACAGTGAAGCCATAAACATTTTACAGTTAAATGCTGGCAGGTCTCAGATGGCTACCGAAGAACTTAGACATATTAGTGAACAGACAAATACCGATCTTATACTCATTCAAGAACCTTATCAGGTCAAAGGTGCAATAGTTGGATTCCCAACGACAGCTAAAATCTTAATTCATGGAAATGAACCGCAAGCAGCGATAATTGTACTTAATAATAATTACAGAGTGCATTGGAATAAAAACCTGTCGTCAACACATTGCCAAGTGGCTGAAATAGACACTGGGAGTTCGGTTTGGATTTTCCTCAGTATATACTGTCAATACAAAGATCCAATTATCCCGTTCCTCAACGTTATGGAACAAATAATTGATTGCTACTCAACAAATCAGATACTCATAGCAATTGACAGTAATGCCAAATCAAAATTATGGCACAGTAAGACAACTGATGATAAGGGTCGACTAATGGAGGACAGTATCGCATTAAAAGACTTAATAATATTAAACAGAGAATCAAACATACCTACGTTTAAGAATAGACAGGGTGCAGAATCTAATATTGATATCAGTATAACAAATCGAAAAGGAGCAGTAAATAATATAGACTGGAAGATTTTTGATAATGAGACTGTAAGCGATCATAATCTCATTAGAATAACAATACAAAATAAAGGTCGTAAAAAGCGGAACACACAATACCATAGAGTAAACTGGATGAAGACAGACTGGGCAAATATAAGAAGACACATAAGTTCAGAATTGCCCCGGAAGGAATTAACGAACTTGGAAGAAGGAATCAAAGAACTCTATAAAGTAATGGATTCCATCTTAAAAATGGAAGTAGCAAAAATTAAGATTGGAAACCGCAAAAACACTAACATGTGGCCTGATTACTTGTTAAAAAGAAGACAAACAACCAGAAAACTAAGGAAATCATATCAACAGGCGAAGACATTCCGAGATAAGCAGTTTTTCCTAGAGAAATATAGGGACTCCAAGTGGAGGTATAATAACTTGCTAAAACAACATAAGCAGAAATCCTGGGCGAACTTTGTTAAAAGAGAATTGGCTCGAGATCCGTGGAGTTTTCCTTATAGGATGGTGACTGGCAAGTTAAAGCAATCAATAATACTCACAACAATTAAGAAAGAAAATGGTGAGTATACTAAAGATTGGGAGGAAACGGTGAGTTACCTCATGGAACATCTTCTTCCATTGGATTATCCCCAAGATGATAATGATATACAAGCTGAAATAAGAAGCAGAAGAAGAAATCAAATATATACATCAAAGACTCTTTTGTTACCCTTTACGTTTGAGGAGGTGGCTTCTGTTATAGATAAATTAAAGCCGAAGAAAGCGTCTGGGCCGGATGCAGTCCCGAATGAATTGGTTAAGATTTCTAAGAATGAGATATCGTATCATCTTCAACAGATCTACAACCTATGTTTAATAAAGGGTGTCTTTCCAGAATGCTGGAAAGAAGCCAATCTAACCCTAATACTGAAGAATAAAAATAAAGATCGAACTGACGTCAAATCCTATAGACCAATATGCCTGCTGGACACTTTTGGGAAGATCCTAGAAAAACTACTGCTTAAAAGGATAGAGGAAAGAGAGCTCCTCAGAGGCACACCACAAAGGCAATATGGATTTAGCAGAGGACTGTCAACGGAGGATGCTATTAACCATGTTAAGAGAACAGTCCATGAATCCACGTACAAGTACGTACTTGGAATAGCTGCTGATATAAAAGGAGCTTTTGACAACGTATGGTGGCCCTTTACATTCGCTACATTGAGGGAACTTGATCTCCCAACAGCTCTTTATAACGTGATCAGTGATTATCTAAATAACAGAGGGGTCAACTACGTTTGGCAGGATCAGAGTGTCCATCGTGAAGTCAATAAAGGATGTCCCCAGGGCTCCGTATTAGGCCCCAAGTTATGGAACATCACCATAGAACCGCTGCTGGAAGAACTGAATGAGAATCCCTTGTCCATTGGAGCAATTGCTTACGCAGATGATCTGATGATCATGGTAGGCGCCAACAATAGAAGAGAACTGGAACTAAAGGCTATGAATCTTTTGACACAGTTAGATGCTTGGTGTTGCAAGGCAAAACTTACCATTGCAACTCATAAAACTCTCTCAGTATTACTAAAGGGGAAGCTTATGAGATCTCCTAGTGTAAAACTTAATGGTAGACCAATTCGGAATGTTAAGTCCCTTAAATACCTAGGAGTATATATTGACTCCGGTTTAAGTTTTAGATCGCACGTTGACTATGTTATAGAAAAAGCAAAGACGGAGTTACATCGAACGTTGAGCATGGGGAATACAGTCTTCAAGGTTCCTTTTGATATCGCATTGATTTATTATAAAGCGATTTTTCTCTCAATTATAACATACGCTGCCAGCACCTGGGCTAATATAGCTTTTGAAGAACGGGTGAAGTCCAAACTTAGATCAGCGCAGCGCAACGTCCTTCTTCGGATCTTGGGAGGTTTTAAAACCACTCCAACTCTCTCACTTATTGCGATTGCTGGGGTCCTTCCCCTGGACATTGAGGTACAGCAGGCGGCTACCAAGTATTGGATTACCAAAGGAACGGGACAGAACTTCCTTGCGAACCATCATATTAATCTTATGAGGAAGCAAGAGGTTAAAGCCTTCTTCGCAAATAAGTGGGAGCACGAATGGAGTCAAGATGCTTCAATACGTACTAGGAATTTCATAACGACCATTGGTAAGAGGAACAAGTGGGTATACTTTAAACCATCCAAAGGTCTCACACACTTTATAACAGGGCATGGGCCCTTTAAAATGTATCTCAGGAGATTCAACCTGAGAAATAGCGACACCTGTGATAACTGTGGCGAATTGGACACACCCGAACATAAGGTGCTAAAGTGTAAGGAACACGCCTCAAGATATGTGAGTGAACTTAGACGTAACCTAGGCCAGTTCAATAAGGAGACAATTTTTGACAGCCAAATTAAGTTTAATATTCTAAATAAACTATCTGCTGAAATTTCATATATGGAAGAACTTAATTATAGTGTCAGATCCTCGTCGCAACAAAATGAAGTTTCGTCTGTTCCTACATATGTGAGAACAATCAATACAAGATCAATGACAAGGAGATCACTCAGGACAGAATCCCCTGAACAGTGTTAGACTAGATTTTATGAAGGTCCCTCTTGCATAAACAGACGGAAATTTTATATTACGTCAAGTAGATCAAAGTGAAATCGGTGGGTGCCGGACTATTTGGCCCCGAGACAATAACGGAACTAAGTGATCTTAAGTGATAAGTCTGAATTGGAAGAACTGTATGCAAAGTGCTCTTAGATTGAGGCTCGTGTGAGTGTGGAATTGCCAACTTGGCTCTAGACCCTTTTGAAGATTTAACCGGATAAAACTTCGAGGGATTCAAGTGCTGTATTAGAACGGAAGAAGTTTGAATGAATGTCATGGACAAAGACAACTTAAGAACTTAGAACTCCCTTGTTGGGAACTATTCTTCCCTTGGAAATTCCCTCAGGGAAGCCGAAGGTGAAAGGATAAGGAATTTTATCATATCATCTATTCAAGAAGTCCGACTTCCAAACATCTTCCACTGCCTTGAAGAGTAGGGAGTAGATTGAAAATGAAGAAGAAATTATGGAACCCTCAAGAGTTAAGGTTACACCAAGAAGCCAGATTGAATCCACAGCCGAATGATCCATCCAGAGCTCCAATGCCAATGGTGCATTAGGGCTCCCTGTGTGCCACCCAGGTTAGAAGGAAGTTACGAGAAGCCAAGAAGCCACCAGAAGCCAGGATGACTACAAGACTGGAACTTCCCATACTTCGGGAAAGTCCTTCCTTGGTTAATTCCCTTGTTTTTCGGGAAGCTTTAGGTCCAAGGACCTGTAATGCATATATATTATCTATTTATCTGTACACTGTTATTTTCTTGTATATATTTATATCTTGTATTTTACATAATCTATCATATTATTATATTATAATATTTTCTCTATTACAGTGTATCTAATATATATTAGATTACACAGTCAAACAAATTTAGAAGACTTAACACTTAGTCTAAGGACTAATTTAGTAAATACTTATTACATTTTGAACATCTTAACTTACTGCTTATTTTCTTTTCATTCATATATTCTCTTTCTGAGTTCTAACTAATTAGTACATACACCTTGGTTTATAACATAGGTATCAAGGTATAGAACCCACTCTCCTTTCCCTGTCCTCACCTATTTACCAAGCTGTAAATCTCTTTACCTGCATAATGAATAACCTCTTTCTGATTTCCATAATCCATAATTGGGACGAAACCGCTCTCAGGAAAAAAAAAAAAAAGAAAAACTAAGCTCGATATGCAAACAACGAAGAAAAAAAAACTGAGAGAGAAGGTGAGGTTGTGAGAGAGGCGAGAGGAGGTTGGAGGACCTCGTCCCTCAACGTCCCAAATCCTGTTTCCGCGAACGCTGCAAGCGTCTCAATTGAGGTGTGCTGAGAAGTAATTTCATTCCGTGTCCTTTCGTCAAGCAAGAACGTTTCTTCTCGCGTTGTTTCTTGGTGAGTAACCCATCGAGGGCACCTAGATTTTTTAGATTGGAGTATGGTATCTGGTACACGACACCCTTGGGCTTCATGTCTTTTTTTTCACGGTATGTTATTTATATATAAATGTTCTGAGATTTTTTTGTGTAATTTTTTTTACGGTATGTTATTTATATATATGTATGTTCCGAGATTTTTTTTTGTTTCGTACAATTTTTTTTTCAAGGATATACTCCGCGCAGCGTTGTTAAACAAATTCTATTACGTGCTTTGTTTTTTTACCAAGAAGTTCCTTTGTCCCCTTGTACACGACTCGAGTTTTGTTCTCGATTAAAATAGATAGCTTCTCGTCGGATAACATGTTAGCGTATCGATCCGGTAAAAATAGACTGTATTGTGCGTTGAGCAACAGACGCACCCTGGGACCATACTGGGTAGAAACAATTGAACCGGAAGTTATTGTGTAAGGTTTGTCGACTTCCAATTCCTGAATTTTTACATACTCTACTGACAAATTTAGCATTTGTTTTAATGCTTGGAGGTCACTCATTTTTTCAGTCGTCATATTGAAGAGAAATTTTCAGTGTGTGTGTTAGAGAAATTTAATTTTTTTCACAATGTGTGTTATTTATATATACACTGAAGATTATTTTTTTCACGATGTGTGTTATTTTATATATATTTTTTTTTTCACGAGATTTTTGTATCGAAGATTTTTTTTGTCTGTGTTAGAGGAAGAAAGTTTGTGCTTCGGAAAACGCGATGATGTGCGTGATGATATCTTGCGTCTCTTGTTTCGACTTATGCCAATCATCTGTGAATCGTCTTCTCCCCTGCCTCGCCTCGTGCAGTTCATCTAACCTATTGTTTAATTTTTCCCCTGCGGCCGAAAAAAGAGTGTCGAGATCGCCGCACCTCATGCCGCTAATTTCCCGAAGATAATCCTTGACAGCCATTTCACAAGGGATGCGAAATTCCGGCGTTGATCTGGCTATGATCAAAAGTTTTCTTATATCCTCACAATCTCCGTTTACTGCATGTTTGAATATTTTACACAGCAGTTCGTGTGGCAAGTCGGTTATACCAGACATGATGTTTTTTTTGTTTTTTTTTTACTGTATGTTATTTATATACCCCACCCAAGTTTTTGTTTTGTGTTCATGGCTATGGTGGTGCCCAGTGCCGCAACTCTTTCTCCCAGCGATGCGTCTCTGCTGACGAATCTTTCGAAAGCCGCGTGCTCTAACTTTCTGTCTGCTTCGTGACGTGCATCCAGATCGGTGCGAGTGGTGTTGTAAGCGATGTCGTGATCTTTGCATGCGGCGTCCAACGGATTCACACCCTTGTCTCCTCTCTCCAATCTTTTCTCGAGTTTGGTACCCGGTCCGCAGTACTGGTAGCCAGGTAAATGCATCTCGAAAGGTAACTTGTTGATGATGTCGTTCACGAGTCCCTTTCCTTCGGCCACGTTCCAGAATCTCGGAGGCAGCGTGTTGATAATTTTGATGAGGTAACCTATGCCCTTGTCGTCGTTCACGATGAAGTTGGAAAGTTTGGCACTGATCATGTCCACGATGCCAACCTTCTCGTTGTAGAAATTACGATTGCCTGCATTCTCCTCTCCTGCAATAACCAACAATCGGTCTATGAGCTTGCGCACGTCGTCCACCCAAACGAATTCTTTGGGTAACGTGTTGTAGAGTTTGACGCCGCTGCCTGTTTTGACCTGGTTCCAAATCGGTTTGATGAGATTTCTGTACTTCTCACCGCTGCTCGATTTCACCCTATTCTGCGAGGCGTCGTTGTTCTGGTACAAGGCATCCGTCATGATCAAAATTTCCTTGTAACTTTGGTAATCTTCGTCGGTGTAATCTTTCGGCTGCTTTTTGGCAACGAGTTCCTACAGTCCCACCGTACCCGGATACCTGTTCCAACTATCCTTATCGCCTAAATTAACTTTAATGTCGTTGCCTTCGAAGGTGACTTTCGATTTCCCAATCTTCCAAACCACACCCTCGTTGGTTTCCATGCTCGGATACAATCCGAACACTTCATCCTTGTCGAACTTCCCTGTGCTCAGGTAGTCTCGTGCCAAAGGCCCCAACTCGATTTTATCCGAAGACGTGCTGCTTATGGCTTGACGTCGTGGCGGTACGTCCTTCAGTTCGAACGGCGTCGAAGGAATGCTCGAAATAGGCGTGGGTACGGTGTAACTTTTAGCTGCAAGTGGTACGAGTTCGTTGATCAAATTTTTATTTTGTTCCGTGACACCTTTAATTTCTTTACCTAGATCGCTGATGGCGTCGATCACAGGTTGATCTTGACGTTTCTTCTCTTCGTAGAATCCGCGATTCTCGGATTTCCAACCTTTGAAGCGTTTCGCGAGGTAATCGCGAAGCTTGAGATTTTCGTCTTCGATTTTTCGTTTCGTCATAACGTTATTTATACACGTCGTTTCTCACAACGTTGCAACGTTTAGAAAGTCGTTGATTTTGTTTCTGTATTTTCCATCGTTGGGTTTCCTCGTCATGTCGATCGTCGCGAATCCGAAATCGTCACTGTTCCAACAGTGGGAGCAGCAGCGTTCCGAAAATTGATTGTAGTTCATGTCTCCGCCTACGTAGTCATCGTACGCGTGCTTGAGGTTGGTGTGATCTTGACGAAACAAACATATGAAATTAGCATTGTCACGTACTAACTGTTTTGGAATTTTGGAAAACGTTTGAGCTAGGAAGAAGCAATCCATTCCTTTGTGACGACCTTGTGTGAAAAAGTTGCGAATTTCATTTTGATTTTCCAGGATGACATCGTCGAACACAACGACTGAATTTTCACGACAATCGTCGAGTGGTTTTATTTCCGAAGAGAACGTTGCAATGTCCAGACCATCGTACAGTTTCATCAGTTGCTGGTATTTAGATTGCTCCAAACTTTTCGAGAACACGTACAGGTGCCTGTTCTTCCAATCTAACCAATTCGGTGCAAGGAGAAAATTGTCCACGAGCAGTGTCGTTTTCCCACACCCCGAAGGACCTACGATCAGACAGCGGATGCTGTCGGGAAGCAACTTGCCGTTCCTTTTCTTTTTTCGATTTTCCGAAGCAGGTAGACGTTTCACGACATTCCACGCACTCATAGAATCACTTCGTTTGAATCGATCCAACTCGTGTCCGGAAGTCCCAGCCATTTCACCAAAAGTTTGTCGCCTCTCTTACGCAAAACTTTTTCGATAAGGTATGTGTCGGGGTATTTAGTTTTAGAGAGTTCCTCCTCGTAGAAGCGCCCCAATAAAATTTCACCGCCACTGTCCTTTATTATATACGTGTGGCGGTTTCCGGGTAGAACTCGAACCACGGTAAAAAGTTCCGTGCTCCAGTTTCGTGTGAAACCTCTGTCGAACGTTCGCTTCAATTTACTAACCCTCACCTGGTCTCCAATTTTGTATTTAGGTTTTTTTGTCGTGGGAGTGTACTTTGGACAGTAAACTGTAGAAATTAAACGCTGCTCGTCGGACTTGGTAACGTCAGCTGGCTTCATGCCTATCGTTCTGTGTACCGTATTATTATAGGTATCGACGAGTTCCGGCAGAATGTCGACCCATTTGTAATTTCCCCGAAGCGTGAATCGTTTCCACATGTGTGTTTTCAAGGTTCGATTAAATCTTTCCACGATGCTGGCTTTGATGTGACTGAAGGTCGAATAATGTCGAATGTCATGTTTTTGAATAAACTTTTGGAATACGGCATTGTAAAATTCTTTACCGTTGTCTGTTTGCAAAAACCGTGGTCGTCTGCCGCTTTTGCGAAAAATTGTCTTGAATGCTTCCGTGACGCACGTTCCCGTTTTGGCCTTCAAAGGTAGAGCCCATGCGAATTTCGAAAATGTGTCTATGACTGTGAGGAGGTACTTGTTGCCCTTGTTCAATTTATGTACGTTTTTTAGATTGCCGCTACTCATCTCCACGAGGTCACTTTGCCAGAGGTCGTCGATGCCCTTGGTCACCACCGCCAAACGTTCGTAGTTGCGGCGTGCAGGTTTATGCAATTCTTGGACGATGGCTTGCCTAGACATTTTTTTAGAGATTACGTTTGAAGAGAAGCACCAGCGTGATGGGATTCAAAGAGGGTGGCACTTCGCTCGTGTTTTGAATGATCAGCTTATCGCCGGCACTCACGTCGAAAACGGTAAGATCTTCGTCTTCGTGTATTTCATATACGTTGCGCGTTTCGTTCCAACGTGCCAGAGGAATGTTTCCTGCTTTCTGGACACCACGATTCGATATCAAGGTCATGGTGGGAACGCTAGCTTTTCTGCCGTGAGACCAGTACGAAAATTCATTTATCTGAATCGTGCCATCGAGAAGAAACTTGTAGTACGGATGATAAGGATGCAACATGTACAGTTTGTTACCTTCGACGAACGTGGAGATTCTCTGTTGATTGGGTACGCTGTTGATTTCGATGGCTTGCAGAGAATGCAGTTTAGCGAATTTAGTATCGACGCTAACGAGGTTGCTGTGAAGCTGTCCCAGTGTATTTTGTACGGGCAACAAATATTCGACTATGGTATCCGTTACTGTAGAAAATGACGGTTTGATTTTCACTTCCACGTTCAACTGCTTGAAGTTTTCGTTGAGTTCTTGCAACTTGGCACCGAAAGAGGCCAGCGTCGATTCCTGCGTGGATTCCAGCACTCCAACTTGATCTCTGATGTTGACGACGATACTCTGAAGGTTCTCGACTTGATTTAATTTCGAGCTCTTCTCGGTGAGATCGTTCACGATGCTTCGCATCTCTGTAAACTGCGTGTGAAGATCGGCGACGCTCTGCGAAGTGGGCAGCGTCGACACCAGCGAAGCAAGTTCGTCTCGAATCTGTTCCACGTTCGCCGTTTCCGTTTCTAGTCGTTTCAGCATACGTGATATGCTCCTTTTCAAAGCGTGTAATTCTTTTGAGGTGGGGAGATTGGCCACCCTACTCTCGAGATCGCTTAACGAACTTTTGATGTCGCTCGATTCGGATAGTGCCGTCACCCCCGTTTTCAATTTTTCCAAATCTTCGCTCGAAGGCACGCTCGTCCGTAACGATTCCAAATCACCCTGTATGTTGTCCAGTACGTGATGAAAATGAGCAAGATTGGATTCGACGTTCAAATTTTCTAAATATTCGATCTTCTGCTGAACCGTGATTAACGTGTCCTGAATGCTCGTCAACGCGCTCGCTTCAGCGTGAATATTTTTAATTTCTTCGTTGATCAACTCCAGAGACGCCTGAAGTGTAGCGATGGTGGTTTGAATGTGTTCGAAATCTTGATAAGCCTCCAATTGAATTTTTATGTTCGCAACGCTTTTGCCGATGACCTGCAGTTCGTCTGACGATGGTAGGTTCGTCATTGTATCTTCCAAAGTCTGTAACTTGGATTTAATTTCTTCCAACGTGCTGGCGAATCCTTCTTGTAATTTGGAAACGACGACGTGCAAGCGTTCTACATCAATATCCTTCACGACGGTTTGAAGTTCAGAGAAATTCTTTTCGATTGCAGAAGTTCGTTCTTCGATTTCGAGTTTCAATTTTTCCAAATCTTCATTTTTCGATTGAAATTGCTGTAATTTGGCCAAATCATTTTGAAGCGAATCCACGCTCAACTGTATATTTTGAACGCTGTCGTAAGAAGGTACGTCAACATAATTTTTTATGAGCATTTTCAGTTCGGAATCGATTTTCAGAATGGGGTCGAGACATTGCGTTTGGAGCGTAGCGATTTCCGACTCTAAACTTTTGTTTAAGGTCTCCTGCAAAGCGATCAAATCGCTCCTCAACTTTTTAATTCGGACGTCCAACATGAGAATCTCTTCTGCGTGGTCTACACGCTTGGTGTTGCCGAAAATGTCGTTAGGCATTTTTGGTTAACGGTTATTTATAATAGGATAGACGATACGTAATTCTACGAAGAGAGGAATGAGTTTATCGTAATCTCCTAGGAGTTGAACGTAAAGATAATCTCCTGCAGAAACATCGTACGTAATGTTAGAAAGCATCTTGTCGTGCTTGATTCGAAAAATGTTCTTGCCGGTAGATATTTTGATTTCGCCTACGTTTTCCGGATTCACGGTGATTTGAAGTTTCCCACCGATCGGAATTTCGTAAAAATGTAAATTGTTGTTGAAGACGTAAAACATCTTGCCCACATCATCATCCAATTTCGTCCAAATACTGTTGAGATGAACAATCAGTAGACCATTGAGTTTAGTTAACATGGAAGGTAGATCTGTCGTCGTGAGGTGTACAGTCTCCATGTTGGTTTGTTTTCGAAAACCAAAGAGATTCATGCTGGTTATTTAAGAAAAAAATTGAGAACATATCTAATATAAACAACACCACAAATAGTAACTTCATCTATGGTAGATCATTTATGGTTTTGGGGTCTAATATAAATTACACCACAAATAGTAACTTCATCCATGGTAGATTATTTATGCTTGGGGGTCTAATATAAATAACACCACAAATAGTAACTTCATCTATGGTAGATCATTTATGGTTTTGGGGTCTAATATAAATAACACCACAAAAAAATGAGTGCAATTTAGTAACTTCATCTTTTTTTCTTAGCAAAAAAAATGGAGAAGAAGGAAGCGAAACGTGCATGTGACTACTGTGGGAAATATATATCTATTTCAAACTTGAGTAGACATCTGAAGAATGTGCATGGGGAAGGATCAAGTAAGAGAGAGCTCGATGTTGACGATCAAGCGCCACGAAAAAAGCAGAAGAGTGCCGGCGAAAATATTAGAAATATTTTAACCAAGGAGACTTTCCAATCTAAAGAAACATCTGATCTAAACAACTTTTTTCATTCGGTCAAAAGCAAGTTAATTTCGTCTATCACCGAAGCTTTGTTGCATTGCTCGTTGAAAATCCACCTGATCGTTTCCGTCATTTACGAAAACGTAAAAAAAGAGCGAGAAACTTTCCATCATTACACTGGTGTAAAGAGCCTCCACGCCGCTGACGTCGATGAGCTGGATGCCATTTGCAACCAGATGTTTGACGCTTTGTTGAACAAGCACGAGACTTTCCAACAACGTGGATCGGGTTGGACACTTTGCGGTTTGCCTCACACTTTAACTTTGAAGGTGGCACGATACAACCCGATGGGAGCATCCGGCTACATCAAATTGCCCTCGGAAATAGCCAGTAAGAAAGCAATCATCAACATTCAAAATGAGGATAACAGATGCTTTTTGTGGTGCATCATTGCCGATCATCACCCAGCCAATAATGACAAACATTGTTTATACCACTACAACAAGCCAGAATATCTCTCAGAATTTGAAAAACCTATGGCTGGTATTAATTACCCTGTAAATCTACGAGACATTAGTAAATTTGAGGCACAGTACAAGACAGATAAAAACGAAAGTATAGCAGTACACATCTTCGGATTAGACAAAAACAACACCATCTACGTTCTCAGACATAGCAACATTAAAAGTAATCGTGTCATCAGATTACTCCTGATCGAAAATAATGATAATTATCATTATTGTCTAATTCAGAATCTTCCAAAATTAATAAGAAGTCAAATTACCACACATCAACATAAAATTCAAGTATGCGACAGATGCCTGAGTATATTCTACGGTCGAGGAAAAAAGAATGCTGATGAAGAACTCCAAGATCATCATGAAATGTGTAGTAAACATCCGGCTACGGCTATCAAAATGCCTTCTCATGACATGAAATTTTCCAACTACAAGGCGCTACTTTGGCATCCTGTGGTGATATGCGCCGACTTTGAAAGTTTCCAACTTCCACTCGCCATCTGCGAACCGAATCCCAGCGTATCGAGCACCACCGAAATTCTACATCACGAAGCCTGCGCTTTTGGATTGATGGTCAACAACACAGGCAATGTTATTTTACATCGTGGCAATGATGCTCCACAAAAATTCGTTCAAACCTTGAAACAGATGGCCATACAATTCGCTCCTCTACTAAGAGAAGACAAACCAATGGAGCCTCTTACCCAGGAAGAGATGGAAGCATACGACCTTGCCTCTCAGTGTGATGTGTGCAAATGTAACTTCACCCTCAAAAATTTCAAAGTTCGCCACCACAATCATCGCACGGGAAAATATGTGGCCCCCCTGTGTAACGACTGTAATATACAAATCAAGAAACCGACTTTTATTCCTGTATTCATTCACAATTTGGAGGGCTACGACGCCAAAATCTTCATAAAGGAGATGGGATGCGACGCTCAACCCATTAGCGTCATAGCTCGCACCAACGAGAAATTCATTTCATTCAGCAAGATGGTGGACGTTGGAAATGGCAATCACATAGAAATTCGCTTCTTGGACTCCTACAACTTTCTGTCTTCGAGTTTGGCGACACTTGTGTCTCAACTCACCGACAATGATTTGGTCGCCACCAGGAAATGTTTTGGCGACCAACATTTAGCACTGTTGAGACGCAAGGGTGTTTACCCCTACGAATACATGACGGATGCTTCCAAATTCTCAGAAACATCGTTACCACCGAGAGAAGCATTCTACAGTTGTCTTAGCGACACCTGTTGCACTGAAGAGGACTACCATCATGCTCAGCTTGTCTGGTCTACATTCTCTTGTCAAACTATGGCCGACTATCACGATCTGTATCTGAAACTGGATGTTACGCTATTGAGCGACCGTTTTCATCTCCATCGCTCGAGAGGAATGGCAGCATATGGTTTGGACCCCGCTTTCAGCTACACCACACCGGGTTATTCTTGGCAGGCGATGTTAAAATCCACGAAGGTGAAGATAGAACTCATCAAGGACGTCAATCAACTTTTGTTTGTCGAAGAGGCAAAACGTGGTGGAATCGTCCAGTGTCCCCTTCGATACGTCAAAGCCAACAATCCATATGTTGCCGATTTCGATGCAGGGAAACCGAGAAACTTCTTGGCATACTGGGACATGAACAACCTGTATGGTTATGCCATGTGCGAGCCTCTGCCCATCGGAGAATACGAATGGATGAGGGAGCAGGAACTTCAAGATTGTTTAGAATGGAGCGAAGATCATGAAAATGGATGTTTCCTGAAAGTAGATTTGGAATATCCTGCATCGCTTCATCAAGAACACCATGGATTTGCGATGGCACCTGTAATGGAAACGGCTCGGGAGAAAAAGCTGATGCTCACCTTCAAGAGCAAAGAGAATTACGTGGTGCATTATCGTCTCCTACAATTCTACCTCCAGCATGGATTGGTTTTGAAGCGAGTGCACTCGGGATTGAAGTTTAAACAGACCAGGTGGCTAGCACCCTATATCGACGGCAACACTCAACGTCGAGCATCAGCTTCTTCTTCCGCAGACAAAGACCTATACAAATTGATGAACAATAGTATCTACGGCAAGAGCATGGAAGATGCCAGGAAAAGAAGAAATATCAACTTGGTCTCCGACCCGAAGAAAATAAACAAGCTCGTCGCTCAGCCCACGTACAAGAACTTCACAATACTAAGCGACACGTTGGTATTGATCGAACGTGCTCTCCGCCACATAACATTCGACAAACCAATCGCCGTGGGAGTCGCGATCCTCGAGTTGTCGAAGCTGGCCATGTACAAGTTTCACTACGACGTCATGAAACCACGCTATGGAGAGGCGATCGAGGTGGCGTACACCGACACGGACAGCTTCGTGTACAACATCCGCACCGATGATCTATACGAAGATCTCAAAAGCATGAGCCAGCATTTCGATTTCTCCAATTATCCGAAAGATCACCCTCTCTTCGACGACAGCCAGAAAATGACGATCGGGAAGATGAAGGATGAAGTCAACGGCCACATCATCACAGAGTTTGCTGGCCTTCGAGCGAAAATGTACGCCATCAAAGTTCAGGATGAGACCGAAATAAAAAAGGCAAAGGGGGTGGGGCGTTCAAGCACAAACAAACTAACCGTAGAAGATTACAAGTCGTGCTTGTTCGACAAAAAAATCAAATGCATGACCGAACATCGGATCACGAGCACCATCGACCAGTTGCGTACATCCACGATCAACAAAGTGGCGCTTGATCCCCACGACACCAAATTAAGGCTACTGGACTGCAACATCCACACCCGAGAATGGGGATACCATGACGAGGAAGAAACCTGCTCGCACCATTAGACTTCTGCATCAAAGAAGTACGTATTATTTCTTGCACCACTTTTTTTTAAAAAAAAAAACAATTATTCACACTTATTTTTGCATTCACACTTTTTTTTTATTTTTCTATCATTTTTTAAAAAAAAAACAATCATTCACACTAATTTTTGCATTCACACTTTTTTTATATTTTTCTATCATATTATGTACACTATTTTGAGGATATTTTTTTATTTCTTTCAGATGCTGCACCCCCTACGGAAACTTTTTTAGTTCTTACACTTTCCATTCTTAACCAAAAAATTTTCTTCTCTTCAATCATAAAACACACACATTACACACGGAGGTCCTCTGTAGGGAGTCATGGGGGAGTTTAAAAAAAAAAACCCATGAAACTCTACAAAGGCATGGCTTTGTTAGCCGTGGCCATTAGAACTGTGTTGGGCACCACGCACCCCTGGCGGGATATTTTCTTTTTTTGGGGGCCAGGGATTTCCTTAACAAAAATAAATTTTGATTATCACACACACACACACATTGTAGAAGATCACA
Source organism: Lepisma saccharinum (assembly GCF_977018435.1). Classification (NCBI taxonomy): domain Eukaryota; kingdom Metazoa; phylum Arthropoda; class Insecta; order Zygentoma; family Lepismatidae; genus Lepisma; species Lepisma saccharinum. The sequence continues at coordinate 32,252,540 of NC_139242.1, forward strand.
CCTGAGAGTTTTAAAAACAAAACATCGTGGCAGATTACGGTGAGAGTGCAAGGTCGTGGTAGATTACACTGAGGAACCTTACAGTAAGAGGAGGCAGCCTTATAGGAAAATGTCGTAAGTCATTTCAAATGTAGGTCAAAGGACGATGTTAACATAAGAGTAGGAGGTAAAAAAATAGCTTAAAAACTGATGCCAGAGCTTTTCTTCTGTCTAATTTTCTCTCATTGTAGGTTAGTTTAGCCCGTAAAACAGATTATGCTGAGAGCAGAAGCCTATTAGCAGGTTGTAGTAGATTACACTGAGGGGGAGTTTACAGTAAGAGGAGACAGCCTTATAGGAAAATATCGTAAGTCATTTCAAATGTAGGTCAAAAAAGCGAGGTAGCATAAAAGCAAAATTTACAGGAGGTAAAAAATAGCTTAAAAACTAATGCCAGAGCTTTTCTTCTGCCTAATTTTCTCTCATTGTAGGTTAGTTTAGCCCGTAAAACAAATTACGCTGAGAGCAAAAGCCTATTAGCAGGTTGTAGTAGATTACACTGAGAAAAAAAAGGGGGGGCCTTACAGTAAGAGGGAGGCAGCCTTATAGGAAAATGTCGTAAGTCATTTCAAATGTAGGTCAAAAAGTGAGGTAGCATAAGAGCTACATTTGAAATAGGATAAAAAATAGCTTAAAAAGTGATGGCAGAGCTTCTTCTCTCCATTTTTTCTCTCATTGTAGGTTAGTTTAGTGCGTAAAACGGATTACGCTGAGAGCAAAAGCCTATTAGCAGGTTGTAGTAGATTACACTGAGGGCAGCCTTACAGTAAGAGGGAGGCAGCCTTATAGGAAAATGTCGTAAGTCATTTCAAATGTAGGTCAAAAAGTGAGGTAGCATAAGAGCTACATTTGAAATAGGATAAAAAATAGCTTAAAAAGTGATGCCAGAGCTTCTTCTCTCCATTTTTTCTCTCATTGTAGGTTAGTTTAGTGCGTAAAACGTCGTAAAATAAAAAGTAGGTCAATGGGCATTGCTAGAACATACGCCTTACAGAAAAACATCATAAGGGGAGACAGCCTTATAGTAAAATGTCGTAAGTCATTTCAAAAGTAGGTCAATGGGCATTGCTAGAACATACGCCTTACAGAAAAACATCATAAGGGGAGACAGCCTTATAGTAAAATGTCGTAAGTCATTTCAAAAGTAGGTCAATGGGCGTTGCTAGAACATACGCCTTACAGAAAAACATCATAAGGGGAGACAGCCTTATAGTAAAATGTCGTAAGTCATTTCAAAAGTAGGTCAATGGGCGTTGCTAGAACATACGCCTTACAGAAAAACATCATAAGGGGAGACAGCCTTATAGTAAAATGTCGTAAGTCATTTCAAAAGTAGGTCAATGGGCGTTGCTAGAACATACGCCTTACAGAAAAACATCATAAGGGGAGACAGCCTTATAGTAAAATGTCGTAAGTCATTTCAAAAGTAGGTCAATGGGCGTTGCTAGAACATACGCCTTACAGAAAAACATCATAAGGGGAGACAGCCTTATAGTAAAATGTCGTAAGTCATTTCAAAAGTAGGTCAAAGGACCCAGCCAGAGTCGCCCATTTCACCTACTAACGAGCTACATGTTCGATTGTAAAGTTGTATGATTGTAGCTTAAGTGCCCATCGGTTCAACCTAGGGTTCAGTGTCCTTACTGATTCAAGCCAGCACAACGATTTGTGGTCACTGTAGATTGTAAAATGTCTTCCAGTAATATACACGGTAAACTTTTCCACGGCATAAAGAATAGCAAGGCATTCTATTTCATGTGTACTGTACGTGGTTTCAACTCCTTTCAAAGTGCGACTGACATACTGAATGACATTTACATTTCCATCTTCATCAGGTTGCCAAAGTACTGCTCCTACGCCGATCTTAGAACCATCAACATTAATACAGAATTCCTTATTAAAATCAGGTTGTCCTAATGATGAAGATGATAAGATTAATTTCTTTAGGTTATTAAAGGACTGCTGATGATCTTCCGTCCAGCACCAGTTTGAGTTTCCTTTCAGTAATTGATACAAAGGAGCTGCAGCAGTTGCAAAATTTCGCACAAATTTTCTCCTCCAGTTAGCCAAACCCAGAAAACGACGAACATCTTTCTTACATTTTGGAACTGGAAATTCGGAGATTGCCTTATTGCTCTCTGGATCTACTTTTATTTCGGTGCCAGATATTATATGTCCTAGAAATTTAATTTCAGTCCTAATGAACCTGCACTTAGACAATTTTACAGACATATTTACGTTATGAAGTGTCTCTAGCACATATTTCAATTGCTCATAATGAGAAGACACATCAGGTGAAAATATAAGAAGATCGTCTATGTAACAGATTAGGAACGAACTTGTAGATGGATTAAAAATCTGATTCATTCTTTCCACAAAAACAGATACAGCTGACGTTATGCCAAACGGCAAGAATTTAAAAACGTACTGTCGGCCTCTGTATGAAAATGCTGTATACTTGTAAGAGCACTCTGTAAGTGGTATTTGGAAATAGCCCGATGATAAATCCAAGGTTGAAAACACTGTAGCTCCTTGGAATCTCTGAAGTAGTTCATTAATCGGTTCCACACGAACAAGAGGAGATATCACATGTTTATTTAAACGACGAAAATCAACAACTGGCCGCCACTGTCCACCAGCTTTTGGTACTATATGTAGCGGATTTAAATAAGGTGAAGCCGATTCTTGAATGACTTCCCAAGACTTCCATTTAGTGAGTTCCTTCTCCAAATCATCTCTTCGAGCTATAGGTATAGGATATATGGGAGACACAATTGTTTCTGTTGTATTTAATTTAATCTCGTAAGGCTCTACTTTAGCTTGCCTTGGTTTATCAGAAAACAATGTTCTGAAACTTAACAATAACTTAAAAAATAAATTATACATTTCATCAGTAGCAATCAACAAACTATTATCAGCTAAAGAAGCTTTAAGATCGGTTTCTGATGCTAAGTAGTTTTCATCCTCTTCTTCCTCAGAATTCTTAGCAAATGTTACAAAGTTACTTTGAAGAGAACATGAAGGGAATGTGTCAGTCGTTTCTAAGACATAATTAGATTGAACTCCCTTATCACTTGATAATGTGATGTTTTGCTTCTTGAAATCAATTATTGCTCCGAAGCGCCAAAGAAATGGCAATCCTAATATTACTTCAGCATGTAACTGCTTAATAACATATAACTCTATATGAAAGTGCTCTGAAGCTATTATTAAACTAATATTCTTAGAACCAATAACTCTAAATCTTTTGTCACCAGCAAAAGAAAATAATTTAACATTATCCACTGAATCTAATCTAGCAGTAGGAATAATAGTTTTCAATTTTAACCAAGTTGCATAATCCATTAAATTTGCTTGACTCCCACAATCAATAATACAGTTAATGGTTAAATCACAAATTTGACCTGGCAACACAATAACTCTTCTGTTTGAAACAAGAACACCGTCATCGTTCATTACCCATTCTGGTTCAGCTTCATACCAATCGAGTATAGAGTTTATAGTAAGAACTTCCTTTTCCGAATGGTTTGGAACAATAGATGTGTTGCTCTGAAAATTGACATTATCTTCAATTGATGTTGGAGTATAGTGATGAATATGCTCCTTGTAATTAACTGGACAGAGGAACCGGAGCTCATTACTCTGCCTTACATGTTTAAGGATGAGTGTTCACTTGTATTAGCAGTCGTTCCTGTTAAATTGCACACTTCACTACTCGAAGGTACTTGACTTTGGGTCACGTTACTGCTAGTCCCAGGTTGTGGTAACAAATTGGAATTATTACCATACCATAAAGAGTTATTAGCTGGATATATACTTGGCTGAGTTACTGTAGTATTGCAAGAAGTAAATGGTGTAGTCCAGGGAGAGAATATCCACGGTTGAGTAGGATATTGCACCATGGAATTTAAATTATTTGCATTCCACTGAGGTAAAGGTACAGATGGATTCACCTGCATACTCTGCGAAGGCCTTAACCACGGTTCAGCTAAAGAAGGTTGAGATTGTTGTTTAGATTGTTCAGTGTTGCTTCGTACTGTGTTCCAATTACATTTACCCCGTTGGTTCCTTACTGGACGTTTATTATAACCACTTTGTGTATTTGGTTGAACACTATTCGGAGATGAAAAGGCTTCATCCGTTCGTAAAGTATTTTGGATCTGTTGATTTGAGCATGGATTTGATTGCTGAACGTTGCTCGAAATTCTGCTTGCACCACCAATTGTTGTAGGTTCGGTATTTTGGGAAGATGTAAAATTTCTGGTCTTACGAAAATCTTGCGTTTTGACAGAAACTTGTCCAACATTGAATGATTGTTTGGATTTGTTGTTCAGAAATTTGGTTGTCTTATTTCTTCTCATAAATTTAATTCTGTCTAAAATAGATATCAGTCTGTCCATACTTGGTATGCCATGACATGACACATATTCTGACACATTTCTCGGTATTTGTCGCAACACTAACTGAATCATATCAGATTCAGATGGGTCTTCTTCCAAATTTGAATAGGCAGAATAGAGTTTCAATGCAAATGTAGCTAAGTTTTCATCAACATTAGGATCATATTTTCTTGTTCGTAGAGCTGCCAATTGTGCTTGTACTACTTGTTCAGAAGCATAGTGATGCAAAAACGTTCCTACGAAATCCTGAAAACATGAAAATCTCTTCTTATGAGAATTATACCATAACAAAGCCTTGCCGTAAAAACACTTATATATACTATTCAGCCTGAATTCCTCCGGAACTCCCATTAGATTGAATGTTGAAACTAACTGATCAATATAGTCTCTAGGACTTTGTTTCTCTAAATTTCCCCCGAACTTTGGGAGTAGGTTCAAGTCACTCACTTTTAATATGCGTTGCATAGTCTCATTACAGCCAGTTACTATTGCTTGTGAAGGACGGTTATTCAACGAAGTCATCGAATTCTGAAGACGAGGTGTCATTGGGTCAAACGGTTCTGTAGTTACTACTGTGCTATCCTGATTATTCGGACTTATGAAGTGTACATTACTTCTGGCAGTACCAAAACCTGTGCCGCGATTATATGTAGCATTAATTCGTTCAGAATTATTGTCTAACACACAACTATTTCTGCAAACTGTTAATGGGCAGGAATTGGTATGAATGCTACAGTTAATAGAATCCGTAGTCATAGCATTTGTTGAACAGCCCGATAAACAAGCATGGACATTGCTAGTACAATTGTCAGGCGAGTTGTGAACAGAACCGGTGTTAAATTGCCCTTGTAATGAATTATCACAACCGCATATATCTCGTGTGACATATGAATTAGTGCAAGAAGCATTTGTACAGTGTTTAGAATTAACATTATTGATGGCCTGATAACGCTCCCTAACTAATCTGCTTCTCTTCGTTCTCTTGCCCTTGTACATTTGCTTTACATGCGTAGTATTCGAGTCTTCACTCCCAAAATCTGTTACATCTGTATCAGATGAAGTTGCGTTTGTATTTTTGCCTTTAAAAGAAACAAATTTCTTCTTTCTCTTAACATGGTTTCTAGTTAAAGCTGTTATTGGAGTAGTTTGTGCAGCTTGAGAATTTACATCGACTTGATTGGCTCCAGACACGTCAGATATTTTATCAACGGTTGGTGCTTTATCATTCTCAGGAACTAACACTTTTGTACTACTAATGTGCCCTATTTTAGTTTTAATATCACCAATCTCATCTTCTAAGCGAGAAATAGTTACTTGTTGTTCATTTAGTGTAATTTTAACAGCACTTATATTGCAGACTTGTTCTTCCGCTTGTGTCGTTAGTTCGACGAGATGTTCCTGATGAGAAGACGTCTTTGCAATAAGTGATTCTATATTAGACTGCACACCACTTAATTCCTCTTTAACATCATTTTTAAGGGCGTTAGTATTTATTTTGCAAGCATCAGCCACCTGTTTTATTTCTTCTCGGAGTTCAGCGCGAAAAGTAACAAGAGACTGATTGAAACTTTCTGAAAGAGTCGCTGTTATTAATTCCTGACTTTCAGAAAACTTTTTCATTTGATGAGTGAGTTGCTGTTTCATCTGATCTTGGCTGTCTGTAAGCTGCTGTTTCATCTGCGCTTGGCTGTCAGTGAGCTGTTTCATCTGCGCTTGGCTGTCTGTAAGTTGTTGTTTCATCTGCGCTTGGCTGTCAGTGAGCTGTTTCATCTGCGCTTGGCTGTCTGTAAGTTGTTGTTTCATCTGCGCTTGGCTGTCTGAAAGCTACTGTTTCATCTGCGCTTGGCTGTCTGTAAGCTGTCTCATCTGCGCTTGGCTGTCTGTGAGCTGCTGTTTCATCTGCGCTTGGCTGTTTGTAAACTGCAACTGAACGTCATCCATTTTATGAATTATTGTCTCCAATAATGCATTGAAATTAGTATCTTTATTGTGTTCAGTCCCATGCTGGCCAAACATCGGATCGCATACTTTGCACAAGTACTGATCAAATGTATCAGAATTACTGGAATGTAACGCTGCTAACTGTAGACATTTATAGTGATATAACTTTCCACATTTGCGACAAGTTATATACTTAGCATTCGTATCTGGATCCTTACAACAACCGAAATTTTCAACATTGATTTCCGCATTGTCAGAAATCAAGCTTTCATCAATAGTGTGTCCTTTTCGTGTTGATCTTTTCCCTTTATCTGTCATTATTTAACTATATTATTAAGAAAAACATATAGCTAAACACTTACTAATTCGAATCCTGGCTGGGTCGCCAAATTATTGAAACCTACACATTTTTATCAACATAAAACTAGATTCCAATATTAATATTTCTTGTATTCATAACTTATATATGGTACATAACTTTTTACAAACTGTTTACTATATTCGATAGTCATATGTTTAATTTTGAACACGTACGTTCATAAATTCACATTACAAACTCATCATAACTCAACATAACACAACACGTACGTTCATAAATTCACATTACAAACTCATCACAACATTGTAACTATTGTGCTCGTCACAAGGTGTGTGTGTGTGTGTGTGTGTGTGTGTGTATATATATATATATATATATATATATATATATTACAGAAATATATGTAATTGTATTCACTATGTATCCTTCACATGGGCTCTGTAATTAGGTATGTACCTGTTGAGTTCGATAAATAAATAAATAAATATTGTTGCCTACCTCCGTTGCGGAGTAGGTAGCGCAGCACGTTGCGACGCCAGGGGCCGCGAGTTCGAATCCCGACCTGAGCATGGATGTTCTTTGTGTGTGGAATTCATCAATTTCATATCACTACTCATCCTCATCTTCGCGATTAACTAACAGTAACAGAAAAGCGTAATAACATAAATCAAAGCAATCAATCAATGAAAGCATTAAACTGTCGAAAGTTCCGTTCGCTTCGTAGATAAGGTTTGGCATAGTGCGGAGTGAAAAGTGGCAAAAACGTGCGGAGCAAACTGTCCGTGGTTCGATATGCGGTGGAGACACATAGTGGTTCGGATCAGGGTTGTTGAAGGTCCAGGAACCCTTAAGTTCTATTGAGTTCTATTGGGTTTCGCTGCAGGACCGGAACCTTTCTTCTCGAACAATTTAAATTCGGTCCCAAGTTGCGTATTGTTTCATTGAAAAAAAGGTTCCTGGACCGAATTTAAAGTAGTCCGCAAAAAGGTTCCTGGACCGTATTTAAATTCACCCGGGGAAAAGGTTCCTGGACCGTATTTGAATTCATCCGGGGAAAAGGTTCCTGGACCGTATTTAAATTCATCCGGGGAAAAGGTTCCTGGACCGTATTTAAATTCATCCGGGAAAAAAGGTTCCTGGACCGTATTTAAATTCATCCGGGGAAAAGGTTCCTGGACCATATTTAAATTCATCCGGGGAAAAGGTTCCTGGACCGTATTTAAATTCATCCGGGGAAAAAAGGTTCCTGGACCGTATTTAAATTCATCCGGGGAAAAGGTTCCTGGACCATATTTAAATTCATCCGGGGAAAAGGTTCCTGGACCATATTTAAATTCATCCGGGGAAAAAGGTTCCTGGACCGAATTAAAAATACTTTATACATAAAAAGGTTCTTTACGGCCTAGGACTAATTTACACTTGCTGATTTTCTCTTCCGGACGGTAATTGAATTTATTTACAATTCCTGGAAATTAGCACAAAACTCTAGAATTGTTAAGGATCCTCAAATCCATACATTCTAATGGGATCTATTTCGTTCCGTAACAGGACGAGGACCTTTTCCTCCCACAATTTATAATCGATCCAAGTTGTGTTTTGTTTCATTGAAACAAAAATCATTGGCCGTATTTAAATTGATCAGGAAAGAATGTTTTGGACCGTATTTAATATAAGCCGGAAAAAAAATGTTCTGAACTGAATTTAAATTGAGCCGGAAAAAAGGTTCCTGGACCGAATTGAACTACCTTACAGATAAAAAGGTTCTTTATGTTCCATAACCCATTTACGTTAGCTGATTTTCTCCCCTGGACCGGAATATAATTTATATAAAATTACTGGACCTTTAACAACCCTGGTTCGGATCTTACTTTGAACTGTAGTTCCAGTCCCGATTAGCCTTTTGTGCATAAAGTAGACTTACAAACAAAAACTAAGCTCAAAACAGGGCTATGTGTAACCGCAGATCTGTTAATATAGAATAGATAAATGTTTGTAATCAACACCAGTTTTGCAGCAATTGACCAAAATGTGGTGTAGGTTTCCTGGTTTTTTTTTGTACTGGACAGTGGTAGTGATGAGTGATGATATGATGAAATTTAGAAAGGAAAACACCCATGCTCAGGAGGTATTCGAACCCGGGACCTCTGGCGTCGCAGCGTGCTGTGCTAACCATTCCGCCACGGAGGTATGCTCATTTTGGATGATTATGATGTGTGAAATAATGAGATGCATGCGAAGATGACACCCCCACAGAAAATTGTACTGGCTGCGAGTCCAGATATCAGAGCCTCGCCAGGATGAAAAAAGCAGTCCAGGGTGTACTACATGGAAGACAGGTTAACATAATGGGTCCTTGGAAAGGCTCACCCCTCGAACGCCGATTGCGAGATTGCATTTGTAGCCTTAGTTAAGGGTACCATCCCAGCATTCTTCTATATCGATATAGGACATCCCGAATGTATACGGGCAAGTGTTAGTTCTTCAAGTATTCGAATGGTGAAAATGAAGTAGAGTAGAAATGATTTCACAAGATAGCTGTTGCCTATTGTTCTCCTGTGTGCATGTGTTCACAAAAGTTGTAAACAAGTGTACCTGTGTGCACATGTGTTCACAAAAGTTGTAAACAAGTTTGACATGTTCACAAAAGTTGTAAACAAGTTTGACATGTAGCGAGAAGAAGTGGAGGGTGGATAAATTATGTTCTTTTGTTATAAACAAAAGGGATGAAGGTTAAAACTAAATGAAAAGAACATAATTTATTCACCCCTCCACTTCTTCTCACTACATGTCAAACTTGTTTACAACTTTTGTGAACACATGTGCACTTATTTACAACTTTTGTGAACACCTGCACGCAGGAGAACAATAGGCAACAGCTATCTTCTGAAATCATTTCTACTAAGTAGGGATGGCCACAAAATCCGGATAACGGATATCCGGATAGTACAGATTCGAGAAAGGATATATAGATATTCCGCACAGTGAAACATAAAAATTATGAATAAAGGAACATGTGGATGGCCCGTGAAACGGATACACGGTAAAATTGTTCGGATAATGTACACATTCGGATATGTGTACATTATCGGATGATGCGAATATCCGGGTAATTCGTACATACGGATATCAGAATATCCGATATCCGGATAATTGTTTTCATGATTTGACTACCTAAAAACTATGCAGTTTATGTGGACACGGTCTTTTGACTTGATGGCTTGAACACGGGGGACCCAAGGCACATGCAAAAAGACAGAAAATACTGCACCCGTTCGGGATCGATCTAAGAACTGCAGATTTGCCAAGCGTCTACCACAGAGAGTTAGTTACTCTTCTGATGCGGCAGTTTTCTGGCAAACGCAAGAAGCTGCTTCCTCCAATGGTACGGCAACCAATCATGAAGATTAATGCTACCAGTTAGCACTTTCTGAAACGAAACATTGGCTTAAATGTCCAAAGTATTGAGTGTGCGCGTTCTCACAGAACTGACAAACTGAAGCTTCATTAAAGGTGTACGTCCAGTTAGATAAGTTTATTATTAATAATAATAATAATATATTAGTTGTACTCTCTAGCTTGGTGGTCGAGCACGTTTCCAGAGTTCAAATCCCAACCAGTGCATGGATGTTCATTGTCACGATTAGCCAAAATTCGGATAAAAGCGACGCTACAATAACAAATATACAAATACAAATTAGTTGTACACAGTTATAAATTAGATTTTATTTTATTTTTGTTATTTATCGTCGCTTTTCTGCCACTTGTGGCTAATCGAGACGATGATAATGAGTGATGATGTGATAAAATCCATGAAAGGACACTCCCAAAGAACACCTATGCCCAGACTGGGAGAGGAAAGGAGAAGTGAGTGCTTGGAGGGGAAAACGCGCCTGCAGCTACCAACTGTTTGCAGCAGCACGCAGTGCTTTGCTTTGACCGCTCGCTTTCTCCTCTTTTATGCAGTTATGCGCGGCGCTGCTCCAAAGATTCTCGAGATATAATGTATGCCTTTGAGAGCTGATTATACGTGAGGTGAAGTGTTCCAGTGAAATGCTGGAAATATAATTTAAAATTATATTGTTGTGGGTTAAATGGTTCCTTGACATTGTTGGCATACCAACCAACTACAATGTATGTAGTACATATCTCTGTGTGAGCCGGCATTATAGTAATTAACTATGTAGATAAAGTTGTGTTAAAAAAATACAACCAATTTATTCTAAGATAAATTTATCATAGAAATTCAGAGACTTTCTAGTGAATTTGCACAATTGCTGTAGTAACAGGCGTTCATCATAATACCTCACTTACATTCCTCAATGGAATTTCGACCCCCTCCCTACTGAAAAAATGTACAACTAAATGCTGCTCCACTTCGTTGCATATTACAAGTTGATCCGCCATCTTTACACTACTGCTGCGCAGGCGTTTCGCGTTCTTGCGCTTTGCTGCCACCTTTCGGCCATACTTCAAACCACGAGTGACACTGTTGCCAAGTTGAACGACAATCAATCGCTGATGAATTTTTGGTGCACTTTTAAGGTTTTTAAATGACTCCTTCCTATATGTTGTTCAGTGAATGGCATAATGGAACATTATTAACGTTTGTTTCGTAAACAGAACATCATTTGTACAGACAAGCAGAGCGGTTATAACAACATTTATTTTGAATTTACCATAGCCTCTTTTATTGTTTACATTTGCGAGAAATTGCATTGCACTTTGGACACATGGACGTGAATTTGGTACATATTTCATGCATTCACATACTACAACGAATACACTAGATCCAGTCACATTGTGGTCATTTCCTATCAAAATTATGCCCATGGCCATATTGTACTTAATTTCTGTGGCCATATCACCCAACAGCTACAGGCAGAAAATTGAATCACTGGGTTGGCAACTCTGAGTACCATGCGGCAGTTTCACTCTGCAGATATGTTTCCCTGACTCTTGATCTTTACACCAAATACAATTCAGTTTCTTTCTCTCTTGCGAATATTATTGCACGCTGTTAATACAGCAACGTCCAAAAAAATATTACCTCAAAAAATGTCTTCTTATCTCATGAAATTAAACCTGGATGGCTTCAGATTCTTCTCACAAGGCTGCCTCGTCTCACCACGGAGGGCGCTTTCAAGCGAGAGTCGCAGAATTGTCATAACATTAACGTTGCGCGAGATACGAGGGGGTGGGCATTTAACCCCGATGGGCATATTCCCCCGAATGACTCTACCATTTGCGTCTCTTTTATGAAAATCAATTGCTCTGTTACTATGTACTCTACAGACCGTTTATTATTATTTTTTGCAAATACAAAATCCTATAGTTAAAATAAAACTTTGCAAAAACGTTATGTAATTTTCTTCAAGGGTCAGTGTTGCCATACCCCGAAAATTAAAAATTACTAAAAAAAACATTTGTTCTCTATTTTTCTAAATATTCACTGGATAATGAATATTGATGCCAATAAAGCAACATTTATATTATTTATGAGGTACAATTCCACCAGTGTTGCAAACCTAAAACAATTTCAATGAGAAATACCAAAAAATTAACTCATATCTCCATTGGCCATTGAGCCAAACGAGCAATGGACAGCACAATAGGGACAAATAGAGAAAATAAACGGATACTTGTGCTGCCATCAAGCGGCAAGTTATGAACTGAAATTCGTAGAAACACGTTCACGTTTCCAGAAGCATTCAGCTCTGAGCGTATATCGACATACGTTATTCGTAAATGTAATGCGGGAAAACGTAAACAAACGTACTCCTCGCCGAAAGGATTGATAACATTTCAACAGTCATACAACAACAAGGCGTCCAACATGGACTTCTAAAATAAACTCCATGGCAATCAACAACAGACTACTCGACATAGCCTCATATCCTGATTATATCATAGTTATACCGGGTGGCCAGAATTAAAATTACCCAACTCAGAGCCCTCTGTAGCCTGTTTGAGGCATCGTGGTGAATCCACTATGCACACCATGGGGAAGAGGATGGCGATAAAATAAAAGTTTAATTTTCCGCCACCAGGTTGAAATGTGGCGCTCTATTTCCATGATAGGTTGTACAAATAATCACGTTAAGTGATTTCGCTGAGTTATTAATTAGAAAGACATTTGTTAGTGGCTGGAAGTTGCGAGAAAATAATCTCTCGTTAATTGCAAGATTGCAAGGTAAAGGCAAATCCATAACCAATTGGAGCAGTTTACGTCATTATTACAACCCATCATAGAAGTACAGCGCCACATTTCAACCTGGTGGCGGAAAATTGAACTATTTTTCTTTTTATCGCCATCCTCTTCCCCATGATCTGCAAAGTGGATTCACCACGATGCCTCAAACAGGCTACAGAGGTTCTCTAAGTTGGGTAACTTTAATTCTGGCCACCCGGTACATCATATTAATGAAACATGACCATAACAGAAACGTAAAATGAAGCAGATTTAAACTAATTTGGGGCTTCTACAAAAACTGGGCACTAAATCTTTATCAGGTATCAGTCAAAAGCAAACCAGTTGATATTTGTGAAAACAGATCAGGAAAATGACAATGAAAATATCGAAATTCAAACTACTGTAAAGCACCTGTAATACGATATTGTCAAAGATGCATACTTTGATTTTCATAAGCGGAGGACATCCAACAATATGCACATCTCAGAAAGGTGACAATTTCAAGCATCTTGCAGAAGAAATTTTATTATTGGAATGTAGAGCGCAATGTGTCAGTCAAGTAGCATTCCTTGCATTCACTTAGATAACTTCCCACCTAAATATACCGACCTCCGTGGCGGAGTGGTTAGCACAGCGCAGTACGACTATAGGAGTCTTGGGTTTGAATCCAGGTCTGTGAATGTGTGTTTCTTGTGTGTGTGTCTCTTCATCAATTTCATCATATCATCACTCATTCTCATATTCGTGATTAGCCAACAGTGGCAGAAAAGTGAAATGTTGTTTGCGTTTGTGCCCAGTAGGACCCTGATTGTCTCCCTGGAATGAATTGTATCACCATAGAGCTGGGTTCACCGCGATATTCTTGAGGTGTAAAGAAAACACAGGCACTTACTAAAAACTATAACGTTGTATTATAATAAATATGTACACAAACACGTAATTACACTGTCCTGCACTCCTCCCTCAGTAAACTGTTTATATGAAGTTGGAAGCCGGTGTTACAATAACACACCACTAGTTCTTGTGTGAATGATATCAGCACTGTAATGCGCCTGTGATACTGAACTACATATCACTGCACTTCACTGATATGCCGAATGAAACGTAGACACGTTAGGCTTACGTTTTTTGATGAAAATCCGCCACGCGGTGACTTTCGGCTGCTGCCGGAGTGACTCCTGCACGAACACTGGCGGAAGTAAGCTTCCACGCAAAGATGGCGGCAACTAGGCACCGCACCCGATATGAACTGACCAATGGGAGTGCAGGTTTCTTAAAGCACTGGATATACACAAAAATAAATAATTGAAGTTACATAGAAACAAATGCATAGCAAAATGAGCAAGAGAAAAGTTCTGTTATATGTGAATACAAGAATATATAAAAAAGATATATCGTGGTTAGTTTTTAGAGATAAATCTCCAACAAATATAATAAATCAAATCAATCAATCAATCAAGCCACCGAATTATGGCGACAAGAAATGGGTAATGTGTGCACACACTCTGTTTTCTCCGAATTGAAATCTTCGTCTTGTAGAGATGTATACCCAAATGACTTTCCAAGTACAGCCAACGGGGAAGAAAATAGTACGTAAAATTTCCATAATAATTTAATTCTTTTTTATTCTACTTTTTGTGCTGTTTTAAAGAATAGAACTCTGTTGATGAGAAATACAAGTTGTTCTCTTCTTATTGACGTTTGAATTTCAATTCATGATCACCTTGTGACAGCCTCGATGTAAATGTTGCTTCAACTTCGTCAACACACAAAAATCAAAATATTCATATGTGTACCTTTTCGAACAACGTATTACAGGTGTTTTACTGTACATAAAAGATTGCCCTATATAGTGCTTTCCTTTTCATTTTCTTGTTCAGCGCGTCTCTTTACATAAAGATTAGCTCTTTCTGTTTGCGTAACAAACATTTGTTGTCCAAGATTATAAATCCGACAGCTCTAGAAACTTTTTTTCCGAGTAGGCAACTCTTACGCAACCGCTCTCGTCCTACCGTCGCTTCAGGTACATAAATGCGGACGCTCGAACTGGTTGACCAATGTGCCGAGAATATTAATGTTGTGTGCACGTGTAAAATGGATCTCTGCGTCTCAATTACATTTGAATGTTTCACTGAGCCTTGATCATTTTAAGAATGGCTGCGCATAACTTCCAATTATCTTCGCAGTGTTGCAGTTATTACTTCCTGCTGTCGGATTATTTAACAACTGTCGCTATTTGTGCATGCACGCGCTCAGAGTTTATAGGATTTTGGCTCAAACGATCTAGAACGAATGGCATCACTAGTGACGAAGGTATGTATCAGCCTAGGAAAGACCCACCTGAAGGTTTCTCATTCCTCAACGTTTGTTCATAGCGCCCAAATAACGGGTGTCCCACTACCTTTCGAACCCGAAAAAAACGTTATAATTTCCAAACAAACATACATAGGAAAATGAAATTCACAATACACGTACCTTGTTTCATGCTGAACACGAGGCAGGGTTGAACGTAAACGCACGCGTCAAAACAAAGACGGTAGGTGGCGCCAGGGGAAGTGGTGCGTGTGGGTTAGTGTGATGCGCGAGTCCCTGCATCGCGAGGATGGATCGGTACACCGTACCAGAACACGTGTTCATTGTAAAGAAATATTGGATATCGGGATCGTATCAGACCGTTCAACGTGAATTTGGACGCCGTAAAGGACCATTGAAGGTGGGAGTTTGGTGTGCAATTTCCCGACAGCGTATCATTGGACCCATCTTCTTTGAAGATACAGTAAACACACAAGTTTACTTACACATCTTCAGTGCATTTGTGAATCAGCTGGATGATGAATAACTGCGTCGCGGTTATTTCCAACAAGACGGAGCGACATGCCATACTTCCAACGTGTCCATGGCAGAAATTGAGTCCTTTTTTGGTGACAGAATCATCTCCAAAGGATTGTGGCCGCCAAGATCCCCAGATTTATCACCTGCGGATTTCTTTTTATGGGGTTTCCTTAAAGGTTGTGTCTACAGAAACAAACCACGATTACTGCAATAGTTGCGAAACAACATCGAGAATGCGATTCACGAGATCACAGACTCTATATCGGACTTTTCACAATATGGAACGCCGTGTACAAACATGTGTGAACGTCCAGGGGAGACACTTTCAGCACCTGCTGTGACGATCATGTATTCAGCATGAAACAAAATACGTGTATTGTGAATTTCATTTTCCTATGTACGTTTGTTCGGAAATTATAACGTTTTTTTCGGGTTCGAAAGCTAGTGGGACACCCTGTATATCGCCGATTGTTTCTGACTCATACTTTACAAAAACGCTACTAAGGCCTTCATCTGGATAAGTTGGCAAGCCTGCCAGTAGGGATTTGTTTGACCTTGAAGAACGAGTTTATGATATGGTTAGAGCAGTGCCGCTGTTACAGTCCTCGGTGTCGGACGAACAACCACACCTTGTCAACAATCCCTTTTAGGCACGCTGCCCACTGAGAAGTGGAGAAATGAGGCAACATAACTTCTGCTGTCTGCTTCTATCGAAATCAAATGGTGTAACGCCTACCACAGGGAAACACGCAGAACCGAAGCACAGAATTTCCGTGCCAGAAGTCTGCAGGTTATCTTAAGTGTTATCGCCCATTGCGACACCGGGGTGTCCCGACAAAACGTACCACTTGGGTTTTCGCGAGGAAACGTACCACTCAGATAAACAGCTACCTGTGAAGGATCCACTAATAAGTTCAAAATATTAACTCCGCGTATGCAAGAGGCGAAGAAAAGTGTTCGAGAGGAAAACGTGCCAATTACCAAGATTTACAACGATACTCTAGGCAACCTACACGACAAGGTTAGGTTAGGTTAGGTTAGGTTGTTTAAGTGTATGATAGATGGCTGGAAATACACTCTCAAGCCCCAGAATGAGCGAAGCTAACTCTTTTCTTTGATTACTTCGTGAATAGTTTGTTGCAAAACGCGGAAATTCCAATAACAGTGTGGAACTGTACTGAAGCGCCATTATGAAGAAAACGGAACCCTAAGATCTTGTTTGATGGCAATAGCTTACACGCAGAAATTGGAATGAAACAGAACGATCCTCCGATATGACACGAGACAATATTCTTGCTGCTGATATAACGGAAAAAGAAAAAAAAAGACGAGAAGATAAAACAAAAGAAAAAAATGTGGACGACAGCTTAACCGCAGCTGATTTTAAACACGCCAAAATAGCTTTATATACATTATATAGTAATTTTGCCAGTCCAAAGTTTGGATAAAGTGTGATGGAAATCAGCAAAACTTTCGGTAATTGATTTTTGATGCCGTCCTATCAAGTTGTACGTTTTAGAAGACCCTTCGCAAGTACCCGCCCAGGTGTAGGTACGTTTTGTCGCTGGTACGTTTTATCGCGTATTCAGACACCGGAAGGCGTCAGTTGCGTTCTGTTGCCACATATCTTTAAACGCAAACAGCGAATCGCTATGTTGGAAGCATATTTTGAGCATCTCATATGAAAGATATGTGGTGAAATGGAGAAGTATATATCCTGATGATCCGTCACCGGCTAAAACCGCAAAGGATGATTGTTTCCAATTTAGTTTCAATATTCTATCTGTGTATTTCAAAGCGCGGAAAATTGATTGCCATCTTGTCAGTGTGTTACCGACCACAGAGATTTCAGTATAAATCACAACTGGTTTACATTTCTATTTTTGTGTGTGTATTTAATGATATACATAATAAACATATGTATGTATTCATTACGTTTACAAGTTCGACAAATTACAAGCAAAAAATTCTCAAACTTTGAGTGTCGGGACTTTTCGAACGCTCTGTAGTTTGGGTTCAGCTACTTCTTCAAATTCAACTACACTCTATCCCGGGAATCTTTGGAGCGAGCCAATGAAAACAAGTCTCTGCGCGAAAGGGGTAAACAAATCAAGTCATGTAAGGGAAATGAGTGCAGCTACCAGCCGTGTGCAGCAGCACGCACTGCTTTGCTCTGCCAGCTCGCTTTCTCCTCCTCCGTTATGCGCGGCCTAGCTCAACACATTTAAGAGAGAGTGTAGCTGCTTGATTGCGCCAAAATTCACGTCTTGTTCTACTCAACTACCCCTTTCGCCAGCGATATTTCATTGTCGACTGTGCTCACTATTCTTATCATTAACCATTTTAACTATCGTTAGCCTTTTCATTCTCAAGTCTCATGTTGTATTCCATAATTGCTTTCTCCTCCGATTCTCCCTTGCTTACTATTCTTACTAATTTATCACTTTCGCTTGTAATATTCTCTAATTCACTTCGCCAACTCCCACTACATAAGCTTTTCTCTTCGGGGTGTAAGGGGTGACCAGTAGCGGCGATTGGGTACCGAAACCGGTGGGTGGCGGGAAAAGGACAGATTATTTTCTCTTGGTAGACAATTCTTATAGCATTAGGGGGTCATGATTTTTCACCCCCTCTCACCCCCCCATGCCGATAGGTGATGAACTTGGAGTGTCACGAAAACTATTTATTCCATTCTCAACACAGCCTGAATGTTAGACAACCCGAGAAACATTATCGTTGTGCGGATTGCATAGAGTCACGGATGTCTGTTTGTGCGGAATTTAATATCGGTGGTTCTCGATTATTTTTACATGTCACCCTTTCCCACCCCACCCCTAGGGGTGCCCGGGGTGTCTTACCCTCACAGTATTTATTTCCAGGTTACAAGTGCTACGTGTACCAAGTTTGGTTGAAATCGCTCCAGGCGTTCGAGAGTTATTGCTGAACAAACAAACACACACACACATATACACATATACATCCATTTTTATATAGAGAGAGATACTATGTACAGCGTGTGTGATTACTATCCGCTACTGTCTTTATTGTTTGTCTACATCGTACGCTTTTCACGTGTGAGGTGCCATACTCCTGCTCCACTCCACTTAATGTTGCTGTTATTACTAAGGACTATTGTACTGTACAGTATGTTATATGTTCGACAATGTTTAGATTTAAACAGAGGAACCTCGGAGTGCGCAAGGAGACAAGCGTACGATGTGTACAAACAATCAAATCAGTAGCATATCGTTACCATACATTCGCAATTATCTCGGAAACAGTTCGTTTGCAAGCCCATGTTTACTGACCTTTTTTTTGCTTCTACTTTCGTGTACCGCTTCTACCGTCTCAGTTTGCGTTATCACTTATGATACACCCTGTATTAATATATTAATTTTGGGAGGGGCGCGAATGGACGTGAACGAAGCGGATCAAGATTAGTGTTTGGGTTTGACGAGAATATATGGGAAGACTGGGTACTTCAGACAATGAAAATTGTGAGCGAGAGGATATGAAAAATCTGTGCATTATATTTCCAAGGCATCTTATAAGTTTACAACATATTTTGTGCCCCTCCCAGCGAAAAAATTCTAGATCTGCCTATGTCCACGTCTTTCCCCTGTGTGGACGTAAACTTTCTCGTGAAATCTCGTATTCAGGGAATGCCCAACCAATCAGCAAAGCTTGCATTTCAAGACGTAGTTCCTTATTGGTACATTAGAGCAGATGGTGGGCGAGAATGTAAAACAATGCCGTTCAGAACAGCCGCGGAACCCTGCTGTTCAGGTCACTGCGGGAGGAATACGAACATCGCACTTCAGCGGGTGGAAACCGGACGTCCGATACCAAACCGAAGCACTTCCATCAAGCCATGATTGGACCTGGTGAATTGGCAGAGGAATAGAAGAAACCGTGCGAGACGAGAAATACAGTGAAAGAAAGAAGCAACCACTGAAGAACAACAGGAAGTGGATGAAGGAGTAAAAAGAAAGAAAGAAATTATATATATATATATATATATATATATATATATAGATATGTAGACAGAGGGAAAAAATGGGGTTCGGAATAATGGGAACGAGAAGGAAAAAGATGGACTTTCTCCAGCCAGCGAGGATGAAGTTTCTTCCGCTTGCTGACGTCAACAGGCCATTTCGGCTCTGGAAGAACAAAACAAAAGCTGTTCTTTGAGGGAAAGAGATGGGCGAGGGCTGCAGCCATATACTCCAACCGCAAGGGCTTATGCTTCTGCTCCCTTTGTTCAGTTGGACCAAAAATGTGCCACAGATGTGTCATAGATGTTTGAATAGGATGAAATGGAATTCCGGCTAACTCTCTTCTCCTGGATTTTTTTTTCCCTCTACTTTCTCCCGAAAACGACAAAGAATTCCCGGCATTTAAAGGAAAGCCGACAACAGCAGGATAAAAGGTGAAATGACAAAGGTTCGTTAAAGAGGGCTTGTGTAGGCAACAGGTCACTAGGCAAAGCTATGGGAATATCGACAGCGTTATTGCATCTTATCAAAAATTCACAAAAATCTTTACCACAGCGCGATACAATGCCAGGGATACCGGGTTCGAATCCCGGCCTGGGCATGGAAGTTCCTTGTTAGTCCCTTCATCAATTTCATATCACCACTCATCCTCATCTTCGCGATTAGCCAAAAGGAACAGAAAAGCTAAGCGAAATAAACCAAATCAATCAATCCTTCAGTTTCAAGACTGTATGAATGATATTCTTGATCAGGCGCTACCTCTCTCCCTTCCTTGAGAACCAAACCCTGGACAGTCTTGAATGGTCAGCCAGGTCGTTTACTGCTAGCCTCTGTAAGGGAGGGGCTAGCGTACCTTGCTTTGAAAGAAGTAGTTCTAGGTTTTTAATCCTGGGCGTGTTTGTCTCATCCCATTCATTCTCATCGACGCGAAGAAGCCAAGAGATAGAAAAGCGACGTAAAATATCGAAAGCAGAAATATAAATAGCCAGCGGTTACCATTACATTGTGCAAAAAGAGCATGCTGATTCATCGACGTCTGGATGTGGGGGGGGGGAATGCCATGGGGGAGGCCCTTTGTTTCAAATGTAAACACCTTGCACTCAGCATAGATGGTGTAACTCAACGCGTCTTTCATGCTGTATACGTTATGCATTGCTGGAGTAACTCGGAAACCACAGACAAAAGCGCTCCTTTGCACACTCACAGATTATCTTCACATGGCGAAACTTTGCTCTGATTGGCTGTTCCACAGAATCCAGTCGAGGGAAGCAAGTATCAATTAGAACATGTCCTATTCCTCCAAACCAGTCAAGCAGTCAGTCAGGCGGCCATGACTGCTACCTAGAAAGTTAGTTCAGCGCCAACTAGGGCATTCCTACTAGAAATCCAGTTCTGTGTGCTAGGGGCTTAAGTAGCATTTTTCAGAGCCAAAATTCTCCCCACCTCCCCCCCAAAAAAGTCCCTAGGAGAGCAGACGGAATCTGCCAGGTTTCCTATCTTCAACAAGTAAGGATAAAGTTCCTCTGTCCGTGGAGAGAAAAAGAAGTTCCTTTGTCAAGCTCTGGGTCTTCTATCTCTCTTTTTTTCTTATAAGGTATTCGGAAACTTGCTGGAAGACAGTTCCGGGACCATGAATCAGAAAACTTGTTGCGGGGGAGCGAATCGGAGAAGACGAACTGCAGAGATATACTTTCTCCCTCCTCCTGTTCCTTTAAGGACATGGGGCGAAGTTTAAATGTATGATTAATAGCAGTGTCATCGTAGGGCAATACATGTGCAGACGCCAGACTGAGTTCCAAGGGTGAACTTTCAGACATTACTTCAGCAACTAGTGACCAAGCAGCCAATCAGAACTGCTGATGTGTGAAGCCTTAAAGGTCCAGTTATGACAACCAAGTGTTCCGTGTTGGATTTTCAATTTTCGTGTGAGTGAGTGACTAATGTATAAAGGTAGAGAGAAAAGAGAATTGCAAATTGTTTTTTTCTTGTCCCTAGACATACGAGGAGGAAGTCAGAAAATAGGTCCCAAACAGATGCGGGATAGCTGAAAATATTAGTGAGTAGTTTCTAAAGGTGACATTAGGTGGCAGCACAATCCAGCTTGATGATATTCAGTTAGCAGTCGCTATACCCTCTCCTAGCTATCACAGAGATGGAGAGGAAATCGAGTGGGAAGAGCGAAGCAGTACACACTTCTGCGAAGGCTGGTAACTGCAGTCGTTTTCCCCCCTCGACGCAATCCCGTTCCCTCTCACGTGTTCATTGGTGGAGCCGTTTCATGTTATAGTCGACGCGCTAGCTACGTTAATGACCGGCTGGCTTTGAAGTCCGCGGAGCGCGCCCAGCAGCTGCAACAATCACATTCAACCCACAGTGTTGCCACACTCTACGCCACCATGTCCCTCTGCCTTCCCACGGTCTCCACATTGAAGTTGCAAAGCATATCCACAGTCACGTGACTGATACTCCACGTGGAGTAGACGAGCAGAATGACAGCTGCGCCCATTGGCTGATAGTTGAGTGTGATTGGACGAAAACAACTCGCCCGCTGTTTATCCCCATCCACGTTCGTGGCGGCAGCTCTCTTCAGATCTTGGACGTTAACCAAGTAAATGCGTCATCTATACTACTTGCGCTGAGACTTGTTTTCGTTCGCCTGCTCCAGAGATAGATGACACATGGTATAGATAGCAGACACACGCATGGAGAGCTCGGTTTAAAAATGCCGACCGTACTCAAGGACTGTACGTGGAGATAGTACGGGTGCAGTAGGTGATTTGAGTTGACAGGCGAGTGATGATAGACAGCATAGCAACCGCAACAGGGTGTTCTCATGGTTTAGATTTGATACGCACCCACTTATTGTATCATTTTAAGTGTTTAATATGTTAAATGTCTATGATGACATAATTTGTTTTGTTCAATTGGGTAGTCTGTTATGGTTATGGACTAACCTTAAAACATTTGATTGTGGGTTGTTAGGAGAGAGATATCAGGCCCGTTGCACCGGCGGCAAAAAGCCGAATAAGGTAAATTTCAGAATTCATGAACGAAGTCGCCACCAGTCGGCGCGACCATCGATGCCAAATCCTAAATTTTTTCGTTAAAAATTTAGTTTAAGTCTCTATTAATCAATAATAATCAATTGAACGTGATTTTGTATTTTATTAAATGCATTTTCTTTCTTAAACATGTATAAGAAAAATCGTACTTTTAAAGTCACTTCTTCTACTTGACGAAACCTGTGACGTAACATCGTTCCATATGATCTGTGATGGACGTGCACTAACTATCTATAAGGATAGAACAACAAGAAAATAAATCAAACATGGCTTATTGTGCAGATTTTTATTGTACGAACTGTCAGAAGAGGAACCCAGAGCTGTCTTTTTTTGGTGTTTCGTCAAATCCTGAGAGGTTAGTTATTTATGAATTCTGCTCGCTCTTTATGTAAAAATTATTTTCATAAAGTTAGTTGCCTCAGAGAATGATTCCTAGCATGTCTGCTTATTCTGTATTTTGCTTCGTTTAAGTAAAAGGGCATATGTTAAATAAATCATCAGAAAGGGTAAAGGTTTAATTTTGTAACTTAACTTGTGTTATTTATAAGTTACACAGAAGGATAGGAAGCCAACGAGAATATTGGGAATGACTATCGAAGTTTGATTGAAGTTCAGAAAAACTCATTTTTGCATGTTATAATGCAGAAAGTTGCAAGTTATCGCGCTCCTAATCGGTACTGCATGAAGTTTATGTTATTTCTTTTAGCATACAAAACTTTGTCAACATGTACAGGAGATAAAAAAAGCGTGTAAATATTGAAACGATGAAACCTAAGGTAACTGTTCCGATCGTTCTATGATTTTTTTGAAAATATTATCCTAGCAGGAAGACTAACTATCGTAGAGTTTTAGCAATCATTGTCACACGAAATTGGAACTTTCCTTAAAGTAATTAGCACACTTTTCATTTTTAAAAAATAAGTTATTTATGTTTAAAAAACAACTTAAAAATTATCTTATGCAATCATAATGTATGTTCTGTTGACAAGTGACTGTAAGTATCGTAGACTAGTGGGAATTAATGTAGAAGTAAATCGGAACCTTAGTAGAATGAATTTAGGGACTTTATTTTAATGCTAAGAGAACCAAACGTGGTCTGCCTAACCTAACTACGAAAGCATCTTAAGTAATCGCTAAAACTTCGCAGTATGTGTTAACAGAAGTAAATCGAAATCGAACTATGTTAAAATTGTATTCGTAGCATAATGAAATTGCAATAAAACAAAAGGAACTTGGGCCAACCCTGACATACTTAAAACTTACAGATTGGTACACATAAGGATGAAAGTGTGATGAAACAAAAGTTCTGCAAATAAAACAAAGTAATCAGAAAACTTTATCAATATGTACTTATAGACATGAGAATCCAATTAATGTTGGAATATTGGAATTTCATAATCAGTACCTTTCTCACTGATTGAGGTATGAAGTAGCCGTGAATGTAAATTCACACCAGATTATATTGTTTTCTTTCCTGGTATCTTCTTCAGAAATACTTTGTGTCGTAACTTTTTTCTTGATAGCACTCCCAGGAGTAGATTCCATGATTCATTCAATGACAAAAATTGCATTGATGGCCAGTTGTTAGGTTAGGCAGTAAGGTTGTGACTTTCTAAAAAATAATGTGGTAAAACTTTGCTTCATATGTTAGGAAGTTTAGTGTAATATGTATAATAATTTTTGTATTTGCATTGCCACACACTGTATCTTACCACAACAAGGATGAATTAGTTACGATGAGAATAATGTTAAAATTGAGTAAAAATAAATCAATTGAATGTTGACAAGCACATAACATTTTCCACAATAGTTGAAGGAGCTATCGTAGAATGGACCCTTATACATTTGACACTACTCTTGTACTTTATTCAACAAATACAGTTAGTGATCTAATGCATAATCATTTTCAGTAACTTTTATTTGTGATGACAAGCTTTGACCTTAGCACGCAAACAACTCTTGCACCATGGAATTTATATTTTTTGAGTGACATAAAATGCATAATGCCTTGTCTTGCATAGTTATATGTTTCTAAAACAATTTCTCATCTTTTATTTTTCTCGTACAGCTGAGATATGGTTGGAGAAAATATGGCGACAGGACTTGAGGCACAAAAGATATAAATTTTCAGTTTATACTTTTACTTGCCTATTAAGATCTTTCAATTTAAGTCTGTAAGACCTCGAAGAGATTAACATACCTTATGCAAAATATATTAATTACTAGTGATTCAATAAATATATGTAATCCTGAATAACAATATGTTTGTTTATTTTCCCTTACGTTTGTTATTAGCAATAGAATACAATGTTTTAATTTTCTACAGAATCATTAATAAATCATAAAGTGTAGTGCATTTACTGTGAAATTGTTATTTTCTTCGGGAATGTTTCTGAGAATTCCACGAGAAATAGAACATGTCACCATAGTGACATAGTGGTTTATTTGATGGACTTTCATTAACAGTATTAATGTTAATGTATTTTCATTAACAACCTTGCTTGTATGGGCCGCGGTGGCTCAGTCGGTAACGCGTCTGACTACCATGCTCAAGGTCCCGGGTTCGATCCCCGGACGGTTCAAATCCGGGAACTTTTCTAACGATGGAAACAGCCCCGGCGCCCACCCAGCGTCGAATAACATGGGTACCTGGGAGAAACCCTGGGGGGTAAAGGCGGTCAGGGGCGTGATGCTGATCACATCACCCCCACTCACGACCGGATCAAGAAAGTGTGGGGCGTTACCCCCACACCCCCTATACGCCTTCATGGCGTGGTGCTAAGCACAGGGGAACACCTTACCTTTTTTTTTTTACCTTGCTTGTATGACATATTCCTACTCCCATTCTACCTTAAAATTATAGGGATATTTGACAAATACTAAATGAATAAGCATGCAATGATTAGTTAATAATATATCTTACAAACATCCACACGTTTTTAGAAATGGGTTGAAATTACTCTCATGCAAACCAGAAAAGTGAAATTTTATACAACTTTGAGATGAGGTGGTTGCTAATAGGCATTCCAGGTTAACTTGTGTAAGGCGTGACCTTTTCATAGTCTATTTTTCAATAACTATTCATTATCATCATCATAGTAGTTTTTACAGAGAAATAGACTGATACAATTAAAAACAATTACAATTAAATTCCAGAAATTATTCTGTTCGATAACTTTCCCAATGAGCTGTGTCACTCATAGCTATTATTTTATTCTATTCCCTCATGGCAGATGGCACTCAACTAGTTTCTATGTTGTATTTTCCAAAATATTGTTTCATCTACAGAACACTGAATGTAAGTTATGATGGAAATTAACTGTAGTGTAAAATATTTACTTTCATGTACAGCATAACATAACCCATGATTCTACAGAATCGTTTCTGAACCTATAGGGTGCGACCCACTCCTGGGTCCTGAGGGGACATTTAGTGGGTCGGGAAGTTGGGCTCGAAACTTTGTTAACTGGATCTTAAAAACCTATTACATTAAATTACTTAGAGATATTGTTTTAACAATTTAAATTCAGGCCGTGTTGTTGTAAAAGAGCAAATATATGAATATAAACTGGATTCACACCCCTACAAAGTATTTCCGCTGGTGCCAATCTTATGGGTCCCATGAAGTGTAATATCCCTCAAGGTGGGTCCCCGACTGAAAAAGGTTGATATCCACTGCTCTACAGCCCTGGAAGGGCCTTGACCTATCTCCTGACTACCAGTCTGCCTCCCACAACCTTACCAGAGGTGTGGAGATCTTCAACCGGTAATTAGGTGACGTGGGGTCAGCACATCGAACCCTCAGCTGTTATAGGAGATTTCCCAGACTGGGTTACGCTACTCACTTGTAGGTCCCCAATTTCCTCAGGATGGTGGGTTGCCACCAGTCCTATACACAGGCCGAAAACCCAGACACTGAGCCCAGGTGGACTCAAGCCCATAAGAAAAATCTATGTGATCAAAGTCCTCTTAATATATTCTGCCCCCAGCCGATTTGTAATGGTTTCGTTATATGAATAATGCTAATGTTTCATCAGACGTTTTTAACAACACGTTTTATGTTTTATTCTTTTTTCCTGAGACAAAAACTTCGAATCCTGTCTTTTGCTTCCATGGCATTTTCAGCATCAAATCTCCCCCCTCTCAGGGTACTCCTCTGATATCAATTGCAGAGAAAGTGAAAGCATTTGACTTTCGTTTTATGAGGCCATAGATAGATGAATGGAATTTTCTACGTTGGTAAATCAGAAGTGTCTACATCGTGTGATTGAATTTGGTACACAAGGAAGAAAACTGCAGCCGATGCCCCTATAATACCAGACATTCAGTGACGGCACCAGAAACAGTTGCTGATATTAAGTGTGCTGTATCCTGCAGATTGCCCCCCCACGTTAAACTGTGCAGCAATTCTTATGAAGAGAAAGAGACAATTTGGGAAATGTTGCAACATGGCTCGAGCGCCCTTTAGAATACTTTGGGTAGCGCAATGATCCGCTCACCCCAACCTTCCATTCCTGCTTTTATTTTCTGCTAATACGTAATTCGGACATATCTCGTAAGGTCGTATTAATTATTTCATTTAAGTGCATAAAAATGTTCTACAAGTATAAATACCATTGTTCAGGTAATGCAGGGGTCCTGGGTTCGAATCCCTGTTAGAGCTTTCTTTGTGTCATCAATTTTTCATAGCATCGTCGCGATTAGCCTGAAAGTGGAAAAATGCGACGCTAAATAACAAACAACGACGAGGGAGGGGGTAAAACGCATTGATCTACGAACAAAGTAATCGCTGTAGAGTTTACACAAGATACAATCGCAATTTGCCCAAAATGTCAGAAAGCAACGCATAATAGGGAGAATACAAAATAAAAATACTTATTACCACAAATAATACACGGACCATTTTTCATGTACAACAGAATGATTTACGTGCTGGAATTTCAGGAACTTGTAAGTAGTTTCCTATGTTGTGCTTCTGGGTACTAATTCTGTATATTTCGTGACTTAGATGTAGAAATCATTCTAACGTAACATGCATTAACTGAACAATGGTATTTATTCTTGTAGAACATTTTTATGCACTTAAATAAAATAATTAATACGACCATACGAGACATGTCCCGAATTATTAGCAGAAAGTAAAGGCAGGAATGGAAGGGTGGGGTGAGCGGATCATTGCGCTGAGACGCATTCAACTGTCACTGCCAAGAGTAAAACGTGATTGGCGGAGAGGTTGCTATGACAACGCTTTAAATTTCGAAGGCGCCGTAGGGTGGCTCCACATGCCATTTTTGGTATACGCACAGATTACAAAGGAGAGATAGGAAGTAAGCGATCTTGTTAATCTGTGGAGATATTATGAATGTTGCTGGATGATGGAAGTGATTTTGGAAATGTGAATGTGTTAATTTTTGTAGTCAAGAACAATTATGATCTTAATACAATTTTGTTTGTAATAAGGAGTTTAATTGCGAGTGCAAGTGTAATATATTAACATTAACTGACATCTAAATATATTTTTGGTGTGCGAGAGTTAGTAAGATTTACGTAAACATACCCGTATCTGTTTTTCCACAACCTGAGGGCTTCAAAGTAGGCTGATAAGTCTCATGCTCGCCATAGAGGAATAAAAGTAAGTAGATCCATTGAGAATAAACCGGGGAACGTAACAGCCTACAGCATAATACATGATAGCTTTGAATTTCCGAAAAGTCTCAACACGGTGACGGCAAAGATGATAAGGTGTTGAACGTGATGTGCGACTGTGCAGCAGCCCAAAGACTTTTATGCAGCAGGTTTTGGGGGACTGATAGAGCGATGGGATAAGTGTATTAATGTTGGTGGGGGTTATGTTGAAAAATAAAAACGGTTTTCAAGTCAGTATCTCACTTAGTAAACAGTGACCTACTTACTGACTTACCTATTTAGATCTACACAGCGCGATACTGCGCCAGAGGTCCTGGGTTCGAATCACGGCATGCCATGTGTGTCCCTTCATCATTTTCATCATATAATCTTCGGAATTAACCACAAGTGACATAAAAGCAAAGTAAAATAAACCAAAGCAATCAATTAATGGACCCACGTCGAAAAATCGAAGACTACGAAGTTACCCAAGCAGATGTGACAGAGGACCTTGTAGAGTGGGGTGCATAAACATTACCAAACAAATCGCCTTACGCAACGGCAGCTTCAATAACTTAAACAAGCTAAGCAAGCTGCAGCACTAGCGTACACAGGAATTTTTCGGAGGGAGCGTTGGAATTATAAAAGAACAGCACATAGTTGACTTCTAGGAGGAGGGGGTATATACAATTAAATATTTCGTATATTTGGAGCTTTTCACTCTATTAAAATTCTACTCAAAGACAAAAATGGCAATCAGGGTCATTTTTAAGGCTCGTTGCATTCACTACTTTGGTTCATTCTGAATTATTTAAGGAAAAGAGTGACAGTATCGCACCAGTTGTACATTTATTTCAATATCGACCGAATGGCCACTGCTACTAAAATGCGAGAATATGAATTTCTCCCCCATGTTGTAAGTGTGGAAGCATTTTCTTAAAGTTTATTATTTAACGAGATATCATGTGTAAAAAATTATGATGAAAAAGCATTGTACAGAGCCCCGCACCTCCCCTTCGTGCGGTCTGTATAAAAGAGGATGCCCGCGATATTCGGGAACCATCCCAAGTGACACTGCGTCAAATTATACAAGCAAAGGAAGTAAAAGGTGAAAGATAGAAATTCCGACTATTGATGCTATTCAATAAGGAATCGGGCCCTGTTTGGAAAACACATACGTGCAGATGATGGTGCAAGGTCGCCTCCACACTAGCTCGCACTAATCGAAGCCACCTCCCTGTCTCCGCACAATCCAAACATGCACTGACTATTCTCCGCCGTCTCCTCGCCTATTTCATCCTCTGTCCTTGAGGAAGTCGGGGCCAAACACCTTCTCATCTGCTGACTTAACATTGTATACGCAGGAAGCGAGCTAGGGCAGGCGTTCATGCACCACAGTATTTACAGAATCTCATGTATTCCTTATGGAGAATAAAATTCAACTTCAATTTAAGGTTAATCAAATGGGAGTTTCGACTTTTCCAACTAGCAAAACCTTTTTCAATGTATCCTTTTTCCATTCGTGTACTTTTCTACGCCACAGGATGTTTGAATGTTCATAGAGAACAAATAACAATAATGCTCCCATAACTGCAATGTATTTCTCCGGTGCACAACTGCTCCGCTTTGCAGCAGTGTTGCCAAACCTGATGCATATAAGAGAGCTAAATTTTATCTTAAATGGAGTTTCAACTGACTTTCAAGGAGCTATATTTTCGAAGGCCTGATAAAGTGCTTCCTGGGGTAATGCTAGTCAAAGAGGGGCGGGTTGCTGTGCTATTACCGTTAACTTTGAAGTGATGGCAATATATTCTTAGTTTTCACCGTCTAGAACTGACAGCATCACCCATCTCAATAATCCAGAGATGGTCGTAAGAAATTGAAAATAAAGTATTCCCGGATAACAATATTATGACATGTTCACATCAGCCAAGGCGCCATGAAAAAAAAAGTATCTGGTGAGGTAAGAGGGAGTGGGGCGACACAGCCAACATAACAATATCATGTGCAAGATGTATATTTATGGCAAAACTTGGTCTATGTGGGTCGGAACCAGTGATAGCACAATATTCGGGCAAGGAGGCGGCGATCCCAGTTCACAGCCAAACGAGTGCACGATAGAGCCAGACCTGGTTCCAAAAGAGCTAAGTTGGCAACAGTGCTCGCAGCCGCCGCAGAGAGGAGGGCCTCCCTCATGCCGTCAATGTTTTAGTTCGGAAATTTTGATTTCTCAAAATTTTTGGGGAGCTCCGTCCCCATCAGCTCTCCTGTGCGTACACCAGTCATATAAATGTTTATCTGTGCCTGTGAGCTATCAGTTCAGTTTAGTTTAGTCTATAACGCTTTAACACAAAGCCCTTTCACTGCTCGATTCGCAGTAGCCCAAGCATCGTCGTTTTGGCGCGCTGTTTCCTTGAATATATCTCGAAGTTGAATTCGGTTCAGTCGAAACAGCTCACCCCGTTTCTCTGCAATACGTTAGGGAGATAGATTCCCTCGCATCCAGAGAACCGTATTGGGAAATGTCCTTGCGTTTTGCGAAGGGATTTCCCTGTTTCGATTTCCGATTCAAGGATTTGTGCGGCTCGTATTCCGAACCATTTAGCTTCCAGCCGTACAAGAGAACCAACGGATGATTGAACTCTTCTCTTCGGAGCGAATTTGAAAACGGTAAGAAAACTCCAACACCCGCTTCTCTTGGTACCCTGTATTTGATGGATTCCGTTTGCAGCCGCTTCGCGCTCTGTTAATGACGGAGTCAAAATTGGACATCATTAACAAACAGTTCTGTGAGTGCATTTTCCGATAATTGCTTCTAAAATATTTGGGTGCATTCTGGGAACCATGTAATAAACCGCCTCGGTCAAGCGTGGCTAATTTTATTGACAGAGAACGGATTAATATTATACCAAAAAATTGTTCGATATGTAAATATATATTTAGTTACTGTAATCAAAATATGAAATCAAATATGAACCTAACAATTGTGAAAATTGTCAATTTTAATTAAGCAAACGGCTCATCTATCGAAATAAAGTACATTTGGCTCATAGTGGCGTATATAGCACCCCCGCAACCCCCGCGGTGCGGTGAGGGGGGGGGGTGCAATAACAATGAAAAATTAAGAAAAACTAATAGTTCACAAATTTTCCTTCCGGCGTTGAAATATATTTTAAACCGAATATATTATATTTTTATGCGCCTACAACTGCAAACAGAAAAATCTTAATTACTAGAAAAGTAGAAAGTGGATTACCAGATTAGAAGTAATAGCTGCATAGTTTACGCTGCCGAAGGATAGAAGACAGGCAAGAAAATGCGTTGGCAACGCTGACTTTCACCGCTCTCCACCCCTACTTACAAATTCTAGCAAACGGAAAAGATATATATATATATATATATATATAATGAGCCTATATTCCAGTCTAACTAGGCTATCTGCGAAGCCTGAAGCCTATAGAAAGTAAAATACTAAAGAGAAATCTCTTAGAAACTGTGTTAATTAAACGGATTTCAAAAAGAAGATAATGGCGATTCTGAAGTTGGCAACCTGAAATCTTAGGGGTTAGCAACCTTAATTCTTAAGAGTTGGCAACCTGAATTCTTAGAAGTTGGCAACCTGAATTCTTAGACGTTGCTAACCTGCATTCTTAGAAGTTGGCAACCTCAATTCTTAGAAGTTGGCAACCTGCATTCTTAGAAGTTGGCAACCTGAATTCTTAGAAGTTGGCAACCTGAATTCTTTGAAGTTGGCAACCTGAATTCTTAGAAGTTGGCAACCTGAATTTTTTTAAGTTTGCAACCCGACTACCGTATATATATATTCTTCAATGAACTGACAGGAGTTATTAGTTATCAACATAATACAAATAACTTTCTCAACCCATTGGACTGTTTTAAAGTAAGCATTTTCTACCGTGTTAGATATTCTTGTAAATCGAGTAAACAATTGATTTTAGGACATGAAACAAATCAAAGAAAGCCTCACCTTATTAGTTTTTAAGCCCCACCGCCCTGACGGAACACACTGGCAGACAGTCAGTGAAATCCGCTACTAATTTCTGGAACGAATATTTCTGCTACAGAAATTGTTTCTTTTCGGAATGTAATCAAAAGAAGAAACATGTCGAACATCAACGAAGTTGCAGAATTCCTCTTGATAGAAAACAAAATTCTGGCTATTGCATTCCGGACGTATTATATGCTATATTTGACCCTACCGGTGACGTCTTCATCAGCTGAGAAGTCATTTTCCAAGCTAAAATTGATCAAAGTTACTTGAGAAGCACAATGACACGAGCAAGATCTTGTGGACTGGCGCTCTTGAGAATCGAATGCGAGCTGGCTAGAAAACTAGACTGGACCAAACTAGCACAAGCACAAGAATTTGCTTTAAAAAAAAACACAGATCACAAGTAATAGGCATTTAACAACATGGTAATTTTTATAGTAACAGTGTACTCTCATATGTAATTATAATATATAATTTATTATAGTTTGTCTGTTGTCTTAACCTTTCGTACCAAGGGGTGGGAGGCGCAGAGCGTGTTAGTTACGCTAATGCATATGACATTAATTGTAATTTTAAAAATTCAAATACAAAATGTGCTTCATCTTCTTTGTTTCCACAACAATTAATTACCAAACTTTCTTTAAAGTACTGAAACGTGAATCCCCTAGTATTGTTCCTGAAACTGCTTTCAATATTGCACTAAGTACTGCTATATTTAAAATATGCAATGGATTTCACAGCGAGAGCTTGGGCTTGCATTGTCTATTGTTGGCAAGAATGTTAGAATAACAGATTCATTGTTTATTGTCAAGACTTAAAATAACCAGAGAATATAAGATATATAGAATACAGATGAACAGAACAATTCTGGTATTTAACACAATAAGGGAAACTGTATATAAACTCGTAATACCATGAATATGCAACGTATGTCAGAAAATGTTTAAAAATGTAGAAATTATGTGTTAAAAAACTAAAACATGTGCTAAGCCAATACATGCCAAATATGAAAATAAGAACAGCATTTTTGGAGCTTACATAACATTGATTTTAGCATTATATGATGATATGTATTTTAAAAATACCTTTCCTGTTTATTGGTCTGTCGTCTAGTACGATTGCGTTAACAAAAATTTAGGGATTTTTCTGAGAAATTTCTTATTCATTCTTGGTATTTTCTCAATTAGAAGCAGGAACCCATGCAGTCTTTCTATAAGAGTTCTCAATATTGGAAAAGACATGGTGTTATTTCGAGGAAAAAAGACGGATTTGAATCTTCACATAACATACAGGTAACAGTCGCACGTAATAAAAAATGAAACGCGTACATCCTGAAATGCTCGGTTCACTGCAATGTCGGTAACAGTGCCTCACTGGATTTGTATGGACTATGTAATGAAATTTTTCACCACCAACATTATCCTTTAAACTCTGTCTGAGGAATCTGTGACGCAAGGCGAGAAAGATAGAGAAGGGGAGAAAGCGAGTGCGCGGAGAAAAGTTCAAACGGCTGTAGCTACGTTTCCACTTCATGCACTCGCTTCACGCGTTCATTGGTCGAGCCCTCTCGAGTCACTATTTGCACAGAGACTTGTTTTCGTTCGCTTGCTCCAGAGATTCCCGGGACAGAGTGTAGTATATATCTACCGGAAACGGGGTGGGTGTTCCTTTAGAGGAGAGAGATACAATTTTGTGAGGAGACGTAAGAATCTAGTTTTCAAGTTGCCAGCCATGGAGCTTGGTATCAACTGAAGCCAATAACTTGAAAAAATCAGTGTAAGAAAGGATTGTTCCAGAGGCAAAAGCCTTTTAGAAAAGTGCGTGCAATGGGGAGGGCCCCCGCCCCTCCTTCAAAGAAACAGCAGTACTATAAGCATGAAAATTTAGCAATATTTATGTCGCAAAGTTGTACATATTGTTCGACATAGGCACATTAGTTTCCAGGGACGTAACATCACTTGAAGGCCTCAGGGAAACGATAATCCTACTTTTGGAGCAATCCTCGCATAAGGAACCATTGCAATTTAAACAAGGTCGCCTAATGCGAGCACGCTGTTATTCAAATGCAAACGACAACTGACGAGAATTCTACAGAGACGTGGACGTCCAATTGTACGAGGAGCGATTCAATTTTATTGCGCGGAAGATGACAACGTTATCCCGTATTCCACCTCTTAGGCATTTCTGCCCGATTCCCCCGCCATGTCGTTTTAGGCGCGTTTGCTGCTCTGTGTAGCTCGATTGCTCTCTTTCCTTTCCACAGAACATCAGCGCCATCTTTGAGGTGATTCACGTATCACAGCGCGACCTCCCTTTCCCCGCAGGAAACCTCATGCACACGGGGCCGAATGACTGCCAAGAAAAAACAACGTAAAGAGTGGGGAAAGAGCTTGATACCCTTAACGGGAACGTTAAGAAAGTATCAGTGCAGTAATTTCCCAACAGATGGCAGCGCCGTAGTGTCATTCCGGCACCTCCCTTCCGTAGCTCCCGAGAGCCCTCTGGGAGCGAGCATTGGAGATTCATTGCCATATAAAATGCAAATATCGGGTTCCGCGTTATTTGCCCGCCAATGTGTAACGGTGTGAGATCTCTCAATGATGGCGCCTTGACGAAACAGGAACGTATAGTCCCTCAGCGAATGAGCCTCTGACTTTTTTTTTTCTTGCCGCTCTGCAGTTTCATGCAGCATTAATCATCTGGGTTTCGCCTTGTTCCGGTCCGTTAGGGCACGCGGTCGACAACTGGGATTCCTGACGGGAAGAGTTGGGGAGGGGGGATGAAGTACTAAGCAACAGCTAACCTCCCCCCGCCTGTTCCCGCCATGAGCTCTGTCTTGTTTGAGTTTATACCTTTTGTTTTCTTTCATCTGCAGTGCTTTCATTTGGTTCTGTGCCGCTAGAATGTGGGCCGTGCAGCGACTGGAAGCAATACGCTTGCCCACGTAATCGGACATACCATAGCCATCTGGAGCCAGTTCGAAGGAACGGATTGCGGTGGAACTTGGTAGTCTCTCTATGGAGACGATGGGAAAGAGAATGCTGACGAAAAGAAAAATAGTTCAAATTTTCACCAGGAATTACCGTCTCCCCTATTTGTATATTGATGCATTTTTAATTGGAGTCCAAACTTGAGTATCTATAATTTTTAATCCGACAGAGATGCTACGGAAATTTCCTTCTCAGCGGATGCTTGCGCTTATTTTACTGATTTTGTGTCCTTTTCATTTGATAATGACTGCCTCATTACTTAATTGTCGGTCTGTGTACCTCTCTCACTCCCCAAACAATCATAATCACAACCAAATATTACACATAACCTTCTTCTAGATAACTTCAACTGTATTTATATACAGCATTATACTACACTTTAACTCATGCAAGAATGATTATCTTATTTCGATGGCCTGTAAATATAATCCCTACTTCACGCATCCATATCACTTCTACAGGGTGCCCCACAATAAAACAGGAAATTTGTTTGAGCTCATTTAATTTGACTGTACCTTTGTTACACTTTGCCATATTCAATTCAAATGTTCAAAATGCTTCCCATGGGGCTTTTACACAACGCCGTAGACGGTGTAACCAACTTGCAGTGGCATTCTGGATAGTTTCAAGCGGAATATTGTTCCAAGCTTCTGTCAACACAGTTTTGAAGTAGTAAATGTCTGTGATTCCTCTCCTCTGTATTTGAACTTGGTGTAACAGTAGACCCCATATGCAAGAATCCATTACGTTAAGATCTGGACTTTTTGACGGCCACTCGTTAGGTTCAATAAAGTCAGGAGTATTGGCTCTGAACCATGCCACAGTGTTCCTGGCTGTATGGGCCTTTGCTCCATCCTGTTGCCACGTCCATTCATCTCGGTCCATTACTCTGTTTACGTCGTGGAACATTTGGGTGCACATTTCATCTCGATACACAACCTGGTACACATTACATAACAAATAATTACACATCACAGTACAAATAATCTTCACAGTGAAACAACATTAAAACAACAAAATATCATGTATAAAATACAAATACCTTTAAATTTCCTGTTTTTTGTGGGTCACCCTGTAGATACTAATCCATAGTTATCTCACTACCTACCTTACTAGATCATGTTAGATTTGTAAGGTCTCATCGTTCAGGAAATAACTGGAGAAATGTTGGGTGTTGCAATGCTGCCTGAACAGAGTAGGTTGGAGTTTGAAATTCCAGTTTCTTTCCGACCAGGGAATTAGGTAGTTCCGCATGAAATGTCGAATTTCGGACTGACGAACTACGAGCACAACTCGATAAAATCAAGATGGGTTCCCCATGAACTCACTGAACAACATGGGACGCGTCACCTGGAGGTGTTCCTTTCTCTGCTCCTCCAGAAGAGAAACGTTCCGTTTTGCACAGAGTAGTGACATGTGACGAAAATTGGATAGTATACGATAATCGTCGCCGCTCTGCACAATGGCATGATGCTTATGACGCCCCCAAAATACATACCGAAACCGACTCTTCATCCGAAGAAGATAATGGTGACAGTATAATTTTGTGCTGCTGGTATTCTTCACTATTCGTTCTTCAAAACTGGTGAAGCAATGAATGCTGAGGAATACAGCACCCAGTTGGATGAAATGGATAAAACAAATTACGAGTTAAGCAGCCCAGATTGGTCAATAGAAATGAAGTTTTAGCGCTTTACGACAACGCGAGGCCCATGTGACAAGAGCAACAGTGCAAAATCTACACTTGCAATGTGAGACTCTTCCGCATCCACCATACTCACAGATGTCTCACCAACCGATTACCACTTTTTCAAGAATTTGGACCATTATTTGGCGAGGAAAAGGTTCACCAATGAAGCAGCTGTCAAGAACGCCTTTGAGGAGTCTCTTCAGTCCAGAACGTCCAACTTCTATGAAAGTGGCATCAATGCACGTTAGAAGAGTACATAGCATCGAATGGTGTCTATTTTGATTAATAAAGATTCCTTTTCACCGAGTTACTGCTGTTGAATTTTCACTGCCAAAACCGACATTTTATGTGCAACAACCTAATATTTTGTTGGGAGAGACAATAGAGTGGGCGGACGGACATCTTTCCCCTCCTACCTCTCACCTTCTGACACTGTCATTGCAATGGAGCACATTAGTGTGACGTCCACGCTGCAAGATTGAGTCCAAACAAATTTCTCACGTGGTTTTACCCTATGAGATAGCATTGGATTTCCCATTGCAAGGAGTAACAGAATTCAGACAGCAGTTATTAAAGAGAATTTGCGATGTGTATAGTATATCAATGTAAAGATGAGATTTCGAAGAATGGAGGAGAATGAAAGGAATAAATGTGATACGATATCTACAAAAGGAATGCTCATAGCGGCTTTCCGATCCGAAACCGTAGCAATACGCGGCGACGCTACAGCCCCGTGAGCGCGCTGAACGCCAAAAAATTCATATCGGCAGCGTCACTCAAGTTGAGGGTCGGCCTGACTCAGTTGAACTTCGGTTGTGTTCGGAAACGGAAAAGCTCGATTTTCTGCAAAAATGCATGATTTTCTACTCCAGTTATTCTTTACCTTATGCTGTGTAAGGTATGTATAATATATCGACGTATTCTCGAAATCTC